>NW_026262637.1:10838695-11438695 GCF_021869535.1 Mytilus californianus
TAAGTTCTAGTACAGGCGTTCTTATTCCCGCCAATACGCCAACTCTCGTTACCTGGTAACTATCCGAGATCTTATCCTGAGTTAGGTAGTTTACAATGGATCATTCCGGAAACCGGGCTACGCGGTTTATCTAACTACCGTACTGTCTACATAGTAATGTCACGTCCATTATACTGTATTACACAACACTCCCCCCTCCCCCCCACTTTGAAAGGAGTGAGTTTACTTCCTATTCGAATATTCACTATATTTCTTTAGTCCACCCCGGCTGGTCGCACCACGGGGATACAAATAAATCTCCAAATATATCCAACGTTTACATTTCAACGACATACATATATTTTTCAAAATTCCACAATTGCTCCGTTGTCACTCTGCGGAGGTATATTAAAACTAACATATCATCCCTTGATATATACATATAGATGTATTAAACACAATCTATTCACATCTGATGTAATTTCCAATCACAATTTACAACTGATTTTCTATGTCCACATGAATCTGCTCTATTTACATTTCTGAATAAACCTGTCTCCTGCAGGCTGCTAAACTAATATATAACACAGTTCACTATTTAGCCATATAGACTTCTGCCATTCTCCATGGTTAATGCAAAAATTTCAGCCACTGGCTGACCCCTTAAACCTGCCAAAATCATGGCAACTTGTCCAATTCTACGCGGATAATTAATCAGTATGTTTGAAGGAATTGTGCAGTAGGGCGACTCAGTCTCTATTAAAATACGATGATTTGGAACTCTCCTGGCGGCCTGTATCTGATCCTCGTGGAAGTTCTTTATCTTTAGTGAAAAACTAAAATAGGTGTTTGGAAATACCCGACGCCAAGTGTCCATTTGTGTTGTACTGCCATGAAAACAATGAAGATGGATTTTTTGTTCCAGTTCACATTTTCTTTGCACTATTTCTAAAGCCCTGGTGTAGACTGCTTCAGACATTGTTTCCGTGGCCTGGCCACGCAAATGCAAAATGACTGGTTTGTTTGGTCTCGCCAAACCCAACAATTTGTCCAAAAATTTCTCTTGAGACACCCAGTGTATTGGATTTACGGTTCTGTCCAACCCAATTTCACCTAGCGCAGATACGCGCATGTCCGATAATGCCTCTTGCATCGCCATAAATTGGTCGTTGTTAAAATATGGTGCAGCTTTGGGATGCAGTCCTATGGCGATTTTTCATTTGGAGGTGTCCGGTAAAACCTGCGGATATGTATCCGGATCACAATAAACCATTACCCCTCCAACCATCTCAACTAAAATATCTGGCTGCGGTATCAATTTCTCCTGAAGATATTGTTCCACAGACATCGCCAAGGAACCTGTCAGTAAAATACTGGCTCTGTCTAAATGGAAATGGCTGTCAAATGCTTCTGACACAAGTGAAACCTTTTGAATACCTTTAATGTTAATGTTACTATCCGATGCAGGATTCGAGACCTGTATAACAGAATGTACCGGTATATCCGTCTTTCGACTTTTATTTTCTGATTCTGAACGGGAAGAATCCCGGGATTGTCTTTTCCTGTTTAAGATTTCCCTGGCGTCCATAGGTTTGCCAGCAAGCTGGTTCTGTAAATTAATTAGAGTCTTCACTACAGTTTTAACTGTGGGTGGATTGGTTTCACGGGCCCTGCCCGATAGAGTAACCATCTGTCGTCCCTCAGTTGGACGACTGCTCTTATAGGATTTCGGCAGTGGTAGGTTTACCGACATCTCCGCCTTCCTCTTCACTGGAGACTGTTGTTGCTGTCTTGGGAGCAACACATACCTAGTTCCAATTTTGCGGAATTCCGCCCTCCTACTTGGAGATAACTGTGAAAGCAGTGTTATTAGGATACGCCACTGCATTAGAACTGCTGGCGAATTCACAGGGTACATCGTATATATGTCCTCTGCTGGTGGGTACCAGTTCATTACCGCAGTTAAATTCCTCATCTGGTCCTGGCATCTTTGCCTCATTGTGCATTTCGTGGCAAGATATTGTTACTATTGATGTAACGCACCAAATCATACACTGTAGCACGTGGACCAACAATCCACGAAGCCCATTTCTGGATGGCTGCTCCCCTTAGCTTTTGGAAGCCTGGCTCCTTCTCAAATTGATCCAAGGGACGGTCTTTAAAAATATATGGCAAGTGATACTGCCAGCAGTGGTGTTTTAACTTTTTGGTCGATTCTCCACACGTTAATATCGGGCACATAGAATGTTTGTTGCTATCATGGTATTTTCTAACATCAGGCTGTTGAACATCCTGCTCCTGAATTGGCCCTTTGACTTCCGGCACTTGTACCTCGGTCCCTTCTGCTGCTGGCACACTGACGGATCTGTTTCCAGAACCGTCAGTTGATATTAACATGTCTGTCTGGTGTTCTTTTACAAGAATAACACGTGACGAATCACGTTCTTCTTCCACTGGGACAGTAGGCTCTTGTACATGTGGAACTTGAATATCTGTCCAATCTATATAATTGATGTCATGTAGATCAAGAACATCGTCTGGACTTTCAGCAGGTTCTGTCCTGAACTCTTAATCGTGACTTTCACGTACATCTCCCCGCTGTTCCGCCGGGGGAAAAGGCAATGGTGTCCCTTCATATGCCTCTGAAGGTGTAGGCCAACTGTTCTCGTCATCCTTACTTGGCCTTTTACTCATAATTAATCAATCCAAAATACACAATCTGAAAAACACAATAAAACTATTTATAACATATGCTAAAAATGTACATCATACTACTGGTATATTGCCTTAAAATATAAATTTACCTTGCGGTGCCAGAGTCCTGGCACCGGGGACATCTAAACTTTACAATAGTGTCCGCCAGCTCTGGTGTCAAATCTACACAAACTCCATGGTACCACTCATGACAAAAATCACACTGTATCATAAACAGTCCATCATCTGGTTTTCTGCACAAACAGTACAAGTCTGGGTTAGTCGCCTTGGTTACATCTTCACCGTCCTGTAACCGGTGCTGACACTGTTTTAACCAGGGTTGTACTTCTCTGTCTTTACATGGCTTTAAACGGTCATGATTTATTGTCAGTACAGTTTTTGTAATTTTATCTTGTACACATACGAAGATAATTTGGCACATACAAGTCCTGGACCTTTCCAAGGTGGGTCCAATTTCTTCGCCCTACCTTTAATTTTTGCCGTGTCTAAAACATAAACTAAATCTCCTATTATGTATTCTCTCTCCAGAATACGTACATCATAATCACGTTTCATGGTATTCTGTGTAGTTTTTAGCGTGTTGCGCGCTATTTCATGTGCAGATGTTATGGCATCTCGGAGTCTTATCACATACTCATCTTGTGACTCGTCTGATTTAGCACCAGGTACGTTGTACAATAAATCAACAGGCTGGTTAACCTCTCTCCCAAGCATCAGCATGTTTGGCGTAAAACCAGTACTTCTGTTAACTGACGATCGAACAGCTCCTGCCAACTGTGCCAAATGTTCATCCCAATTGTCTTGTTGTTTAGACACGAAGCAACGGACGGCGTCCATTAAGGTACTGTTGCAATGTTACGGAGTAGTTCTCGCTTTGTGCATTTGCAAGATTTCAAAGATGGATTTGAAAAACTTGCTTTCAAAATTGCGTCCTTGGTTTGTAAAAACCTGAAATGGGAATCCAAAAGGAGAGAAAAACTCGTTCACAGCCGCTCTTGCCGTATATTCTGCAGTTTGTGCTGGTAACGGAATACATTCCATCCATTTGGAAAACTGATCAACCATAACTAGTACATGGGCATTCCCAAATTTCGTCTCTGGCAGTGGTCCTAGAAAATCCAAGTGGACACGCTCCATTGGTGCACCTGCATGAAACTGGGTAAGCGGACATTCAGCCTTCATGTTTGGCTTCTTGTGTAAATTGCATGTACTGCATGTTTTGACAGTCTCTTATTCGTTGTGTCATACCATACCATTGATAGTTTGCCTTTATTCTCAATGTTGTCCTATTCATACCTTGGTGACCTGCAGCAGGAATATCATGACATAATGATATCACTTGTTCAACAAGATCTCTTGGTACCACAAGTCTTGGTGTTCTGTCTTTCTTGTCCAAATTTCTCAATATTCCATTATCATCTCAATAGAACATATCTTTGTTTATCCAATATTTCTTAGCTATTGGACTGCATCTGAATATTGTAGCCTCTGGTGGTTCTGTTTTGTCCCTGAACCATACCAGTATTAACTCCAAGTCTGGGTCTTTAGACTGATAATCTCGTAATTGCTCTGGTGAATAAGTACTAGCTTCTATACCTTCTCAGTAGTGCCATTTACATTTGGAAGGCCCTAATATGTCGCGTAAACTGACATACCAAGTGATGTAGTGACTATTTAAACTGATCTGTGATAAACATTTTGGTTGTAGCTTACTGTATCTTGATCGGTACTGTCAAATACTTGTGGCTGGACCGGATATGTACCTAAATTCTCATTCACGTGACTTGTCACGTTCTGGTCCCCGTCTTGTGATATTGAACTATCTGGTGTAGCATTGTCCTCTATAATTACATTTGTATGTTCTGCAATGTCCTGTTTCATTAATTTGTTCTCAGAAATCAAAGAACTCGGTAGTACTGTAAGTGGTCCTGTATTGTGTGGTTGCTCATAAGTTCTACAGTCCTGCTGTGAAGCTAACAGAATAACGTTATCTACGTCTTCTTGAAAACCAATCCAACTTTGGTGAGCACGAGTACAATAATCGCATGCTCCACAGGGTAGATTGTGTTTTAGCACGTTCCCAGCTGCTAATCTATTCTGTGGACAGGCTATATCTGACAGACGTGATAATGCGTCCGCATTTTGGTGTCTTTTACCTGGCCTGTGCTTTACTGTCATGTGATACTGGCTTAGCTCCTCTAACCATCGAGCTAGTTGTCCTTGTGGCTCTTTTAAGTGCAATAACCATGTTAAACTGCTATGGTCTGTACGGACTATAAACTATCTTCCTAAAAGGTAATGTCTATAATGTCTCATGAATTTTACTACTGCAAGCAATTCTTTTCTTGTCGTGCAATATCGTTTTTGCTGGTGGGTTAATGAAAAACTTCCGTAGGCAACGGGACGCTCTACACCATCTTGTACTTGTATTAACTCTGCACCAATTGCGAAATTGGAAGCATCTGTGTCCAAAATAAACGAATCTTTATTGTTGGGTAATGCCAATAACGGAGTTGTTGTCAATGCCTCTACAAGTTTGTCAAAAGCCTCTTGCTCTGAATCTCCCCACTTTTACGGTTTCTTACCGGTCAATTGATACAAAGGGTAGGATAAATCCGCAAAATTCTTGATGAAAGTTCTATGATAATTAGCAAAGCCAAGAAATTGTTCAACTTCTCTTGTTGTAGTAAGTTCTTTCCAGTTTTTAACAACTTCAACATATTCACTGCCAATTGCCATACCATCTCTGTTGATTGTTCCGCCTAAAAAGTCTATTTCCTTTTTAAAGAAATCACATTTCCTGGGTTTCAACTTTAGCCCATACTCTCTGAAACGTTCAAAAACTGATCTCAAATTCTGTAAATGGTCTTCAAATGTCTTTCCCATTACTAGAATATCATAGTCTAGGAAGGCAAGTACAACATTCCATGTCAAACCTCGAAGAACAAGATTCATTACTCGTGAATATGTTCCAGGGGCATTGCAAAGGCCAAATCTCATTCGGACAAAGTGGAATAATCCATATTAAGTGATGAAGGCAGTCTTTCCCTTGTCTGAGTCCTTCACTTTAATCTGATAATATGCACTATTAGCGTCCTATTTTGAAAACCATTCGTTTTCCGCCAAAGTGTCCAAACATTCGTCTATCAAGGGAAGCAGATAGACATCTTTTTTCGTCACGGAATTCAACTTCCGGTAATCAATTCACCAGCGCACGTTTCAATCGCGCTTGTGCACAAGTACTGGGGTAGATGCCCATTCTGATATAGATGGTTCTATTATACCTGCATCTAACATTTTCTTTAAATGGTTTTCTTCTTCGTGTGCAAAACACATGGGTGTTCGTCTTATTCGTTGTTTGATAGGGCGCGCATCACCTGTATCAATGTCGTGTTCAATGTGGTTGAATGTTCCTAACTCAAAATCATCTAGTGCACAAACATCAGCAAATTCAAGTAGTAAATTTGCAACTTTGGACTTTTGGTCTTCAGCAAGCGTACGGGTTTTTCCAATATGTTCAGCAACTGTTCCGGTAGTTCATTGTTATCTCTGGTTATTCCAGTTGTTGCTACTGACGGAGCGTGCCCCATTTTAACAACGTCGGCTTCAATTGCTTCGCCTAAAAGAGTTCCCTTTTGCAAAACTATCTTGTTGTCTGTTACATTAAGTAAACTGACACATGGCAAAGAACTAGCGTTGTAATAACCACGTGGGATTAACAAATCTATCTCTTTATTAGGTTCAATTATAAAATCAGTTAATTCGGCTGACAAATCTGACTCTAATTGTACAACTGAATTAGGAGGTAAGACTGTTCTATGTGGAACGGTAATTTTTGCAACTCTTGCTATGGCGTTTACAGGCGGTACCAGTCCAATATGTCCATGAACCATAGGTAATGCCTCTCCATTGATGAAGAAGACTAATTTTCTGCAATCTAGAATTACTTTTGCTTTGACTAGAAAATCAAGTCCTAATAGCATGTCATTATCAATAGGCGCAACATAAATGTCTGTCCTATATGTTCTTTCACCAATTTGTAATTCTACTGGTCCCACTACAAAGGCATCCATGTGCATACCACGCCCTGCTGCATGTATTGTTGTTTTTCTTTTCATGGGTGGTTTTTCACAAAAAGATTCGTAAACTTTGTCAGAAATTAATGTTACTTCTGCTGCGGTATCTACTTCCGAAATTACTGACTGTCCCTGTACTTTTAAAGTGAATCTAAGCATAGATGCTGAACCTAACTGGCAAATAGTTCCTCCTAAGTGTACAGAATCTTGCATCTGAAGGTCAATTACTTGCTGTAAATCATTATCAGACTGCGTTGTGTGCAATGATGAATTAGACAAAGTATCTGTAGGTGTTGACATGTCACATGTTTTTAACGGGGTAATCCCCGAAACAGGTGTCTTGTTTCTTTCGTTTGAAATAGTGTTTAACGTTAAGCGGTTAGGTGTGGACTGAGTCAGGGTCCCCAGCGCCTTTTAAATGCTGATTGTCGCCGATTATCTTGCTTATTATTCCTGTTACGCCATTCTTGGCGATTACTTTGATGTTGCTGGCTAAATGGTTGGACTGCTGGCTGTACTTCATTTTGTGTAGAAAACTGTTTTACCTGCTGTTGTTTTTGAAGGTGTTGTTTGAGGTCTCCAATTTTCTGCTTATGAAATGCTTCCATAGCAGTCATCTTTTCTAGCAATGTTTCCGTTTGTTTAGACATGTGACCGGGATCGATCAAGCCAAAGTTTTTGAGCAGATAAAATTGATTCCTCGTCTGTCATTCAAAAAATCCTCTGTATTTTTTCTTATGGAATACATATGTACTTTTATTGAAACAGTTGAAAAACAACAGTGGGTTTGTGAAGTTTCAACATATGATCTTATAGATGTATTTTGTATTTAAGAGGATAACCGTTTGACTTATCAAAGAACGTAGACGGCCGAGTGAAAAACTGCATTTTTTACAACTGCGATTTCCTTCTTGATGTTTCATCTATATATTCAATATGTCAGTTGTTGATTTAATAGTGAAAATTTGACTGAATTATACCCTATGAATACGGTTTAATTTTATTTAATTCGTGTTTCTTTTTTGAAAAAGGTCAAGTTGCTCTTGTTCATTCATAAAATCTACGTTCATTCATAAAATTATCGTAAAATCACTACGCACTTTATAGTTATGTAAAAATCAATATCTCAATACAACGTCAAGTTTCATAATGACCCTACACAATGCATGACTATCGTCTTTTCATTTAATGGTTTTAAAATAGATCTTCTAGCATAGACTGGATACCAGTTTGATCGTTGTCTCTCTCTTATTGGGATGCATTGCAAACATGCTAAATTTTGAACTTGTTTGGAAAATCGGAATTGTACAAATCGTGATCATGGCAGAGGAATTTTCATCTGGAAGAAGGTTCTCGCATAGCCTCAGAAGAAAAGCTCGGCTGATTTACAAAATTGAAAGATACAGTACTGACATACTATATTTGTCTTATTTCTATTACAATGCCAAACTGGGAAAGACGTTTTGAAAGAAGAATTAAACAGTTAAAAAACAAAAGAAACAAACAGGAGTGTGAATGACTTCTTTTGTACTGCATGCATGTTTTAAAGATATTTGAATTACAATCCTATGCAGAAAATCGTCAAGAGTATTGACAATGACTTGAAACTTTTAACTGTAAATTTAATTTCTTTATTTTGAAATCTGTTGCATTTTTTTTTTTTACACAATTAAGTCATTAATAATGAAAGGGGTTAAGTGTAAGCCAGTTCTTAGATAAATTTCTGAAGCCGGTCCCATCTTCAAATCAATAATCAGTATATATGAATACATGAATACAAACTGATGTCATAACATAAAAAAAAAAGATTAAAAAAAAGATTAAATAAATAAAGTAAATAAAATAAATAAAAATATGAGAAAACAAATAAAGCAAATAAAGATGTTTAAAGAAATAGTTTCAGTGTTTAAATATGTTGAAATTATGGTCGAGAAGAAGGAGTAGTTTTACTGTTTATACATCTTATGAAATTGTAAAGCTGTCTGAGTGTTATGGGTTTTTTAGAGTTCAACAGTGTCTTGTATTTTAAAACATTATGTCTGCTTATTAGTTCGTTTGGTATCACTCAATCTTTCCTTTCTTCTTCTAAAGCCGGGGAAACAAGAAATTAGTGATATTCGTCTCCGATATTTCCATTCTGGCATATAGAACACATTCTGTCACTTCTGTCAACATGATACCATCTCCATATATCTATAAGTTATATACATTTTTGCACATTTTATTCTGATTTTAACCCATTGCCAAACAAGTTTGATTCTTCCGAAGTTCGGACTGACTATTTCAACTCTGTATGGACATTTTTTTAAGATTAAGTAAGATACAAATGGGGGAGGGGGTGAAAAGACAGTTTTAAAACGTGTTATCGTGTTACAATCAAATATGCAAAATGCAAGGAATGCACATAATTTCGAGACATAGCATTTTCTTTTAGATTAAATAGAATTATATGCGGCATAATAATTTGGCTTTTGCTCTTAAATAAAATATAATCATAGTTTCACAGCTTCGTATATATATATATATATATATGCGTGTGTGTGTGTGTGTGTTATCTTTGAGCTTTAAAACATAATGTCATCTATGATTGCTTGATAATTGCTTAACGTACAGTGTCAACTATTTCATACATGTTCAGGACGAATGTATAAGTTCTTTGATTGTTTCTGTTTAATTATTTCTTGACTGTTATACACTATATGGGTACACCTGTCTACTGTTAAAGCCTTATGTTGGTCATAAAATGTCTTCTAGATATTGTTGTCGTAGAGTTGCTGTCATATTGATGTACACCCAATACATTCTTAAATTCACAATGCATGTCGGAATAAAAAAAAACATTATTTTAGATAAAGTCTATTTGCTGAATTAAAATTTAAATAATGGACATTCGTTTATTTATTTGAACAATATAACTGCCAAGTAAATCCTCAAAAATTCTATTTTTATTTAATTTTCACTTAAAAGAATAAATCAAACACAATACAAGGAGAAACAGATAGCTTGAAACAATTGATATGTTGTTTATTTATACAGAAACCTTAATCTATTAATATTATTGTTCGTTAAAGGGGCACTAGCTACGAGATATATAAAAAATATAAAGTATGATTGTTTTGTTCAATCATTAATGAAAGTGAAATAGTGAAATAATATATCGCTTTTAGCAGCCAGTATAGTTCAATTTTGTCAAAATAAGCTAAGAATCATTGATGATGAATTATTCACTTGCAAATGATTAATTCGACCCCATTGAATCCGTCTTCATGTGAACTTCAATTTAACCCCTTAGCTAGAGATGGATACCGCATGCATTGTGTGTGTTCAATTATTTAAAGGAAAAGAATGTCAACATTGAAAGTGAAACAAAGGTAAATCATTTCATTGACTGATTCGATCCACAAAAAAATCACTCTGATACAGGTAAAAACGATGGTTAACATATATTTTTAATCTATAATATGAAATTAAACAGACAAAGAAAAATATAAATGCACGAGTCTGATATCTCTTTATATCTATATTTATGTTTATATCGCTTATATGGCAATCGGAGGTCTTCGGGGTCAACTCGACTGTTAATTAGATGGCGTCTACACTAAAATACACACGAAACAAAGCTACATATTATCGAGTCCATGCCCGGAATATTGTTTATTTTAGACTTTTTATAATTTGGATAAATGTTTTACATTGTTATAAATCAAATATGAGAATTTGAGTCAAATCGGTGAACATGAATTTGACAGTTTAAGCCCCTTTAAAACGACCACTAGCATTGCCAGACTTATTCAAAATATAAATAAGAAGATGTGGTAGGAGACAACTATCAAACAGTTCGTTCGTCCACCGACAAGCAAATAACAAAACTTCCAAGATCTTGCAGTATAAACGAGAAAATGAACTATTTCTGAAGAAATGTGTTTATTCATTTAGCTATCTTGGGGTCGAGTGAAAAAATTACATGTAATACATCTATATATAGGAATAATCATACGAATTTATTTTTAGGGGCGGATCCACGATTTTTGTAAAAGGGACTGCATGAGGGGCTTAATTTCGGAGAACGTATTTGGCTAGACGATGTTATATGCTACAATAAATTATATAGATCGCAAGAAACATGAAATGTTATTAACGATCAATAGCCATCTACGCCCTCGGTATTTCTTACCTGATTTCACTATAAGAGTGTTATACTATCGATTCAAGGATTTATGTAGGATTCAATTCTAGCTGGTTGCATCTTAAGTAAAATACATATAATATACACCGCACAGTAATAGAAAGACAGATTCCGAGCAATAGTTGACTTATGAGACACTGTATAGACACATTCTGAACTATTTGAAATGTTATATATAAAAATAAAAATATAAGGTATGATCGCGAAGGAAGAAACTCTCCGCCAGAGACCAACGGCCGTTTTTCTTTTTTCTTTATACTTTTTGTACTGAACTGTACTAGATCTCCTGCGCGAATCGGGGTACTGAAAACGTACTGAATAACTGAAAAAGATCTTGACATTTTTCCTTGCGGTAATTTCAGGCAATTAAGAGTTGTTAAGTTTAAAATGACCGTTTCAATGATAAAAACAGTTACTAGTGTTATTACGTAAGGGTGGTGAAAGAGAACATATTAAAAACTGGAGACCTCTTACCTTACCTAACACCGATTATAAAATCATAGCAAAACTTCTTGCAATGAGATTGAAAAATGTCTTCCCAAAAAACATACATCCAGATCAAAAAGGATTTGTTAAAGGAAGAAACATTAGTGATGCTAACAGATTGATTTAAGATATTATAGACTATTATAGACAACGAAGACGAAGATGGAATGATAATATGTCTTGATCAACAAAAAGCCAGGTTGATCGGGTTTAATGGAATTGGGTGGACTTTGTATTAGAAAAGTTTAATTATGGGGAAAAATTAAGACAATGGGTCAAAATGTTACTTTATGATGCTATAACTTTCATAAAAACGAATGGACATGTTTCAAAATATTTTTCGATAACTCGTTCAGCCAGACAGTGCTGTCCAATAGAACCCCTTATATACATTCTGCAAGCAGAACCAATGGCATGTGCATACGAGGTAACAAGGAAATTGAAGGGGTTCAGATACCTGGTGAGGGGGGTAAAAGTATAGAAACTAAATCATGCATGTTTGCTGATGACTCAACTTTTTAATAAAAATGAGAAATCAGTAGAAAAATCTTTTTGATGTCCTAACACTATATGACAAAGCTTCGGGACCTAAAATTAATTTCGATAAAACAAAAGGTTTACTTATAGGATCTCTTAAAAGTCAAAAACTAAAATTTAATAAAATCAAATGGATAACAGGTAATGTAAAAAACCCCTGGGAGTAAATCACGGATATGAAATTGATAATGATGCTATATGGCAAAGCATTATAGAAAAGATTAAAAACTGTGTCCACGTGTGGAAAGCAGGAAACTTTCATTTAGTGGCAAAACTTAAATAGTAAAAAAAATCATATTGCTTATGTGCGGTTATGAAATTCAAATGCGTGGAATTCTTGAAAAATATTCAAAAGAAATAAACAATATTATTTGGAAGTTTATATGGGATGGGAAAGTTAACCAAATAGACAGACAGTTTTGTTGTCTTGATATAACAAAGGGTGGAACGGGAATGATAAGTATCGATTTATTAATTAGAAGTAAGCAAATAAAGTCTCTTTATCGCATTCTTCATGAACCGTTAGAAAGCTGGAATGCGATTGGCAAATATTGGCTTCGATAATTTGATAAGAAGTATAATGATCAATATATTTTATGTAAGTGCTCAAACGTTAACGGACTAAATTTTAGGAATATTCCTTTATTTTATCAGAAAATGATCTATACATTGGTCTTATTTTCTAAAGACTGGAGATAATCCAAAAACAAAGACCGAGATACTTGATATGAGACTATTTGGTAATTCAAAAATTTCATTCCCAAATAAGTCATTACTTTTTTCTTCCTTTCTTAGAAGTAACATGAAATATATCAAAGATATATGGTATAATGGCCTGACCATTACGTATAACCGACGATTGGGATCAAGCAAGAAAGCTAGACTATCAGGTGCTGATACTTTATTCCTAAACCAATCTAACAAATGGTAAAAAGCTGAAAATACAAAATGAAATACAATTTTACAATGTTTTGAATTAATGTTATAATGTATGGAATGTCAAATATAAATAAATAATTGAACGCGAAATAAAGCTACAATTATAAAGGTGAAATATCCAGTATATCACGGATAAAGAGTTCAAATATGTGATGAACGGTTTGAAGGCATCACATAAAAAATTATTAATGTAACTCACTCTGGGGTTAGCCACAAATTGTGTCCAAGATGACGTTTGTCCTTAAATGTTCTCCAGTTCTGTGATGACCTTGCAGTTCAGTTTGAGATATGTGTAAGAAAGAGAAATGTAACGATGATAACGATATTTTGAAGTTCTTATACGGTTTACAGATGAATAATCCTCCTGGTCAGGAACACATAAACAGCTTAAGAATATAATCCAACGAACTATATGAATTGAGGAACGAGGTTACAGAATACTCCCCGTCTGATATCTATCTGATATCACTATTCCATAAATAAATCGCAAATGAATTTAAGATTAATAAATAAATACCAACAAAAATTGTATATGCACAGGTCAAAAAGACTGACGAATTCGGGCAAAACAAGACACCGGTTGCTTTGGTCGTCAATGATGGCATACATCCGTGTAGTTTTGTCCATCTGTCCTTGTGAAACACATCCACATGTAATATCTTGGAACACGATTTCTGACTCCTAGGATCTTTGTAGATTTCAGTGCAGGTTGAACTCACAGAGGTTAATTTGATTTCAGCGAACTCTGTCTGCTTCCCACCGTAGATTGTGCCGGCGGAACTAGATTGAGAATGTTCGTGGGGTTGCACCCTTGTTATGTGTATTGCGGTGGTGTGTCGTTGACTTCCACACTCATAACAACTGATGCTCGCGTTGCAATCCCGACTTCTGTGTGTGGTTGACTCACAGCACTTGTAGCAAACATTATTTTGTCTTAACAGTTCCTTGCGTTTCTCCAATTGATATGGCTCGAAACGCTTGGCATTCGTTCAAGGGATGCTTTGTCTGGTGTAGGATACACAGGACTTGTTGTTGACTGCTGTTTCAAAGTTGCTGTTCAACTGCCGTCTTATGGACGTTGATTTTAGAATACGGCTAAGGTGTGAACCTTGGCGCAGCACCTTTTGTATTTGGTGTGACTTTTGACCCAAAGATGAACCACGTGATCGTTCTTAGTTTTGCTAATTTCCCTGATGAAGGCAGAGAATTCTGTGAAAGGCGGAAAGGCAACTTCGTATTTAGACTTGTATCTTGAAGCCCTTGTTATCCACTTTATTTGGAGTCCGTATGGCAATTTTTCCACAATAGGATTTATTCCAGACGAAGAGTCGTAATAAGCTAGCAAAGATCCCAGCTTGGGATTTTCTTTGAGATATTCTATTTCTGAGATAATATTTGACAAATCGTATGGAAGTGAGTTGTCCTTGTTCGTCAGTGTTGGGAAGTTTACAAGTTTGTTAACGAGAGACGCCTCCAACATTTCTAGAGCACCATATCGCTCGACCAGCCTCTCCCATAATCTATGTAGGCCTTTTGTAGGGTTGTTGGCGTTCGACGCTCTTATGCTAATAAACTGAGTCTGAAACTTGTAATTCGCCAATGACGTTTTTGAAGCTAGCTTTCCATGTATGGAATGATTCTGCCCGGTCGTTAAAGCTTGTTAACCGGCAGATCGGCAGGAACCACTAGTGGTAGGTCAATGATATTTGGTATGCAGTTGTATAAGCATTGGCATATCTCATTTCCATGGAGATTTTTTGGCCCCGCCCCCTCAGTCATGGTCTATTGACTTTAAAACTTTTGCTTAGTTTACATGTATTAGTTTGTGATTAGGTCAGTTTAAGGGGAACCGTTAGTGGTAGTTCAATGAATATTGGTATGCAGTTGTAGAAGCATTAGCACATCTTATTTCCATGGAGAATATTTGGTCCTTACTTCTCAGTCATGGTCTATTGACTTTGAAACTTTTGCTTAGTTTACATGTATTAGTTTGTGATTAGGTCAGTTTAAGATGAACCACTAATGTTAAGTCAATGATATTCGGTATGCAAATGTATTGGCATTTGCAAGTTTCATTTCCATGGAGATTATATAACCCCACCCCCTATTTATGGTTCATTGACTTTGAAACTTTTACATAGTTTATAAGTTAATGTTTGTGTTTAGGTTTGTTTAAATAGAACGACTTATGAAAAGTCAACGGTATTTGGTTTGCAGTTGTATTAGCATTGGCACATCTCATTTCCATGGAGACTGTTTAGCCTGTACATTCAGTCATGGTTCATTGACTTTGAATATTTGCATAACTTACATGTTAAAGTATTGTAATTTTAATTTCAACATTTGCATTATCAAAATAACAAATAGGCGAGACATATCTCTGTGTTAACAGTTTATGGTGTACAGCAAGGATCTCCTCTGAAACGCCTTGTTTTTGTATGCTAGTTACTGTTCCCAGATCTGGGAATAAAGTAACTTCAGCTGACTTAGTATCTGTAGGCAAGACAGCATGTGTTTGTGATGGCAAGTTCAATGCCACGGATGGCACAAACTCTGGTGCTTCATGACTTAGCACAATCTTAACAGGAGTTTGTTTTTTTCTTTTGAGGGCCTATCACTTCCTGTACGGTAGTTGGTTCAGGATGTTTATGGACGAAATCTTGCACACGTTTGAGCGGGTCTTTTGTCTCGTCAGGGAGATCATCGTTTAACGCTTGGCTGTCGTCGTACTCTAGGATACGAGCCTCGGCTTCTGCGGTTGCAGCTTCTCTTTGTGCCTCGAGAAGGTTAAATTTAGGCTTTCAGCTAGGCTTTTTTACGGCTTACTCGTGCGGTCTCTTGTTTCATCTGAGCCTTTCTACGTATGGCCTCTTGTTCTAGTTGAACATTTCTGTTTGCGACCTTCTGTTTTAGTTGAACTTTTCCTGTTCTATTTCAGCCTTTTAACGTGTAGCTTCCTGTTCCATTTCAGCCTATTTACGTGTGGCTTCCTGTTCCATTTCAGCCTTTTTAAGTGTGGCTTCCTGTTCCATTTCAGTTTGTCTGAACAGAGCTTGTTCCTCTATTATTGCATGCTTCCTGTTGAAGGATCAGGGCATGTTGTTCAACAAAGGCTATTTTTGATTTAGCAATCTCTGCTTTGGCACGCTTCCTCCGTGCTAGGCTTGATATGTCAGACACGTTAGAGCTTCCACTGTGTTAGGTTTTCTTACCCTTTGCAGTCTTCGTTTTAGTGGATTTAACCTTTGTCAGGGCAAGGCGATGCTCGTGCAATGTTTCTATTGCCAGGTCCACTTTGGACAGTCGAATATCTGTTGAAAGGTTACATGTACCAATGACTGTCCAACGTTCTGGTATTCTACAGAAATTTTTGATACTCGTCTGCGAGCCTGCAATAATTAGTACAGGCTTGCACAATCTTGTGCTGTGTTGTTAGCAGTTGCTGGAGCTCGTTAGGAGGCGTGGTTACTTCCAATAACTGGAATTCAATACCTGACCAGAGGGCCTCTAGTTCCTGACAGAACTTGTCACGTTTTTCCATGAATGCTCCTTGACCTTTTTCTGTGACGTCACGTATTCACCTAATCTCGGGAAATTCCTCTACGTGTGCAACATCAGGCTGATTTTCGACAGGCTGTCCAGCACCCATTTGATGTTCCGCTCCTGCTTGAAGTTCTTTTTCTGTTCGCTCGGGATCGTCTTTGCATTCTGCGTGTTCAGGATCCACGTTTTTTAATCAACTAACGGATAATAAAATTAAAATAAACTGTTGCCAACGTTGGTGGTTTGATGCCTGGTACACACAAGCTGTGTTGCGTACTGTCGATGTAACAGCTACGAACCATGCTACGTTGTAGTCCCTTGTCTGGATATGTATAGACAGGTTGTCGTCAATTTACTGTACGTCGAGGGATGGCACGTTCTTGCAGGGCACAACAGGAGGGTTGTAGCCGTAGAACTGACGTGGAGTGGCGTAATCTGTGAGACACAACAGTCAAGGTGGAGACTTTTCACTGTAATGGCCTGACCATATAGTATAACCGACGATTGGGTTCAAGCAAGAAAGACTATCAGGTGCTGAAACTTTATTCCTAAACCAATCTAACAAATGGTAAAAAGTTGAAAATACAAAATGAAATACAATTTTACAATGTTTTGAATTAATGGTATAATGTATGGAATGTCAAATATAAATAGTAGCACAGTCCATTGAACGCGAAGTAAAGCTACAATTAGCACAACGTCCTATTTGTATTGAATTTTTGTAAATTAAATTGACAACTATAAGTCTTTTATCTTTATTACCAGACTTTGTATGGACTTAATTTAGCATCTGTTGATTTTGGTAGATCTTGAAAGTAAATACCCACATATATATATATATATATACGTGGACATGTTCTATATTCCGTATAAACTTGATTAATTCCTTAGTAAATTAAACAATACTATCAAACCTAAAAACATGGATAAATGTATAGCAGTCCCTCACATCACCAAAACAAATCATCAATAAATTCTGATGTTTCTGCATACAACCAAAGCTATGTTTTGAATTTAAAGAAATCTCTAAAGAAGAAACTTGATTGCACAAACAGAAATGAAATCACATTCAACTTTACAAAAGGAGGCATAACTATACAGCTCGACCCCATCTCATTTGAACTATTTATACATGCCTGTGATCAATATTACAAAAACCCGATTAATAAAATAGATAGCTTCAATAAAACAACAATGAAAGACAGAATTGGTAACGAAACTCAACACATATTTCGTGTGTTTGATAGTCCATCTTTACGATATACCATTAATGCATATTTAACCAAATGTAGCCTACTTATCAATGGTGTCAATACCAACATGCTATTAGAAAGAGACCTACAACAGTTACAACATATCATGGATAATACAAAATTAATAACTCCTGTATTGACATTCATATATTAAATGAAAAACTTGCCCAAACAATCAAAAAAGCTCTACAAACTTGGGAAACACCAAATCATGTGACTAATGATAGAGAATCTCAATGCAATGTAAGTGCTTCTGAAGAGAAATGCTATGTATGTAAGCGAAACTGTAAAACAAGAGCAGTGCAATGCGTGAATGGGCACTGGGTTCACTATAGATGTGAAAGACTATCAGAAGAGGATATCTCAAAGCTGGAAAAGGGGGATTATCCATATTCCTGCCGTTTATGTTGCAAGGAAAATGAGGTACACATTATAGATTGCAATGCATCACCCCAAACACTCCAAAAGTATGATATCAAAAATAAAGATCATAGTATTACTACATCAAAACACCTACCTATAAGGAATAATGTTCTCTCCATAGAGCATCATGTTCTTGAAGACAATGTGAACTCCACAAACCATATCTCTATTGCTGAGTCTCTCCTCCGTGAACAAACAGGCAAAAATTGCCCTTCTTGTAATGATATTCTTGATGATGAGTGCACATGTACAGTATGTAATGACATATTTCATAGTAAATGTATTGACAAAAACACTGAAACCTGTTATGGATGTATTTGTGTAAATGATCAACTTTCAGTTAACGTCCCCAAAGAAAACCCAGAAAAGAACCATAACAAGACCTTCACTACTGTAGATGACAAAATTTAAGAAGTTCCTTATAACAACCCTACTACTGTTAAATCCTCAATATCCTCATCAAAAAACAAATAAGAATAACTAAACAGCTATAGAACCTGACAACAACAAACAGGAGACTGTCATCCCCAAAGAGATAAGGCAGATAGAACAAAAACTAAAAAAAAAGGAAGAGCAATTGAAGACAAAAGAGGCAATTTTCAATGAAAATGCAACAGAAAAGACCACTCTTCTAGATAGAATACTAAAGGCTGAAAGTAAGAATATATTGAGTTGGACTATACAATAAAAACATTACATCAAGCTATAGATAGTAAAATTAAGAAGAGAGAGGAAAACAGCAGTGATGACATTGTGGTAGGAATTAGAGACAGAGTCACAAAATATGTTTTGACAAAAGTGGACCAAGAACTGTCATAACTTCTGGACATGGACAAAAATAAGAAGCTTACCTCGTTGGCTGCAGATTATAATCCATTGAGTAACGGACAAAATATACGTCAACCATATGGCGATCACCATTTATCTCACGATCGTCCCTCAGGTGACAACAGTTATAGTTCCCAGAATTACAGGCTTCATACGAATCAAACATTTCACCATAATAATGACTTGACACAAAATACTAATGGTCGTCAGGGGAGCGATGGTGGGCCTTACCACAACGTCTCTTCTGTTCGTCCTACGAGTAATTTTTCTTATAATTCAGGATTTTAGAACACACCAACCATACCATCATACCATCATGATGACTATTCTAATCAATATATGTATAGACATCAGGGGAGCGATGGTGGGCTTTACCACAACGTCTCTCCTGATCGTTCTATGAGAAATTATAATTATAGTTCTCATTATCAGGATTTCGGAGCATACAACCCATACCATCATAATGACTATTCTAATCAAAGTCTGTATGTATAGACATCAGGGAAGCGATGGTGGGCTTTACCACAACGTCTCTCCTGATTGTCTTACAAGTGACAAATGTTATAGCTCCCAAGATGAACAATTCTATACATATCAACCATATACTTATGGTCATTATTCAACACCACATGAACCAAGAAACTGTGCGGGCCCATCAAATCAAAATGCTTATAGACATCAGGGGAGCGATGGTGGGTCCTACCACAACGTCTCTCCTGATTGTTCTATGTGTAACAGTTATATTGGACAGAATGATGTGCAACGTGATTACCATCAGACCAACTATTCAATGAATGCATCAAGAAAATGTGCAGTTCTCTCAAATCTTATCGACATGGTTCCAGCACAAGATTCAGATAATCACCCTTGTTACTCCAATTCCATTCATAGTACTGACACAAAAACCAAATGTTAGAAAACAAATATTAATGATAGGGACCCAGAGAAAAGAATTAAAGCCGTGTCTAATGGTGACATACATCAATCCTTAGAACAGTCTCATGGTACTTGGCAAGGACGATAACCCTTATTCTATACACAAAAAGAGCAGCAGCAGCAGCATTTTTAGTCAAGAAAAGCCTCATTCCAGAGAGACACAAAATCATATAACTACCTACCTAAAAGAAAAGCAAGGCAATACCTCATCTGATGTATGTACAACTGTAAATAAACAGAGCAATGTAAATAGCGTGCACCATGTTTTAGATTTTAATACAAAATCTGTAATTGATAACAGACATAATTGTGATTCAACAAAAGAGAAGGCTACATGTGTCTTGAGAGTTTTAGATTTTAATTGTAAAAATATATTAACTACTGTGTCTCGTATACATGAGATTGAGAATAAGATTGATATAATGCTTATACAGGAACATTGGCTTTTTGATTGTCAAATACATCTATTACAAGAACTACATAAAAATTTTAATGGATCTGGTAAAGCGGTTGATATGTATGATCCCATTCCACCAAGTCATATGCCTCGAGGTTACGGAGGAGTGGCTATTCTTTGGAAATGTGAGTTTGACAATATAATTACTCCGCTGCAACTAGGAAATGAGAGAATTCAATGTATTGAAATTATAGGAAATCCAAATACTATATTTATATCTGTCTACCTGCCATGTAGGGGCTCTAATAACTACTTTACTGAACTCAATGAATGTCTGGACCACCTTCATGAAATTTTTGAAACCTTTTAAAAACTCTCATCAATTGATAATAGGTGGAGACCTCAATGAAAACATATACAGTTCAACAAATTCTCAACGTAAAACAGCCATATATAATTTATGTCAGAACATAAACTTTCAACAGTTGAATGTGGAATTACTTTCATACACCCAAGTGGCCAAGCAATGTCTGCAATAGACTACATTCTATTTCAAGACCGTTATAAGGGAAATGTTGTCAAGATTGAAAAACAGGACAAAAATAGCAACTTCTCTGATCATATTCCACTGATGTTGTCAACTGGAATAAGGTGGACAAGAATGAATATAAACTTTGCTTAATGAGAAGTTAGAGAAAATTAAACCAATATCAGAAAATTGAAAATTATTCACATGAAAAAGTCTCAATCCAAGAATTGAAAAATGCTGTCAAAACATTAAATACAAATAAAGCTATGGACTATTATGGAATCACTGCTGAAAATTTCATTCATGCCAGCGAAATACTTCTAGAGTATCTTTAACTTCTAATTAACACAAGTTTTGAACACTGCTATATACCAAACTTACTCAAAATTGGAACTCTTTTCCCTGTATTCCCTGTATTCAAAAACAAAGGTGACATAAAGAATGCTAAAAATTACCGTGGGATCACTGTAACACCAACTTACTCGAAGATCATAGAGATTATGATCAAAGGAAGAGAAAACAATAAGATCTTGAAAGATCAAAACCCACTGCAAAAAGGCTTCACAGTAAAATCCACTCAACTGCTATGTGAACTTTTCATTGAAGAATTTAAAAGAGAAAATAAAGATCTCAAGTTACAAACCTATGTTGCATTATTGGATGGAAAATCTGCTTTTGATGTTGTAGTTCATAAAAACCTAATACGACGTCTTTTTCAAATTGGTTTCTCACAGCAATCTATTCTACTGATCAGCAATTTATATGAAAATGCAGCATCCTGTGTAAAATAGGGCAATACATTGTCAAATTGCTTATTCAATATTGAACAAGGTGTAAGACAAGTTGGAGCCATTAGCGCTGACCTCTAAAAAGTTTATATCAACCCTCTACTACAAATTCTGAGCAACTCAGGACTAGGAGCCAAAATTGGGAATATAAATTGTTGTGCGCCGACCTGTGCAGACGATGTTGCCTTGATATCCAACAATCCCTTTGAACTCCAAAATATGATAAATATAGCAGTTGATTTCAGCCAAAGAGAGGGATATCTACTACAGCCTCAAAAAAGTGTAGTCTTGCCAATCAAAACATGTAACAAAATGCTAGATATTGAACAAGGTTTTTGGAAACTTAAAAATATAGATATGCCTATTGTTCAAGACTCTTCTCGTATTGGGATAAAAAAATCTCAAAAAGACTCTATTAATGCAACCATCACTGAAAATATAAAAAAAGCCAGAACATCTATGTACAGTCTTATGGGTGCAGGATTACATGGGGACAATGGATTAGACCCTGAAACACTATATCCTTATTTAGAACATATATCTTACCAGTTCTGACCTACAGCCTAGAAGTCTTGATACCATCAGATAAAAACTTAGATCTTATACAACAACAACATAAAAGGTGGATTAAACAGATTTTATCTCTCAAACTAAATGTGGCTGACCCGGCTGTCTATTTATTATCAGGTTTGCTCCCACTTGAAGCAGAGATCCATATTAAAATTATAACACTATTTGGGAATATAACCAGAGCTGAAAGATCGTCCTTAGAGTGGAGAATAGCGGAACGTCAACTTCCAAATTAAAACCTACTCAAGCAATAGCTGGTTTATTGATCTGAAAAAGATATGTGGCAAATATGACATCGTAGAGTTAGAACAGTATCTTGAAAAGCCATTAACAAAAATTGAATGGAAGAGGTTTACAACCAAACAGATTCACAAGTATTTGGAGGGTGCCATAAAGACCAAAATGAAGGGGTACTCAACATTAAGATATCTTAAATGTGAATATGATATTGGCAGAATCCATCCTTTACTTAAAACAACATGTGCAAATATTACTGAAATAAAGAAATTGTCCATTTGCTCCAAATTAGTCACAGGAACCTACATACTGCAATCTAATAAAGCGGAATATTCAAATTATGCAACAAATCCGATGTGTAGACTCTGTAATAAAGCTGATGAAACCATTGAACATTTTATCCTACTGTGTGAAACAACATCACAAATAAGAACATCTCTTATCGCAAAATACTACACGAAGGTAGTCTGGTTTTAGCAAGAGAAAGCCTGCAAACTCCTATTGACTTAATAACATTAATAATTAACCCGTATTATTACCTCTCAAAGAAGATGTGCAAGGATGTTGAAGACCGAGTCGGTAATCACTTGGTACCGCTATGCCGCCAACTGTTATATACACTTCATTCCAAGCGCTATGATGTGTTGACAAAAATTGATACAAAAGCAAACAGAAAATGAAGAACTGTGAATTCATTTTAGTTATAATATATATATATATATATGTGGGGGTACACATGGATCTCCCTCTTTTATTAGTTTTAAAGTCTATTCAATTTTTTTACGGATTGCATAAACTTTCTTTTTTTTTTAACAGTGTTAAAAAATATATTGCACTTCTTGTCTTTATTGTTAACTTTTTTTTTAAATTAAGTTTTACCATTTTAATTGCATTTGAAATATTTTTAACACTGTCGTGGCGTAAACATGCATATTAAATAAGATTTATGTGCGAACTATTGTGAACCATAAATTGAACTGTGTATATACTGGTGGAGGAATCTCATTGACGGAACTACTTTCCTCTATATGGAGGTGTGCCTTGCAGAAATTCGTTTACAGATTACAGATTACAGTTTATACGGTTTACAGATGAATAATCCTCTTAGGTCTGGAACACATAAACAGATTAAGAATATAATCCAACGAACTATATGACTTGAGGAACGTTGTAACAGAATATATGGAATGAAGAAACCAACGAATTTTGCAGTTGTAGTTCTATATTTGAAAAACGTGTGGATAAAAGAAACTGTATCATAGGCGGATCCAGCCCCCCCCCTTTTGTGGGAAAAATTTGGTTGATTATATAGGGAATCAATAAAGCATGACAGGAGTTCTGGATCCGCCACTGTGTATATCCGAATATTCAGGAGTTAAAAGTTCGATACCTATCATCTTCATACAAATGTTAGAAACTGGTAGTAATATTAATGAGAAAAAAAACATAGAATTGAAACTTTCTGATGAAATGTACATATTAGATAGAAATGACAAAAAAATCAAACCTAAAGAATTGAAACTCAAACTCAAACATATTCGAGACATGATTAATAAAGATAATTTTCCAAAAATGTCAAAACAAATGGCAAGAAATTTTTGGGCATGAATTTAAATAGTATGGGACAATCTGAAAAAAAACTAATTTCGGTAATAAAACAAAAGAATTCCAATGGAAATGCATTCACAATATTATATATACGGAAAGTAGGCTTAAAAAATGAGTTAATAATACTGAACATTTGCAACATGTATTTTTCGATTCCGGGCAGTTGGTTTTATTGTAAACTGGGATCCTTTGCTTTATAGTCTGCATCCTGGGCAACTGAGGAAATAGTAAACAGGATTTTGTTTTTTGGAATAAACAAGTATGTATCTAAAAAAAAATATAGATATATTTTTGTAACCCATTGAAAGAAAAAACTCCTCACTAATACGTTAATGTTTTAGTTGGTTCGATTTGCTTTTGAAGCGATGGCCTATATATTTCTTTCTAGATGATTCTGTCAGTTGAGGTTATTCCGAGGACCGCTGACGTCATTTAATGCGTTCCGAAAAGTCAATTTCAACCAATTAGCAGAATTTTAATTTTGACCATAACTATTTTTGATGCAGAAATTCAATTCGTTCCGAAAATAAATTTCAACCAATCAGCTGAATTATAATTTTGACCATATCTATTTTTGATGCAGATATTCGCAGACTAAAATTGAAATTATAGAAAAATAGAATGCTTTTAGTAGATATAGAACAGGGAATAATTGACTCTTTTAACAAAAGAAGGATTGGATCGGGGTTCTGTGTATTCACATGATTTGTATTTCTCTCCCTACTCTTGAATTTTGTGGTGGAATTTTCAGACCCAAATGGTTCACCAAAACATTTATTTTTATAACCAATTAAGCGGAATATTAATTTTGACCATATCTATTTTTGATGCAGACTAAAATGAAAATTATAGTAAAATGGAACGCTTTTAATGGATATAAAACAGGGAATAATGAACTCTTTTAGCAAAAGAAGGATTGGATCGGGGTTCTGTGTATTCACATGATTTGCATTTCTCTACCTACTCTTTAATTTTGTGGTGGAATTTTCCGACTCACATGGTTCATCAAAACATTTATTTTTATATACAGTATAGTAATAATAATAAAAAGTAATAATACACTTTCTGATTCACAAATAACGCTTAATTCTCGGCAATAAATTAAAAGGCGCAATTTATATCCTTGATATCATTTCTCTGACAAAGAAACTAAAAAGGCTCTGATTTCGTATGGTAATCTGGATTTTTCTTATTCAACAAAATGAATTTCAACGTCTTCATTCCACGCTTAAGAAACGCGTGTTTTCTGAAATTGGAATTCTTTGTAATAATCTATAATACTAAAGGAACGAATTTGCCGATTTTTCACGTGGAATCAGTATGTCATCATGGTCATGCCATGAATATAATTGAAATCCAATTAAATGAATAGAAAACAAAGATATCAGTGTCAATTTTGCGATACATAGCCCGAGGTGCTTAACCTGTCGACACATCCTGTCTGCTCCTTCTGGAGTTCATGCAATTTTCCACCGTTGTTTTCATCTTCATAATGAATCAAGGATTTTCAATCCGATCCTTTTATCTATCAAACTACTCAGAAAAGTAAACGTTTTATGTAGGTATCATAATTTGCTGCCACAAATGTCCAATCTGATCAGTGAATAAAAATCGTTTTCAAATATACCAGGATCAAGGCTTACACTATATTTACATTCTGTAATTCCAAACATTTTTGTCCGTTTCATAAGCGAGGATAACTCTCTGGTGTATCGCTTAATAAAGGGACGACGATATCACCTCTTCTACATCCTGTCGATACTAATGTTTAGGCATTGATCAAGTTCAGACTGCTTATGACGTCTTTACAATATATCTTTTGGAGGAGTTGTACTGATTGACATTTTAGTTCGGGAGCATATGGTTTATTCATTAGTCGGAATTGGGCTTGTAACTAGGTTTCAGTAACTGCGAGTACATGTACTCTTAGATCGGAACTTTTTGTCTTACTAATTCTTCTAATACTTCGTACTAATTGTGTGTGTGTTTACAACCAATCTGATGAGTCAATCCCTTTCCAGCTGATTTCTTATGACGTATGTTCGTATGTTGTTTCAACACTGTCCCAGTTTAATAGGAATGATGAGTGCTCATAAACATGTCAAATCCTAAGCGCATTCATTATGTGTCTGTTGCAAACCAGGAATCTGTAATCCAGTGGCTCTCATTGGCTGCTGTCTATCATAAACTCATCTAAGATACCAGTATCAAAGTTATGTACGCAAGACGTTTCGTCTACAAAAAACTAATCATTGACACTCGAATCAAAAAGTTAAAACGAATGAATGAAGTACGAAGTTGAAGAGCGTTGAGGACCCAACATCCCGAAAGGTTTCGCCAAATACAGCCCTGGGGTAGAAAATTCTTAGTAATTCGAAAATTTTAATATGGTGTAAACAGTTGATTTATAATTATGACATTCTCAATGATAATTCATGTCAACATAGAAGTGCTGGCTAATGGGCTGATGATACCATCGGCGAGAAAAACCTCCACCAACAATGGCATCGATCCATTGGTTGTAAATAAACTCATCATAGATACCAGAATTAAAATTTTGTACGCCACACTCGCATTTCGTTTACAAAAGACTCATCAGTGACTCTCGAATCATAAAAGTTAAAAAGGCCATATAAAGTACGAAGTTGATTTCGCCAAATACACCTAAGGTAATCTATTCCTAGGATAGAAAATCCTTAGTATTTCGAAAAATTAATAGTTTTGGTATTATATTTGTTTTTGTCACGTTTTGTAGTACAAATTAGGCCATTGGTTTTCTCTTTTGGATTGTTTCATATTTTTGTTATTGGGGGAAAAAGTAGTATGACATTTTCTCGGCTTTAGGCAGGTGACGGAAGTCAACTTTGGAGCTCTGTGATTCGATGTAAGGGTACAATATATTTTTTTTATCTTTTTATGAATAACTGCAGTTACAATAAAAATTTTGAACAACATTGGGATATTTTCTTGAGAATTATTCGAAAAGGCTTCCAAATTTTCATAAATTTGATGTAAAATGACGGTGAGCATGGATATCATAAACAAGCACCGTTCGGAGATGGTCATGATACCATTCGACTTCAATTTCCAAAACAAAATAATAAAGTACTAATATCACACATAACTGTTTTGTCCAAAGTTTTACTATAAAAAGTGGTAAACTTAGAAAATTTTAGTTTTATCGTCTATTGATGGTCTACTGGCATTTTCCCTATACCGGGGCATTTTTTAGCTTACGTATGGTATATATTTTGCTCATTAATGAATGCGTTAAGTCGGTCTATAATTGTTTGTTCAAATCTCTTTATTTGGTTTTTATGGAGAGTTGTCTTATAGGCAATCATAATAACCATATATCTTTATTTATATTAGGGTTATACAATTTTTCATTAGACAAGCTCTAATTTGTCCCTAGTCTGGTAAAGTATTAAATCAAGGGTTATTTTTGTATTGTACTCTTGACAAAGTTTTGTCTCACATTCATGTTATACATTGTCTTCGATATCTTATCTTTGTGTTATGCATTTGGTACGTGTTGAAAACAGTGTCAACAATTCAAATATCAGGCCACTCTGGTTTTAAGTAATTCAATTGGATATAACGTATCAGACCATACATGGCACCACAAAAATTTTAGTATAAAGTCTTCTATGAGTGTTTTGATCTATAACTCTCCTTCCCTTCATTTCAAACCTATAGGACATTAAGCATGAAATCTATAGTTCTAATACTCATTACAGTGTTTTGTACTGTCAAAGGAACAAATATCATTTACAGTGACTGTGGTGAGTACTTACTGAAATCTCTGTACTTTTTTGCCTACTTTATTTTGCATTTAATAGTGAAAATAGTTCTTTAATTTTCTGCTTTGAAAAAGATTGTGATAGCCTGATGCCAATACCATCCGACGTACAGTTTTATTGATGTAGCTATTTGATATGAGACTTTTAAAATTAAATACTGAACTGAACGATTATATTTTTTTTATTTCGAGACGAGATTTATTTAGTGGAATTTTAATCATTTGTAATTATTCACTTTAAGAGATATGGAGGATGTGTGTCGTAGGGTTGTTACATATTTATACGTACCTCTTTATATATATATAAATGTGCCTAAGAATGTAACTTTAACACGCTAATGGGCGTTATAAAAATAGTTGTTATTCACGCAATATTTCGCTAAACAAATAAGCTTCATCAGGCGCGATCAGCCATTCAGGTAAAATCGGATACTGTTAAGAATTTTTTGCAGCTTATCGTACATGTCCTTAAATATATCTTGCAGTTTATTGTACATTGCGTTTAAAAATCTTCTTAACAGCGTCCGATTTTACCTGAATGGCTACACGCTCCTGTTGAAGCTTATTTGTTTAGCGAAATATTGCGTGAACATATAAACTATAACAACTTTTTTTTATAACACTCGTTAGCGTGTTAAAGTTACATTCTTAGGCATTTATATTATTTAATTTAGTAACAGCATCAGTCTAATTTCAAAATGATCCACGCCTTAATAGATAGAATGGTGATTGTTGCTATTTTAGACACTACTCTGTGTGTGTGTGTGTGTGTGTGTGTGTATGTGTGTGTATGTGTGTGTGTGTGTGTGTGTTTTGTGTTGTACAGATCAACAAATGTTCTCCTCTTTTTTTAGGAACGACTACTGGAACTCATAGATCAAGTGGGCACGTCATTTCTGTTAACATCCAGTGTGCTAATAAAGATTCATTAACAAAATCTGACTGCATGCTAAAGCACAATACATCAGCAACAATATCTGTAAATTTTACTTCCAGTACGTATGTACATGTATTGTTTAAACTAATTTTTTTTATTCACTTTTGATAGGATAATAGCACTCATTTGCATTTTGTATATTTTTGGCTCACCTTAGAATCTTTTATCTTTAAAAAAGCAACAAAAGAAAAAAATCCGTTGTGAAAATGTTTAGTCGGCCCTTTAAACAAATTTGTTTTTAATTTTTTTTTTTTGTAATGCTACAATGTCATGTATATAATTAATAAAAAGAACGCATTATCAAGATTTCTTTTGACATCACATTTTCTCTACAATGGCAACCGTGTTTTTGATAACTAAATAATACATGGGTTACATTCATAGAGATGTTAAGATCTTCCTGTTTCGAAATTTGTAGCCTTTGCACTATTTTAATATCTTCTCAGTTTTCTTATTGAATTTGAAAAGATATCCCTATCGATGTCTTAAAGAGAATAAAAATCTACAGTCATTATGGAATATAAACAAGAAGATGTGGTATGATTACCAATTAGACAACTCTCCACAAGAGACCAAATGACACAGAAATTAACAACTATAGGTAACCGTAGGGTCTTCTTCAATGAGCAAAGCCCATACCGCATAGTCAGCTATTAAAGGCCCCGAAATGACAAATGTAAAACAATTCAAACGAGAAAACTAACGGTCTAATTTATGTACAAAATAATGAACGAAAAACAAATATGTAACACAGCAACAAACGACAACCACTGAATTACAGGCTCCTGACTTGGGACAGGCACATACAGAATGTGGAGGACTGACTTTGAAAAATGTCGAACTGATAAAATCTGGAAGTATCTATGGACATTCTTCGAAGCAAAACAGTCAACAAAAAACTTGAGTCGAGAAAATGCATACAAAAGTATGACCAACAGACGATATAGGAAAACAATAGTCTAAAAAGCATTCATAGTAAATTTAATATTGACATGTGAGCAAATATCCGGTTAAAGTAGCACAATACAAAAGCAACTGGTACATGTGGGAATTATTTTGAAGTTAATGAGGTTCAAATAGGAAAATCCTTATTTATTCAATTGTGACACATACATTTTTGTCATGAAAATGTAGTTTTAAATGAAATTAGCTCCTAGACGGGTGCCCCTATTTGCCTGATTTTACCACATGTTGTTTCTTGACAGGTTATCTTCAAAACCGTGTCTCAGATTTCCAAAAACATCAATAGAACAATTCTATATCTAACTAAATTGATTGATTTCTTATGAAAGAAGGTTGCAAACTTAACTGAAGGCTTATGAGAGAATGATATACAATAGAAAATATCTGGGACACGGTTTTGGAAGTCAAACTGAGTTGCACAAGAATCTATCAAAAAATTTGGGATGCTATGAATAACATCAGAATCTAGCAACTTATTACATCAATTATGTAATAACTAAGTAATAATGAAATCATCACCATTTGAAAGATTACTCTTTCTTCTTTCTTTTGGTTCCTCATTTATGAATTTTGAGCTGGATGATAGAAATTACATCAGTTTATAGTTGACTGATTGGGGTGAAAAAATCTTTGTATTGTGCTAAGTCTCATTGAGTGAAGATATAAAGGACTTCGTTGTGGCTACCACAAATGGAACACATCGGAACATTCATAGATTTTCAGATCGAGAAATGTTGGCGACCTAAACAACTATTTTAATATTTTGTGTAAGGTGTCGTTGAAGGCTATCAGTATCATCGCACTATTTTTTTCTTAAATATTTGCGAAAAAGATGTGAAAATTATAGCGACTTTGGTAATTCTGAATTGGTCGTGAAACCGTTGTCATTTCGGGGCCTTTAATGGCTTGCTATTCGGTAAAGATTTTGTTAATTGTTGAAGTGCCATGGATGGACAAAATATGCGCTTTTACAAATGTATATTATGTGGTGCGGCGGTAACACAAATAACCACTTATGGGGAACTGATTAAATAAAGATGAATTATTAGAAATCATACAAATACGAGCAATCTATGTAGAATTAAATATAATATAGTATTAGACTGTCTTGTTTTAAAACTAAACAACATTTTATAGAAATTATAAAAGGTTAATGTTCTTTTTCAGGTGTTAACACAACACAAGTAAGAACAATTGTCCATGGTATTCTTGGGGGTATTTTGGATGTTTTGCTGCATCTGGTTAGTCATGACGGAGAGACAGGTGTTCGGTTTCTCGGAGTAAAGGAAGATGCCTGTATCGATAAGGCTGTAGACCACTGTAATATTAAAGCTGGTGAAACCGTCCAATATACCAACACAATGTTTATTAGTCCTCTTTATCCATTGGTATGTTTAATACACATAGCAACAAGAAAGAGACTCTGGCAACAAGACAAACACTTAAATTGCTGGAACTAATTGAGCACTTTAACTTTCTACCTGATTTTGAATTATATCAGACATTTATTATTTTCTCAAAGAACTTAAAATAACGTCTCGGAAAGATATTAAGTCGTAACAAATCAAATTAAAAGTCGAGTCAGAACATGGTTAATCAAAAAGAGAACTGGTCTTCCGTTTAACAGCTTCTATTTAAGCAGTAAAGGATCGTACGTAACTTAGCTGTTATAAAAAAAGTTTTGAGGAATACACAATGTTTTATATGATGACGAAATTGTAAGTAATTTGATAAAACAACATACAGTATATCTTATTATACCTGATAAGTAATAGATACTTTTTTTTCAGCGCCGTTTGCAAATAAAATGGGAAATTAGAGATGATCAAGACAGAGACCTAGCATGCATCAAAATGCCAGCTGAAATAGTTGCGTAGCTGCAAAGTTCAACTGTTTTGATAATATATATGTACAAAAACTTTCTTTTTGTGAGAGTTTTTTTTTTTTTTTTTATGAAACAAAAGTTAAAAGGATTTTTTTTTTTTTTTATTGTGGGATAAACTGATACATGTAGTTCTGTTAATTCAAAACTTTGGACAATACTTAGAATGATTTATGATCGATATCAAACTCCAAATTTAATAAAGCCTGACACATTATAGAATTTAATTAATAAACGTTTCAAAGAACGTATTGATTCGCTTTTTCATACATTATGAATTAACCTTTCGATTATGTAATTGAAAAGATATGATCAATTTCCCTCATATTTGTTCGAATAAAATCTAAAGTTTTTGTGACTTTTTCGAATTTTCTCTTATCAAAACATTGAATTAAAATTCAACTTCTTTAGGTTTGTAAATGTCAAGTCTTCAAAAGCTGACCCTAGAATGAAGATAATTATATGAACTGCTTCACTTTAACAAACTGTTATCCTATGTGGGTCACTAATCATTATCATTTACTCAGCTTTATTAATTAGTTTTAGATGCGTAGATATTTAGCCTGTTTATGCTCTAGTTGTCTTTCGTTATTTCTGTTGATGACTAATCACATTAGGGTTACAAATATTTTGAAGCAACCTTAACTAGAACAGGTGCCTGTATTTCTCACTTGGTATTACTGCATAAATTTTATGCAGTGCAAACAAAATATTTGAAGGAAATTGAATGGGCCAAAATCTGTCTTGTTGGATCATTTTTGCTGGACAAACGTTTCGTCTATCCATAATACCGGTAGTTAAAAGATAATAAACCAAAATCATTTGACCTATTTGTAGATCTCAAGAAGCTGACCGTTTTTGCTATTCTAAGTTTCAGTCTGTTTATAATAGTTTTCCAGATATTAGATAAACAAGATGCACAGCTGTGCCAGTATCGCTCATCACCTTTTAAGCAAAATCGCCAGTTTGCTAATTAGGACTTTTATATGCACATACTATAGTCTCTCTTTGTGTTGCTGATCATTTTTTTTTTTATTTTTGCAATTTACATGTTTAACCTAGCTCATATAGTTTTTTTAGATAACAGCAAAAAAACAGTAAAACTTAAAATTTCTTGGGCAATAATTCCAAAATCGGTTGTTAGAGTAGAAGGATCTTGTGTACGTTACTTTATTTAACGCCATTTTGTCCCAGGTTAAAGTTGTCTTTTTGACATTGTTCTACATCTTTTTTTATTAATATTGTATTTATATTGTGTTATAGATCAAACGTTTTCGTTCAATGTATGTTTACTTGTTTTTGTTTATATGTCTTTTTGATCGAGTTAAGCCATTTCAATTGATATTTTATAGTGTGTCTTTTATGTTGTAATTTTACACTACTGTTTCAGGTTAAGGTGAAGGTTGGCGCCTGTTAAAACGTAGCTACCTGTCCTAAGTCAGGAGCCTGTTTTCAGTGGTTGTCGTCTGTTGGTGTGGTTCATAATTGATTCTCGTTTCTCGTTTTTTATATAGATTAGACCGTTGATTTTTCTGTTTGAATTGTTTTTACACTAGTCATTTTGGTTCCCATTATAGCTTGCACTGTTTGGTGTGAGCCAAGTCTCCGTGTTGAAGGCCGTACTTTGACCTATAATTGTTTACTTTTTACACATTGTGACTTGGATGGAGAGTTGTCTCATTGGCACTCATACCACCTCTTCTTATTCATAATAACCATGAAAACTTAGCATTGACCAATGAACCATTAATAATAGGACAAGTTCAGATGAACCCTGCCAGACAGCATGTACACCTTTCAATTATTCCATACACCAAATCCAGTTGACCTATTGCTTATAGTATCTGATAAACTGACAAAACCATGAAAACTTAGCATTGACCACTGTACAATGAAAATGAGACCAAGTTCATATGAAAACTGCTAGACAGATATGTACACTTTGCAATCATTCCATACACAAACTATAGTGGCCCTATTGTTTATAGTATCTGAGAAAAAAACCCAAACCACAAACACTAAACATTGTCCAATAAACCACCAAAAAGAGGTCAAGGTCAGAAAAAACCTGCCACTTGGATATGTACACCTAACAATCATTCCATACACCAATTTAGGTGAGCTCTTGCTTAAAGTATCTGAGATACGTACTTTACCACGAAAACTTAACCTTGATCACTGATCTTTGAAATGAAGTCGAGGTCAGGTTAACCCTGTCTGACAGACATGAAAAATGAATTGAGTCCATCAATAATGTATATAAGAAGGCCGTTGAGTGAAAACCACAACTAATTCCAGACCTAACTACCAAACTAATGAACATTGTTCGTGTACAACATATTGACTTGAAGCGGATTCTCTATGGAATGGGAAATTATGAACGTTTTGGTCCTTACAGAAAACATGTTGCTTCACATCAATGTTTGTTTTCTAAGATTCATGAACAGCAAGAAAGATCAGAAAGAAACTTACCCGTAAGCCAAACAAAAGAAAGAGACTAAGGACAGCACGTACTCAGCCAAGATATTAAGAATTAGCAAAACAAAACAAAACACTTGTCTGTCTTTTTATGATTATATTAAATAAAATACGATATTCAGTATACCAGAGACATATATGATACAATAATATATTATATGTCTCTGTGTACAAAATGTATTCATTTATTTAGTTGACGTTGGAGAGGGGAAAAAAATCACAAAGAAAACAAAACCGAACTTGTGATAGACAAATAGACAACTATAAAACAATATTAGTTGTTATTTTCTTTTATTTATGAAATGCAAAACGTACAATATCAAAATTGATTTAACTGTCCTCATTACACATAAACTGTAATAAAATACACTGAATTGGAGTTTTTATTTATTTCTCCATAATCATAAAAATTCAATACGAATAAAGTTAATTTAATGACATGAAACAATTCCGAAACAACTTAAAAACATTGTATAACATGTATAATTCAATTTTATTCAAAACACCGTTTCTAATAACATGATATTCATAAGCAGTTTAAGCAACAATAAGGATAATCCAATCAATTTTGTTGATTGGATAATTCACGGCTGAGTAGTTGTGAAATCAGTGACACGTGCCTTCATTATTTTATGAAAATAATAAATATCTATTTAAATTTGTTTTCAAAATTTACCACCAAAATAAACAGCGTGCAACAAATATACACATTCGTCCTGTGTGCATATACGAAGACTATAAAGAGTCATGAGTGCACTTTTTATGTCCTGAGTGTACTTGTTATGTCCTGAGTGCACTTTTTATGTCCTGAGCTCACTCAGGAGGTCATGAGCAGTGTTTAGACGTACCCGATTTGACCCGGGTCTTGTTAATTATTGGTAATATTGATTTATGTGGAGAACATAAGGGCCTGGAATGATGTAATTTTTAAACAACATCATTGCCCTATATTTGTTATATATAAAGTTGAATTCTTTGATTCATCGTTTTTACGTCTTGACGGCTAACAAATTGGACCTCGTTATTTTAGTAGTTTAGATTATAAACTTTATATACCGAGAGTCTGAAATCACCCAAACTGATGATTGTACACATAACCAGAGTTCGGATGGGAAATATTCTAATTGCCCAAATTAATATTTAAATTAGGATGAGTTGCGACGGCGGTTTTTATTGGCTGCTAAGATGCATGGGGCTTCCAAACTGACATAAGCCAATGCTGCCTACTACACCGTCCATCTGCCACATTTTCTAACTACTGCGATAAAAAAGCGTTATTTTTTCGACATTTTAGTATTATCTGAATAGATATTAAGGGTCTGTGTATATATATATTTCCTCTTTGATACGACATCGTATTTTGAGACAATATAGCAGGAAAATAACGATGACAGCGTTGGGTGAATCCTTTTGTACAAAAACCCAAATTATTTCTGAAAATAGATTTGTATATATTTGTAAATAATTGTTGTACATAAAGTAGCTAGCTAAGTTTATATTGATACAAAATATATTCAGTTTAATTGTTGTGTCTTAATATTTTGTATCTGCCTGCAATTTTAGGATTTTTTTTTGTATTTAGTATTTAATTTTTTAACATATTTGATCACTAGTGTTTCCTACTTAGAAATGTTTCACACTACAGTTAAGAAAGGGTTGAGAAGCATTTTAATTGCAGGGGATTTCAACCTGAAGCAGCTTGTATCCATGTTTGAATACCCAGGTAGATCACTGGGCATACCTGGTGCCAAAGTAAAGAGTAACAGGAAAGAATTATGTTCCCAACTGATGAGTGCCATGTATTTGTAATCAATGAATTTCTGCCAATATTGGAACACCTCCGTATTTCGAGTAAAAAAGAAAACAATTCTACCACCGCCATAGTCTATGAATTCCTCCACCAATATATTTACACTTCAAATGATATGTACACAGTTCACGTTTTCAAACTCTAGTTTCCTGGCTTCAGCTTAAAACAGTCTATCCAGTACTTTATTTTTTCTGACATGTTTCATTAATAGCTGCAGTCTCCTTCAACTGTTCATCTTTTTTTCCGCAATCTCTGTTCTAGTTGTCGAAGATCTTTGAGTTTGATTTTCTGACTTTCTGAATTAAAACTGGTTTCAGTTTGAACTTTCTCAGTGGAACTGTTGATTTTTTTTGGAGAATTATTTATTGTTAGTTTTTCTACATTCTCTTCTGTACGTTGCGTTGAGCTACACACTATCATGTTGCCAATTCCACCCTCTGTATCTATAGGTTTAGTACATGTTTGATGATCTTGTGTATTATCCAACAGTTCATTTTCATTTTGGTCCTTAAGTCCCAAGCAGGCAAAGCAGGTGCTGTTGGTGGTATTTAAACATGAGTTATGGAATTTCATAAGACAAATAGAGCAGCAGTTTACATTATTTAGTGTTAACGTATTACATGCCTGGCAGTTCTGTACATTTTCTTCTTGCAAAAGGGACTCAGCTAAAGTTAAATTTTGTATATCATTTACCTTCAATTCTTTTACGATTTTGTTCTTTTCATCTTTTTCAAGAGTACAGACTGTGCACATGTATGTGAAATCCATTCTTTTTACATTTAATGTCAACTTCTGAAAACTTTTCACAATTATAATGTACCTAGTGTTCATTGATGCAAAGTACCGCTTTTGTTCTACAGTTTCTTTTACATTTGTGACAATTTTCCCCTTGATTCGTATTTTGTGCTACAACAGTTTGACTACTTGGTGTATGTGTCATGCCTAAACCAGTTTGTAGGGAAGCAATTGCCTCTTCTAGTTGTTCGGCAAATTTTCTGTTACCTTTCTCTATGTTTATCTTAACACCAGATATCAAAGTGTCACTCATTATACTGTGTATTTTTGTAATGTCACATATCTCAAATATTTTTGATTTTTTTCCGTTTATCAGCAGGGTACACTTTGTTCATGTTGTTAGATAGGCGTTTATAGTAAAGCTTTTATTTGTTGTATCAGTTATACTATAAGTTATTTGAATATATTTCCCTCATTGTCGGTTGCAGCAGTTTTACTAAAATCAAGTATGTCCAATGAATTTTTATAGTAAGTTTTACAGACGTGTTAAAAAAAGTTCTAAAGTTAAGCATCTAATTTACCAGTGATACCACCTCCTGTTTTTTTTTTATATGTTATTTCTGTAACTTTAGTACTTTCTAGTTTTTTCCAAAGTATGGTTGTTTTCAAACATGTTCAACCCAGCAACATTCGAATGTATAGCTGGGAAAAGGAGGGTCATGCTAGTTGTTTTTGTGTCTCGTACCGATCTTTTGAGTTCTGATTTTTACACTTTGTTCTTATGTTGTGATGTTACACCACTGTACCAGGTTAGGGGGGGGGGGGGTTGAGCATTCACAAACATGTACAACCCAGCCACATTCGTTATGTGCCTGTCCCAAGTCATGAGCCTGTAGATCAGTGGTTGTTATTGGTTCATGCCTGTCATATTTGTTTTTCATAAATTGTTTTGTTATAAATAAATAAAATTTAACATCACAAAATATCAAAGACAAAGGTCTACCTTAATGATTTTTTACGCACAAAGGGCTAAAACGGAGTGCTTTTAGTATCCTTCGCTTCTCCCTGAGGTATCCTTGAAGCCTCCCTATCATGACATGACTTCTCCCTGTTGTGCTTCCAGAGAGATTGACTCTCCCTATTATTTTGAAGTGTGGTGACCCTGTTAAATTAGGTCGTTAGTTTTCTTGTTTGAATTGTTTCTCATGTTTCATGTCGGGGCCTTTTATAGCCGATTATACGGTTTTGGGATTTCTCATTGTTGAAGGCCGTATGTTTTCCTTTAATTGCTAACATTCACTTTATTTGAACTTTGGTGAATAGTTGTCTGGTTAAAAAAAGATAACACAGCAAATTAAAATTGACTGTTGGTAAATTACATATTTATATATATTTCTTTTGGAAATGTTGTTTGTGCTGTTTTTAGACCCCTCTACCAAGAAATTTGTTTTGCATGCACACGTATAAAAATGCGGTTGTTATCCAACGCAATCATAGGTTTGAACGTTGTTTTCAATTTAGACAAATATTAAATATTGACATGAACAATATGAACAAATGTTAAATATTTCGGATAACTAATATCCTTCATCAGTAAGATGTCAAATGGTTCTTAACTTGACATTTAGTAGTCACACTGTAATCTTGATCGTTATACAAATCATCACGAATCAATACGCTGGTAATTTTTTCACTATTGATGTTTGGGAGGAGGAATAAATTCCTTAAAACTGTAAGAGTCCAAAAGACATATATATCTATGTAGTTTACCAACAGTCAATTTTAATTTGCTGTGTTATCTTTTTTTAACCAGCATGTTGACAACATATTTGTTACGTTTGGAGGACGTTACGTTTAGAGGACGTGTTTTTCAATAGACTGTCGGAATTCCAATGGGAACCAATTGTGCCCCTCTTCTTGCCGACTTGTTTCTTTATTATTATGAGACTGATTTCATACAGGAACTTCTTAGGAGGAAAGATAAGAAGTTAGCAATATCCTTTAACTCTACGTTCCGCTATATAGATGATGTTCTCTCACTAAATAATACAAAATTTGGTGACTATGTTGAACGAATCTATCCCATCGAACTAGAGATAAAGGATACTACAGATACAGTTAAGTCTGCCTCATATCTTGACTTACATCTAGAAATTGACAATGAGGGTCGGTTGAAAACAAAACTTTACGACAAAAGAGATGATTTCAGCTTCCCAATTGTGAACTTTCCATTTCTATGTAGCAACATTCCAGCAGCGCCTGCATACGGAGTATATATCTCCCAATTGATACGATATTCGCGGGCTTGTGTTTCCTAACATGATTTCCTTGATAGAGGATTGCTGCTCACAAGGAAGCTATTAAGCCAAGAGTTCCAAATGGTGAAGTTGAAAACATCCCTTCGTAAATTTTACGGACGCCATCACGAGTTTGTTGATCGTTATGGAATAACCGTTTCACAGATGATATCGGATATGTTCCTTATGTCGTAACTACAATACCCTTCCCTTTTCACGAATGTGACTTACCGAATTAGACTATTTACCGGATTTGTAATAACATAAGAAACACGACGGGTGCCACATGTGGAGCAGGATCTGCTTACCCTTCCGGAGCACCTGAGATCACCCCCAGTTTTTGGTGGGGTTCGTGTTGCTTAGTCTTTAGTTTTCTATGTTGTGTCATCTGTACTATTATTTGTCTGTTTGTCTTTTTATGTTTGGCCATGGCGTTGTCAGTTTGTTTGTCGATCTTTGAGTTTGACTGTCCCTCTGGTATCTTTCGTCCCTCTTTTAGCAATTAAAGGCAAACATACGGCCTTCAACAATGAGAAATCCCCAAACCGTATAATCGACTTTAAAAGGCCCCGACATGAAACATGAGAAACAATTCAAACAAGAAAATTAACGACCTATTTTAATCAGTACTTCGGTACTAACATGATTTATAACATACTATCTAAAATTGCCCGTTTATAAATTTAAAATTATACAGAAACTAAGGTTTCAACTCCCTCAGGCAACGTTGGCCTTTAGATGGATTTGGCTATTTTGTAGGTCCTTTTTGGTTTATAGCTCTTTAACGTTTTCGGCCCTTATACATCCTTGGCTTTCAAATATTTGGCTTTGAGCGTTCCTGATGAAGGTAAATCCAGAAAAGCGCTTCGAACGCATGAAATTTATAACGTGTTGTTTTCAATTTTTTTAACAGGTACACCACACTTCAAAATAATAGGGAGAGTCAATTCTCTCTGGAAGTACAACAGGGAGAAGTCATGTAAGGATAGGGAGGCTCCAAGGATACCTGAGGGAGAAGCAAAGGATACTAAAAGCACTCCGTTTTGGCCCTTCGTGCGTAAAAAATCATTAAAGTAGACCTTTGTCTTTGATATTTTGTGATGTTAAATTTTATCTATTTATAACAAAACAATTTATGAAAAACAAATATGACAGGCATGAACCAATGACAACCACTGATCTACAGGCTCTAGACTTGGGGCAGGCACATAACGAATGTGGCTGGGTTGAACATGTTTGTGAATGCTCAACCCCCCCCCCCCCTAACCTGGTACAGTGTTGTAACATCACAACATAAGAACAAAGTGTAAAACTCAAAAGATCGGTACGAGACACAAAAACAACTAGCATTACCCTCCTTTTCCCAACTATACATTTTAAGCTATACATATTCATTAATTAATGGATTGTACCTCAATTCATGTATATATAATCCACTCTTTCACAAAGTGCAGCTCAGCTGAGACCAATAGATAAGGGACATCCAACTAAGACAATATTTTACTTTCATCATCTTGCATTTATCTGGGCGCTTTTCTCTGTTCAAACATTGGTCTAGTATTTTTCAAACTTCTCTTAAGATTTCCTATTGATATTGATAAGAATTGTATTGCATTATTATGTATAATAGCAGCATGTTCAGAGCTAGGACTTTTATACTATTAGTGACTTATCATTTTTTACCTGGGAGGGGGGCTGGTCAAAATGTAGGGGGGGTCAAGTTTTTTTATAAATTCAAAGTGGGGAGATCAATTTTATTTGTAATAAAATATTTTTGAACTTTTGAATCTTCACGTATATCCTACATATCATGTGTATCAAAGGTTAGTGTTTTGCATGTTAAAATTTTGGCAAGATTGATAGAGGGGTTACATTTTTTTTAATTGTTTTAAGGGGGGTAAAATAAAAATAGTGAAATATTATGGGGGATCAAGAAAAGTTTTTATGTTTGATTTCAAAATGATCAGCCCCTCTCCCAAGTAAAAAATGATAAGTCCCTAACAATATATCATGTCCCAGGTCAGAGGTAAGATTTATTTCTATAATTTCATTATTTGATAAAATGCTCCCCTAGGCGCAAGCTTGATACGACCGCAGAGGTCGAACCCTGAACAGTTGAGGCAAGTATGGACACAACATGTAAGCTTAAAACAGCTCTGAATTTTGATTATGATTGAATATTTGACACAGCATAGGTTTGTGACACAAAATAATAGTGGTCAAAGAACTGAAGTTTGAAATTGGACATTTACCTATTATGGTCCAATATCCAAAATCTAAGTTGCTTTCAATTTGACAGCTCATTTCTTGTTTCTTCTAGAATCCAACTGAATCAATTGACAATCATTCCATATATTTTAATTTTCCTCCTCAGTTTTTTTAACGTCGTCGTGCTTCATATGAAAAATAATGAAACACAGGCACATATCCAAACCATCATAACAAAGGATGACGCAGTCCTCTGTGGTCATTAATATTAATTCATATCTAAGTGTTCTGTATACATTTACTTGCTTGCACGATTAACTACCGATAATGATATTTTTGAAACCTTTATCAGTCCGAACGAAAACCTTCTTGACAATGCATACAGCGTTATAGAAGTAATTGTATAGAATGATAATCAAATGAGCGATTCGAGTTCCCAATTTCTCAATCCTGTTATATATTAATATATGACCCTATAAAACAATGGTCGCTTTTTCTGGTGATACAAACTTTGCCACTGATTGTTTCAAAATACTCTACGACAAGTATGAATGACTGTTTTTCGATGTATTATAACAAGCCAACGACGTTTTTAAACTGCAGCTAACCGCAAAATCACATCAACCGCATTGCAGATCTTAATTAGTAATAATGAGTAAATACAAATATCATGAAATTAATTATTTTATCATTTAAATTCTTAATAAAAAAAAATTATTTGGTGAAATAACAGTTGAGTCATTTACGATTAGAAGCAATACAGTACAAACTTTTCTTGCTGGTTCGATGGTTGTACAAATGAATGTTTTATGTGTTTTATATTTTCCCAAAATGTATGTATAGTTTTTTTTTTTTTTTTTTTTTTTTTTTTCTTTTTTTTTTTTTAATTCTATATAATTTTATTTGAAATGTACATTTGTTAGAGATACATAAAGTACTGGTACCTTATCCTGGTCTCGTTGACGTTAGTATATAGCATTTCATAAGGTTAGTACTTGTTAGTACACAACATACAGTTTTGCTAATAAATAATGTGTAACAGAATAAAAAGAAATTACTATGATATATTATAAATCTTAGTTAAGAAGATAAATTAATTTTTTCTGCAACCAAATTGTAGAAGTTTTTTTATGTTATTATTTTTCTATTCATCAAGGACATTATCCTGAATTTCATTCAAAAGTTTTAGTTCTTGTTCTTATTCTTTAATTTCATCTCTTTTACTTTTAGCTTTAATTTTACAATGTTGAATAGTCGTCTCCTTTACCTCTATTTTAAACAGATCCCACACGATTGCTAAACCTTTTCGGTCTCTTAAATTTTCATATTTATCTATTAAAGTGGGTTTTTTTTCATTTTGTATGATTCGTCTTTAAGAAAACTATTGTTTAATTTGAAATAACCCTTTCCTTTCTCCCCCTGACAATGATTTATCTTAAGTGAAATCGCTAGATGGTCTGTATATTGAATTGTAGCGGGTCTTATATCAGTGTGGAGTACTCTAGGTCTCATGTCTTGACTAAAAAGAAAATAATCAATTCTACTAGCTACTTCATTATTTTTTCTTCTCCAGGTATATTGTATTTTATTTGGATTTATTACTCTCCAGATGTCTATAACTTTTAGCTTTTTTATTAAACTTTTCAACGCATTTTGACAGCTCATTTCTTGTTTCTTCAGCACTATTTTAAGCTTATTTAGTAATGTTAAGCATTAATTCTTAGTTAAATCAATTCATTGGCCCCAAAACTTTTAACGTTGGAAATTAAAAGAATATTATAACTGCGAAAGAGTAAATAGTCAAATGACACGCATCATTTGGTCAAGCCTAAGGGAATCTAAAACTTATTTATTATCCGAAAACTCAATGTAATGAGATTACAATTTTACCCAAACAATTAATTAGGGACTGATAGACTAACATAAGAATCCTGAATTTGATCAAAAGATGGCATCTTTCATTTGCTTAGTCCATGACAGAGAATTGAAATAAAGTGATAACTTGTCAGATTATTGAAATATATTTTCTCCGACATATCAGTCTGTATACCAGTGTTGTTACACAAATGGTTTGAAGATAAAAAAATAAGGTGATACGACAAAATGAAACATGAACAATTATATACCATAAGCCAAACAAAAGAAGGAAAGAAAAACAGAAAGACAGGCATATGTTTTACACTAGTCATTTTGGGGCCTTTTATAGCTTCCTGTTCGGTGTGAGCCAACACTCCGTGTTTAAGGCCGTACTTTTACCTATAATTGTTTACTTTTTACACATTGTGACTTGGATGGAGAGTTGTCTCATTGGCCCTCATACCACATCTTCTTTTTCATATATATATGGTTCAAATTGAAGATCTTTCCAAACTATGTGCCGCCATTAGGGTTGCACATCAAGGATATAACGCCTTCAACAATATGTATATAAATCAGCAGATATGGCATGATTGCCAACGAGCCAACTATCAACCAGAGTTCAAATGAAGTAATACACTAATACTATTATTTATAAACAAATCAAACTGTTTTCTTGAGAGAAAAAACATTACAATTTAATTATTGAGACAAGACAAAACATGATTTCAATAATTTTGTAGATTAAAACATACAACATACAAATATATTAAGAAAATATCTGAATCTAATATACTGGTGATTAAAAACAATAACAATAATATGGCACTTTGAACACAATTTAGAGTTTCGAAAATTTGAACACAAAAATAAAACTTATTTTCCATCGCTCAACGAGCCCAAAATAAGGAAGAAAAGTGACGTGTCGCACGACATATTACTGTGAACAATATATCTGCTGTCGTTAAGGTTGCACACTAATGATATAAATCTTTCCAACATATATGCCCTCTTTAGGATTGAACACTAAGGATGTTTACTTTTCCAAAATATGTGCAGCCTTTAGGATTGAACAACAAGGATATTAATCATTCCACACTATGTGCCATCTTTCAGGGTGCACACTAATGATAGAAACCCACGTGCCGTTTTTGGTTTCATTTTTCATGTTCTGTGAGAAAACCAATGACACGAGAACAATAGCAAAATTACTCTTTTTATATAAAATATTCAATAGATTATTTATGCCGGTAACCATACTAATTGAAAGTTATATTTGATCCATAATCGAAAATTTTAAGAAAACTGTTAAACTATATCATTTACAATATACATGCAAATACATATTCATCAGCTCCAGAGCCAGGCGTGAAGTAGAAAATGGCTAAACGATGTATAAAAGTATTTGCGTAGGAAACATTAAAACAAATTATTCTAACTTGGAAAAACTAACGTATAGTTCGTTGTTGTATGCCCTTTGGTGACGTTTAACGCGACGAATTAAAGATAAGAAAATATTGAATCGAATTGGTTTCGTAAATAAATTTACAAATCGCTTAATCGGGCTAATAAAGACAATTTACATGTCACTATATCATCAAAAGCGGAAAGTACTTAAAACAAATTAAGACTATTGAATAATATTAATGTATAAGTATACTGACATCATTCGCCGAATTAGTATACTAGTATTTGATAGTGCTATTAATAATTCAACACCGTAATAAAGCTGTATGATGAATTTCGAGTTTGGTCTTCTCAGTGATAAAATGCGCCTCACAACTCGATGAGATTTTTTTCTAAAAGTTAGTGTTTGGTATTTAAGTAAGATAACAGAGTGCGAACAGTAAAACTGTAGATTCGTCTATTCGAATTTATTATAGTGTTTTGTTTTTCTTTGCAAACATTTAAAATTTTGTTCCGTGTTCATCGGTTAGAAAAGAGCACCATTTAACTACTTCACAGTTTGACCTTTGTGTATCTTTGATAGTAACACCAGTTTTTTCATCTTTAATACCTAATTGTCAAAGGATTTCGTTAAAATATAATTGAAGTATCTCAGTAATTGAACAAGTTAAACCGCAGTTCATATAGTCATCACATTAGGGGGTACATGGCATGTGTTGCTATGGCACACTGGTCGTTCTTGTTCCTTGACATCAATATGTATCCATCCATTCCCCATGTGGTTCCCCAGCTGAAATGAATAATTTAATAGCTCAATTTAAAGTGAAATAGAAATATACATAACAATCTATATAGTTGTATTACGGGTATTAAAGTTTTAAAATTTCGAAATGCTCGTAGATATTCCACTTAAATGCAATTTCAGTTAATTTTTTTCAATCAGAAAAAACTAAATCAGTTAAAATTGTTGACATTGCAACTAATATTCATCAGATAGAACCGAAAATAATCAAATTAAATGCTAAAACATAAACCACTTAAAATTGAATAAAATTTACAGGAAAAGAATAGTATTTGCTGGTACCTGTTTTTAACAAGCCAATAATCATCGTTGCTTTGCGTGCCATATCCAACAACCAGGATACCGTGATTTATGGTGTAAGACTTGCAGCTCGGATTATTGAATACACCTGCAATTGTTTTGAAAGTATAATCAAATATTGTTTTTTAAATACACTGTACGTCATCTCTTCAAATCAGACAAATATAAAAGATGTTTTTATTTTTTTAAATTAGTACGAATTAGAGATATTTCAATACTTGCGACTTCAGTAACGTGCTAAAAATAAGAATAAGGACGTTAGAAATAAACAAAATGCACCAGTCAACAATCTGCTATTAAATTATTCAATTTTAAATGATTAACAAAAGATTTGGGCATATGTGACACCCAATGAAGCAAACAACCAAAAACATCAAAGGGCAATACAAGTGTGTCGTAAAATTATTGCATGCTATAAATCTCTCCGAGTCTATAAAAGTAGAGCATAAAATTAAAGATACTTAATAAGACAACCATCGACAAATTTCTAGACTTAGGACATTCACCAAACACAGGGACGCTTAAAAGTATCAATATTGACACTGCTTAACTAACTTTAAAATGTACTGTATATCCATTATATAATACACATTCTAATATAACGTGCTTACTTCGATTTGTAAACAACACCGTGATAAAATTCTCGATATATCTAAACTTAGCGCAGACTCAGAAATGTACATATTGGTGGCTGTTACTATTTACCTCCCACGTAAATCCACATATTTCGAAACCTATGTGCAAACACTATGTTGATTTCGTTGTTAAAATCAAAATAAGATAAAATTCCACAAAATTTCATGAATGATCTTAGCGCATTAACGTCTTGTCATTTCATGATGTCATACGAATAAAAACTCTCAAGCTGAAGGTTTTCCGTTACGTTTACGCAGTAAGTTCGGATAATATTGCATTAAAATTGAGTTTTGAGGTAGGTGTTGTTTCATTTTCTGTTCTATTGCATAATTCGCACATTTGTTGATTTCAGCAAGTCAACATGGCGGCTCACTCCTTAGTTACGACTTGTCAACTCTGGATTTGACAGTAAATAGTAGCCAAAGAAAATAAAATGTTGGGTTAAGAATTATGAGAATTTAACACATTTTTCTAGTTGTTATTTAAGAAATAATTCATGTAAGACTTAGATTTATTTGAAATTGGTAGCTTTTATCTTACAGGGGGTAAAACAGAACAGCCATACACACGGCAATCTTACCTTCGCTCCTTTTTTTAAATTACCGAATTGGTTCTATTAGAATCGAAATAATTCATGGAATTCATAGATTTGTTGGACATTTACACTTAGCCTTGGCAGTGATATTCGTTAATTTTACTCTTCGTTAACGCTCAGGATAAAATTCGAATATCACGGCCCAGGCCATTTGTAAATGTCCAACAAATTTATGGCTTCCATGAATTATTTCTTAATTATCTAATTCTTAGCCGATTAATAAATACCTTCCCCTACCAGTTTGATTTTTTTAATGAATTTCTATATCTTTTAATCTTAGTTCTTCATTGATCAAAATTCATTGACGGCTGTACCCCTATTTGTGACATTTTTACCTATTACGTCTGTTTGTTTTTCTAACACATTTTTGTTAATATAATTGAATTCTATGCGACTATCATACTAGTGAGAGATTTAGCTAGCTATAAAACCAGGTTTAATCTACCATTTTCTACATGAGGAAATGTCTGTAGTCAAGAATAGGAAAGTTGTTTTCCGTTTGTGTCATGTGTTTGAGCTTCTGGTTTTACAATTTGATAAGGGACTTTCCGCTTTGAATTTTCCTTGAATATTTGTTATTTTACTTTTTTCAAATATAAAGGGGAACAAATTTAACCAAATTTAACTGTTTAAGATTAATTTTTCGTATACACGGTATAAACATATGAGCAACTTATTGTATTAATTGCATCATTCATTAATATATACATAGTACCGTTCTCTATATGTTATCTATTCATTGGAGTATTTTTTAACATTTATTTTAGTTTACAGAAAATGTATCTCAGGGAGTAACTATCATATATCACGAGAAATACTACATGAAATTAAAATACATCAAAGATAAAATTATATATTGAAATAATTCAATATTGATAATCTGGATACATATGTAACCTTTGATAATAGATATGATATTGCGAATTATTGTTCTAGACTTTAATAATCACTGCGAGTTAGCTAAGGTTCTAACTGTTTCCTATTCTGGATTCAATATCGTCTTTGCAAGCTCCAATACAACCTATTCACGTAAATCATGAGATGATATGTGACATATGCAAGTGCTCATCAAATGTGTCTTCATATGAATGGAAATTCGCTAATTGGGAAAGATGAAGATATGATCAGGTCGTTTTCATTCCTTGGTCTCGAAAATTCGAAAGTATAATGAAAATATTTAATAACTACGTTACTGAGATTGTGTACGACACTCATTGGTCTATTAATATGCTTGAATTTGATCTTACATATTTGATTAAGGCATTATAATTCGCGCAATTAGAGAATAAAATGCAGACGGTTTCCATAATTTACGAAATATACGACATTTTTACATTCGACTTTAAAAACGTCTGGCTTGAATCCTATATATTGTTCAAAGGTAAATGTATAACAAGACGTGAATAAACTTCGGTATCTTACATGTACTTAACATGATGTCGATGTTCAGTACTACTGATCAACAACGTGACAAGTCAACAGTATGCCATTTTGTCTTAAATATACAAAACCAGAAGAGACGCATACATGTTAAACATATGCTGTATTGATTACCATATTTTATGATAATTATACAGGTAGAATTTGTAATTCATTAATTTCAAAGATATTAACCTCGTTTGTACAACTGAAAGTTTCGATCCACGTAAATGCATGCCGAAACAGGTCCTACTGTTGCGACAGCCTGCTTCATCTGATTTTCATCTCCATTTCTGATCCCAGTGTATCCGGTGATAGAAGCTCCAATATTAGATTTGGTGTAACGGCAGTTTCCAACCTGTATCATAAACAAAACACATGTACCTGTGAACATTTTCTAATACGGATTTTATGATTGCAATACTATCATTACAATGAATAAAATGTATAAAATGTATACGAATTGATAAAAAACAAATGATGTTATATACTCCATGGTGCTGAAAATGAAAATGATAAATCGTCCTTCCGATCTTTACATGTGGATGTGTGATGGATGTGGTAGTAAGGTCTACATTCCGCAACTGATTATCGGGGCCACATTACCGTTACTCATTTTCATACTTAAATTATTCCCATTGATCATCAAGATTTTACGAAGAACTTAACTGAACATGAAAAATTTCCCGAGTTACAGCTATCTTCTTTTCAATCAAACAGCTACCTGGTTATTTCATTAATTCATGTCAGTTTTACAACAATTTTAATATTAAGCCGTATCACATTCGTTCGTTGGCTTTTAAAATCTTGGTTGTAAGCGTTCCTTATGATGGTAAAGCAAGATTAGCGTTGGACGCACCAAATTTATAAGCTGTTATTTTTATTTTCCTTAACGTGGGTGCTTGTACCTCATATCTTGGATAGATCGAATTAACCCACATTGACTTATTTACAAGTATTACTTCATGTAATTCAGTTTTGTTACCTTTCCCTCGTATGGGTAGCTATTTTCTGTATCTATGCCTTTATTATCTTTGACGTATTTAAATGAAGGAGGTAGCATACCTCCATTGCAGCCTCTGTTGCCTTAAATTAAAACAAAAAAAGTTTTTTTTTACTATGACATCAACTTTTGTTAATTTACACTTTGCAATAACCTAATTCTAGATACACTAATTCGTGAAAGTTATTTTAATTATCAGAACTTATAACTGTGTGACTTGACTCTAGATACATGTATATAGATTGTTTGCATAGTCTGAGATACACCATTCCTTCATTTGAGACAGCTAAGGTTTCACATTTCTTAACGCAAGGCTGGCTAAGCGTTATGACTTTTCAAGAGTGGATTTATATAGCACAGCACGGGAAATAGTGCTGGAATTTGTTGATGTAATGATTTGAACTAATTTGTTTGTAACTTTAAATTTTTTTTTTAAATGTGTTGTGTTCGAGTGTCGTCATCATACAAAAGACGTCACAATATCAAAATAAGATGGCGACAATAATATAATTTGAACACCATAATTGGATTTTGAAAAATTAAAAACTGATAACAAGAGAGGGGAAAAGGTTAAACGGCTAATTGTTAAAGTCAACTAATATCTGTAAATGATAGAAATGTGTAAGTAGCGTCAATGAGAAAGAAAACACGTCTAGAACTTTCTAAATACACAAAATATAAGAATTCTTCAAATAATGTAAATACATCTGACAGAAAAGAGTGTGTGAAGAGACTGTAGCTTGCTTTCAATGCGCATGGGGATGTCAAAAATATTTTTTTACTATTTGCAGCAATTGACACTAAAGGTAAATGATCGGAAATTGCAAAAATTCATTTACCTCTTGGGATAGCTAAGATGTATAAAATAATATAACGGTTCCCTTCTTCTAACTTACAAACACAATGTGATATATTTTATCAGTGTGTCATTATAGTTGCCACTGATTCATTTAAACTTAGAATACAAAGGTGTGGTATGATTGCCAATGCGTCAACTATCCTACAGAGACCAAATGACGTAGAAATTAACAACTTATATGTTATACATTATTTTTTTTTTAAATTGACGTATAGTACTATTTACAATTTATTTATATAAAAAAATAAACTGCTGGCTTCCTCTTTTTCTATTTTATATCCACCAGACTTCATTTCTAGAGAAGAATTTGAGTGGTATCAGATCAGTGATCTGTACAAGGTATTACTGCTTATATTACTATCTCATTATTACTTAGTCCGATTTTTTTTAAAATAGTCACATTCCGTTTAACGTAAAGGGTGAATTGTTAAACTAAAATTAGAATTAGCAACTGTATATCCATATTTGGGCTTTAGTTACATTATAGATGAGTACACATTCATTTCCATTAGGTTCATTGAAAAGCATAATATTATGATTCAATATCATATTATTTGTTCGAATATTTTCGTAGAATAGATAAGAAACAATATTTTGAAAAAGTCTATTAAAATTTATACATCTCAATTGATTGAAGTATGTTTTTTCAAAATTGAAGATAGTTGTTTAGCTACATACAATCTGTTCGCGACCATCTAAGCTAGTATAGATAAGCATAAATTCAATTGCAATGAAAAGAAGACCCCCTGATATACATAGCCATTGAAACGACGCTGGATGAATTTGACAAATTTGACAGCCTTTTTTGTCTCTTCATTGTTTTCATACTCGTAGCTTCTAGCATTAGATTACAAAACTTACCGTATTTAAATGAACAGTCCATTAGATTTTGTTCCGATAACGCTACGAGTTTCCCTGTTTTCCTGAATTGCTGACCCTCTAATGATCCTACAGCTGAGAATGCCCAACATGATCCACATTTTCCCTGAATAGACGAAAATATGCAATTAACATGAAAACGAGACACAGCTGTTCCTAAGTGAAAGAAATTACCTTCTTTTCATACCATTGATCTTTCTATTGTCCCAAGCAAATTTGACTTACATTGACATAATACTAAAACTTTGATTTCACCATGCTAATTTGATATGATTAAAATGCATGGCTAAAAACCAAAATAAACACATTTATGTTCAAAATAATGTAGTGGTGGTATGCCGTAAATTCTACACGGACGTTCTTAAGAATGAAATTTTGAATTCATCTACATTTAAGTCCGTGCGCTCCACAGAGCGTCATATAGTAAACAAACATAGCATTACACATAGCATAACCACATCACAGCTTAAGGCCTCTTCTGATAATTTGAAGGTCCCTACTATGTATTGGTTACCTGGACTAAACAAATATCTCGGCCTCTAGTAAGTGCTCTAAAACTGATCTTTCAGTGCTTTTAACTAGTTCCTTAACTACTATCAAAGAACTTATCATAAACTTTTGTTATGAAGCACAGTGTATGACTAAACTCAATAAAGACCCGTCTAAATTGCATTTAAGGTAGCTGGGGTGTCTAAATTATAATCCATAGAATTTTTTAATAATTTGCCAAAATGTAGTTTATATCATGCTTTTTTGAAAAAAATAATAAAAAGAATGGGTCACGGGGCTTATTTTCACGCTACAGGTTGTGTAAAATTGACAGATTTTGTATAGATTATGCATGGAAAACGCAATTTTCTGCCATAAAACGAAAACTACACCATAGAATTTTGAGATAAAATATGAGAAGATAGCTCTAATATTATACTCTCAGATAGGAAAAAGAAAAAATGGGGCCACCGGGCCCGTTTTCTTGCTACATAAAAAAATTGATAAATTCCTAACACATTCTATTGTAAAAGTAACTTTATCTGAATTATCTGCCCTTACATTTGAGTTGCCTCCCCTTATGTGGCAAATTTGGAAAAAATTGAATCAAACAAAAGTATTCTGTTTTTTGTAAAATACAACCATAAATATAATAAAACATGTCATTTTCTATGTTAAAATGAAAATTCTTAAACATGAATTACCCACTACTCTCAAAATTTGCACATTTTATTAAAGGTCTAGACCAATTATTTTCTGGTATTTCAAAATCCAAGATGGAGGAAGACACCCTATCTACCTTAATTGATAAATTCAACAACATTTACCGTTATCTTGATGACATTGTTTCGTTAAATAATCAAGAATTTTCTAAATATACCGACGAAATTTACCCAAAGGAACTTATTTTAAATATATCAAATGTAAACGGTAATAACTGATCTAGATATTTCAGTTTTACACGGGAAACTCAACCCTACAATTTACGACAAAAGGGACATTTTTTCGGTCCCTATTGTTTATTTTCCTTTTTTGGATGTTTCCTATTGCACCATCTTACTGTGTTTATATTTCACAACTCGTTTGCTATGCCGGTGTCTGCTGTGGCGTTTTAGATTTTCACGAACGTAATCTATGTATGAATGGTAAATTATTAAGTCAGGGATTTCGTTACCACAAATTACTTAAAACGTTTACTAAATTCTTCCAATGATTTAGTTTTGAGGTTTGGTTGTACCTTAGAAAACTTATTTCAAACGGGATAGCACATCCTCATTTTTACGAAGATGTTGTTTACCGTGCCCGGAAATTTAGAAATGATCCTTGTAAACTTATCGATCCTTTAAATAAATTTATTCTAAAAGGTTACCAATTCCATACTGTAATTAGATCTTTGAATATTGTTTTTATTGGTATCAATATTGATTTTGCTATCAGTAAATTAAAAGCAAACTAAATATCATTGTTATATACATATGCACTTTCATGGATCTACAATCTGTCCATTCCTGTATCTAGGCATTGCACAAGGTCATGTTTTTCTCTGACTGTTTATGACGTCTTTACACTAAATCCACTGGATGTTGGATGTGTACTGGTTGATAATTTAGTCTTAGATGCATGATTTTATATTTTTAGTTGTTTTTGGCTTTGAACTAGCTGTCAGAAACTGCGAGTACTCTCAGATCTGTACTTAGTGTCTTTTTGTTGTTAAGATTTACAAGTACCCGGCCATGTCCACTCTGTGTTTTTGTTAGATGTATTTCTATTTGTATCCATCAAATGAGTTAAGGTTGCACTTTGTAAATACAGCAGTTTCACAAACCACGCCTCTTTTGGGGAGATATATGATATTCATAGATATTTAGTTTTGTTTACGTACTGGTTCCCAGATATTATCCCTATGTTTCATCTCATAGATACCACACTTGGGAATGTTACCAATATAAATAAAAAATAAATAGCGGCAGCCTTGAATTCTGAGGGAGTCAAAAAGTGAAGGTAGGGGTGATACATAATTTGAGCATAAGTTTAAACTCTTAGAAGTTCGGGGCATATAAATGTTGAAAATATGCCGCACAGCCCTATATTTTGACCTTTGAAAAAAATAGTAGTGCATATGAGCTTTCCATTCTAGGATATATTTTTTTCGAAACTTCATGGTAAAAGTGGTACAGTTTTAACCTTTAAAAGAGTTCCTATGGAAACTTGCATTGTCTATATTTACAGACATGCAACTTTAAGCCTTTTTCAACTGATTTTTATAGTTCGTTCTTATGTTGTACTGTTACACCACTGTCCCAGGTTAGGGGGAGGGTTAGGATCCCGCTAACATGTTTAACCCCGCCACATTCTGTATGTATGTGCCTGACCCAAGTCAGGAGCCAGTAATTGAGTGGTTGTCGTTTGTTGCTGCGTTACATATATGTTTTTCGTTCATTTTTTTGTACATTAGCTAGGCCGTCAGTTTTCTAGTTTGAATTGTTTTTCATTTGTGATTTCAGGGCCTTTAATAGCTGACTATGCGGTATGGGCTTTGCTCATTGTTGAAGCCCGTACGGTGACCTAAATTTGTTAATTTTTGTGTCTTTTGGTCTCTTGTGAAAAGTTGTCTCATTGGCAATCATACCACAGCTTCTTTTTTATAAATAAACGAAAAGAAATATGATATACAGCAACAAACGACAACCACTGAATTACAGGCTCGTGACTTAGGACAGGCACATGCACATGTGGAGGAGTAAATTCATCTTTTTTAAGCCAAACAGTGACTTCGGCCTGTTGGTGCTTACATCCCTGTCCATGGTACTTGTTGTCTATATTACACTTTACTTAGGGTAACCCAGTCCAATAATTATCACCTTTGCGTTGACATGAAATATTATTGAATTTTCATTTTCTGTTAATCTGTAGAATGTTGAATTATTTGAAACACTCAGGTTTTGCTACATCAAAAGCATAGATGGTCTCGTCCGTATTTAGCAGAGTTATTTGGTATGTTTGGAATTCGGTGCTGTTCAACGTTGAAGCTGATATGGCCTTTCAATTGTTTTGATTTGGGTGCTGCTGATTAGCCTTATTTAGAGAAAATCTCGTACTAAGTTATAATAATGGTATCTTTAATGAGTTTTTGCCATATCACCTTATTTGAGTGTTATGAATCTGTAACTAGAATAACTGTACCTGGTCTTTCACAGGAGTTACATAGCCCTTCTGTCTCCAGTCCACTTCACTGGGGATCTCAACATTATTTGGAGGGAGGAATGTAGAACCTTCACTGATGTTTCTGTGTATCATTCCACCTGTCATTGTCTCGATCACCTCATCAATCGACTACAAAAATCATACAACTTAACGCAATACGATCAGTAAAATTGATTGCTTAAGAAAACAATTGAAAAAGTGTCGTACCTGGAAGTTTATTTGTGACTACTTCCAAAAGGAAAGCATTCATGACGGAATGTTGACAAAATGCGGGATTTTCTCGCTGTGTTGAAGACCCATTTGTGGCCTTGTGCTGTTTTCTGCTCTTTGGTCGGGTAGTTGTCTCTTTGATCATAATGCAATTTAATTTCAAAGAAAGCGTGCGACTACAAAATTATTTATTTATTTTAAAAAACGAATTGTCATCACAATATTGTAAATTAATTTATGAAATGAAAAATCAGTTCTTATCAATATTTTGCATAGTTTTAAATGTCGTACACCATTCATTCACACCATTCCCGATCGCACGTTACACTATTACACCTTTCCCCTTACACCATACACCATAGCACCATACACCTTCTACCATTGCACCATATGCCATACACCATTACACCATACACGTTTTTTTGGGAAGTTTACACCATTCAACGGCTGTAGTTCATCTGAACTTTCCATCCAAGGATATACTTTCTTATAAACTTCATGCAAAAGTAGCGCCTTTATTTGCGTAAAATTATCTTCTTGTCTTTATTAACAGAAGTGCATCATATTGGTGTTGATTGCATAGTTATATAAGTCAATGTTATTCACAAATCTACACACTCGATCCAATTACTAGGTGCTTTTCATATCGTACAAATTGACATGTTTTTATTTGAAGATAGTTTTGGATTCGTTTTGGAGCTGACCTATTCCCAGACTAACCTTTTATTCACATGTACACGTGTTATTGTAAGTTCCACTAAGATACAGCAGAAAAATGTCCTCTTTTCAATGTGATAAAGATAGTGTCTATAAGTTTTAACGGTAATGTAACTTGTTAATTGAATACTTACCATATCAGAGAGAGGATTCAAACCAAGCCAGTAACTGTGTTCTCCTCTGTCAGCTGCCAAATTGTGGTGTTCAATATATTTGATATTCGTCTCCCAAATAGATCGTCTTTATTTTTAAAAAATGCATTTGTTAAATTGCATTATTCTGGGATTTTTAAAGTTTTACTCTAATGACCGAAATTGATATATCAATAGAAAGATACTAGAACATACGCGGCTTCATGATTGGATTATACCACTTACGCCTAATTTTAGTAATTGTTAGTATTCGTTTTGTTATCTGATAAAGTCATGATGATTATAAGATTCACAGTTTTATCAGCTTTCAAAATCTTTCTGTTTGAACCCGTCCTGGTTTTCTTACTTGTTTTTATATTTTTCATTTTCTATATTTTGAGGATGAGGGAATCAGTTGAGTGTATGTTCATATGTTTTATTACATTGTACATATTTGGGGAGGAGATATTAACTCTCTGGTAGTAAGAGCTAGCCAGACTGGGAAACTGGTTAGGCAAATGCTCACATTAAATGTGTACCTATACAGTATGTTAAATATCCTCCTAAACACCATAACCAATTGTGGTGCTCTTATTAAAGGAGGAAGACACATAACATTCATACATACTACAACCGGAACCAACATGTGATTTATACTATTGGTGTCGGTATTGGATTTGATCCGGAAGTTGTTAATTTTTGGCAATATTTATATATAATTATGTAGAAATTGAAAAGGGTTTGGAATAGTGTAATTTTTAATATACACCGTTGTCGTAAATAATTTACATATAAAGTTGATTTCTTTGATTCGTCTTTTTTAAGGTCATGCCGTTTTACAAATTGGACTCGTTATTTTAGTGGTATAGATGTTGGACAAGCATCAATGAAAATGACTTGTTACCTTTAAAAAAATAGATACACACAAACTATTTACATGTTGTGTCAGTCACATTCCTTGAAATTTGTTTACGAACATTGTAAAATCTTTCTAAATAAGTTACATTTTAAAGATATGGTTAGAATACCAATGCGACAGATATCCATAAAGACAAAACCACAATCAACTTTTCTTGAGGGAGTTGAAATCTTAGTTTCTTAAAAATTTCTAAACGTATACAACTTACAATACTTGAAAGAGGCGCTCAAATCAAAATAGTTGGAAAGCCAAATCAAGTACAAAGGTTGAGAGCATTAAAAATAAAAACAAATTGTGCCACATACGGCTAATGCTATGCCTGGGGAAGAAAATCTTCATTATTTTGAATTTTCAGACATTAGCAAACAGTTAATGTGTACAAAATATTGTTTAAATGACATAAATGACTAAAGTGCTGACTACTGGGCTTGTAATACCATCAGGACCGAAACGTAAACAAGCAGTATTAACAAAGCATAAAACATACCAATCTTATATGTTCTCTTATAAATCGAATCAAACTTGTTGAAAGGCAAAATCAGGAAAGAAATTGAAGAACTACAAATTCATAAAAATGTGTGATAAAATACGGCTTAGATTGTCTATTCTCAGGGGAGACAACATTTTGGTTTCTTCGATAATTCAAAAAGTATGAACAGTGAATTGCAAACAAGGTATAAAAACAAACTTCATAATAACTAGAGCCTGTAATTCAATGGTTCTCCTTGGTTGCTAAATGTAATATGTATTTTTTGTCATAAATTATACCAATAAACGTTTTTTTTTTTTTTTTTTCGTTTTGCATATATTTACTTCGGAACTTTAATAGCTCGCGTTACGGTTTTCCCCATTGATGGCGGCCGTGCGGTGACCTATAGTATTTACATTCACCCTGACCTCTATGGTGGATAGCTTTCTCCTTGGCTTTCAAACCACATATCCATACTTTAAACGTTTAAGCCAGAGTCAGAACCACTTGTTAGTCCAAAGCATTCAGTGGGTGGGACTGTTTTACATACATATTAATTTTGTTGTATGGATAGTTATGCATTTGATACATTAAATTTATAATGATTCATGTATATGTAACAATCAATTTGAAAACCCTATTATCCTGATTTTAATTCATATGACAGATGTTTCGTACAACATTGATATATTACAATATTAAATGCCGCTGTTGCCATAAAGATATATTTGGCATTCTATGATCATGTTTCATGACAACATTTGTGGTTTGTTCTTTTTTCTTTTCTTTAATTTGAAAAAAAAATAAAATAAAAAAGAATCAACCTTAAATAATCTTCACTTCCGTTCTCATAAGCTTTGTTGTACGCTTTCTTAAAACCTAGCCATTCTGTATCCATGTCCTGGTTGATATGATGTAAAGCTGAACTACCAATGAACAAAACAAATAAAAGAAGAGGCTTCTGAAAGAATAAGAACTTTGAAATATCATGAATGTTTTAATGAAGTAACTCTATACAGAAGTAAATCAAACCTGAAACCTAACATAAACGAAGAACGTATTTTATTGAAAATGACAAACTCTAACAATGAATGTCTGACAAACACGATAGCTTGTAGAAGATACATTCATAACTTTCAGTAATACATCCATGTCGTTAAATGTTTTGGATTGAGCCTTCCTGATGAAGGTAAATTTACAAAACCACTACTAATGCAACAATATTAACAAGTATTATTTTATGTTCAAATTTATTCGAAAATTTGATAATTACAAAATTCTATTATTTAGTTTTTATCTAATTACGAAATAATGTTTTTAATAAATAATCAATTCAAAATAAGAAACATATTTAAAGCAAGGCCCTATTCATATGCAACATGCACAATAGCTTGATAACAAACTTGACGGCTTATATTGTTTGTATATTTCAAAATAGCTTGCTATGATCTATATACTTCTTTGAAAGGGAAATCACATTTCAAATTGTATTTCAACATTAGAACTTACCATTGTCTTAACGATTTGAAATCGCCCGCCTGTATGATTATCAAATAAAGAAATAATCGTGATAGATTACACTTTCTTTCTTATTTATAGACTTGAAACTTATCAAGGAAGTTTTAGGAACGTATGTATTACTCACAAAAACTTCCGTAATTGTATTTTATCATATGACATTGATAATATGGACTTTGTTTTACAAAAGATATTATTAAAGTTGAAAACGTTATTATTACAAAGTATCTCATAGAACAATGGTTCATGCTTATGCCAATAAAATATCAGAACAATAGATATTTGTTTCAGAAGAAGGCTTGATAAAAGGGGTTTTATCTCGTTTATTCCGAGCAATTTATACATGTTATATATTCTGATGTAATTTCTAAAAAGGTTGAATAAAAAATGATGTCGCGCAAATTATATAAATATGTAACCAAAAAAATTAAGAGGAAGTCGTGTTTCAATTTAATTATTTCGATCGAGGATCCAGCCAGTCTTATACAATAACATTTTTATAATCAAAAACTATATTTTATGAAAATATATTGCAAATATACTAAATTCCCGAAAAATGTCAAGTAAATCATTACCATGCGTAGTCCCATAAAATATTCGTGCAGTGTCTTGTCTTTTATGATTTAATGCTGCATAGCTTTATATGTTGTTTAAAATGAGAACCCGAAGCGTACCAAAGGGACTTGCGTCTGAACGATTTAAGAATATTTGGATTTTAATGTAGATCTAAGGAAAATGAAAAACGAAGACTGAAAAAAGTCCATATCTAGCATTAATGTATATATATTATAGGAATCCACCATTTGTTCCATGCTGACATTTTACTTTTTAAACAACTAGTAACTAGAGCCTGCAATATAGGATCTCCGGTTCATAGGGTGATATCTTTTTTCAAACTTAACATTGTTGGCTTATTCTTAATTGACAATCTTACAGCAACTGAACGGTGTTTTATATTAACAAATCATAGTTTTATAGCATTTAAAGGAAGGAGTGGTAAAACAGTCTTTTTTACATCCTTCACACTTATATTCGTTCACCTTCTTTGAACACAAATTCCACGTAATTCTAGTTCCTTTTGAGGAACTAGAATTACGTGGAATTCTAGTTCCTTTTTTGAGGAAAAAAAATGTTTTTTTAAACAGTGAAGTAGGTGGCGAGCGGGCGGCAGGCTGGCGGCTGCCAACAGTGTTTCTATTAACACCTTATGGACCTTTCAACCAATGCTTTTCTAATTTTGATATAGTTTTCCTGATATCCAAATTGAGGTCAAGTTCGATATTACTTTTGCTGTTCTGGTGCAATGAGCCTTGATAGATCGAAAAATTAGACAGAACATGACAGGTTAAATAAACCTGAAAGTGTTTTCAATCAGAATACTCCAATTTCATTCTTACTATCTGCAAGTTCAACAATAGTAACCTTCAAAATACAGAAAACCTGGTTTCTGTCAATTTGTCAAATCACATTTGGTCTCTACTTGTATACAACTGCGAAATTACATGTATGAATCATATGACATACAAAGTCATAGTATTAACCAGTAGCTTGACATTTAAAAGTCATTTTGTATCGCAAGTCCTGAGTGACTTGTTTTCGCGGCCTGACATCTTTAGATACCAAAATTGTCGTGTACATCAAATTTCGAAGATATAACCTTTACTATTGGAAATAAAAATACTCAGTTTATTCGAGTTTCATTGTGCATCATTGTAAATTTACTAAGACACATGTACATATCCTAACCATCATAAAATAAAAGGGTGTTGTAGTCCACTATGGTCATAATAATTATTCAAATCCAAGTATCCGCTTACCCGAATGCACGATTTGATATCTTGTTACATATAACTAATGCTTCTTGCTTAGTGCTGATCTATGTATTTTAGTGAATATAAATAGCCATACGGGGATGAACTACAATCAATTCGTTTCTTAGAAACCATGTATTAGTCTGAACACACAATCGCCTTGACAAGAAATACAGCGTTCATGAACGAATTGCATAGGATGATTATTAGATAAACGATTCAAATCTCCAATTTCCCAATCGTGTAATAGTAATCGCATTGTATGTTGATACATTAATAACTAGAAAACTAAGACAATGACTGTTTCCCAAATTCTCTACTATGACTTGGTTGCAATTTGACGAGATTTGTAAACTGTAACATGCCGCACCATCAACGAAACCGCATTGTCATTCTTCCTCTCTTAGCGACATAACTGAGTAAATACAAGTATCATAATATCAATAATTTTATCATTTATCTTCGAAGTAAAATCTTTATTTTAGAAATTAGTAAATTAACAAAAATACCAAGGAAAATTCAAAATGGAAAGTCCTTAAAAATAACAAAATGAAAAGTTCCAAGACATCAAACGAACGGAAAAAACTGTTATTTTCCTGACTTGGTACAGGCATTTCCTTATGTAGAAATGGTATTTTAAACCTGGTTTGATAGCTTGCTAGACCTCTCACTTGTATGACGGTTTATTCATGTTCAGGCATTCCATTTTTTTACAACAATGTGTGAGAAAAACAAACAAAAATGTCACAAAATGTAGAAAAGGATAATCGAGTCCGTTACGGATAGACGCGATACAGTTGATTATACAAATTAAGGCAACAGTACTTTTCTGATTTATAATTCTCGTAAATCGATTAGGAAGAAACTAATCAATGTAACCAACAAATATCAAAGTAATTCATTCATACATGAATGTTTTTATATTTGAAATCTTTATCAATAGATATTATGACAGATCTGCCATCATCAGGAGTACAAAAAAACTATTAACAAAATAACGAACACAAGGTAAATTCAAAAGACAATAAAACCTGACAAAATCAAACACTTGACTATATCAACCAAAGAGAACAAATTGAAATCAACTGTCATATTCCTGACTTGGTACAGGTATTTTCCGAAAAAAAGTGGGTTAAACGTAGTTTGATAGTTAGCTCTATATCTCACTTGAATGGCAGTTGTTCACAGTTTCGTTATATTGACAAAATTATTCAAGCCGCGTGCAGAGAGTGTGTCACGCTTTCTGTACTTTACGAACCATTGAATCGACTCTTTGAGGGGTCCTAATGTGGCCTGTTGCAAGGAAAAGTTTTTGTCCTTATCGAATATACCCTAATTATTAAGTGGCAGTCTAACTTTACCCAACCTTCATGACGGATAGCCTCTATTACAGGAAATACCTATTGCATCTTTTTGTTAATTTATTCTTACACGAACTTGCATGACATATTTGCCACATGACGTTAAATAACCAACAATCAATCAATATAAGAACGATATTTTATCGTTTGAGGTTTCAAAGAGAAACTTCATTAAGGGGTTATTATCATTTGCAAGACAAAAAAATATTTACTTTCATTTAATGTTACATCCATTATATATTATTAATCCGTCGTTTCTGTATACTTGCCATGATAAATGTTTTTTTTATGTTCAAATAGAGAAAAAAAAGCATTTGCTTCATTATTTCAAGTGTTAGTATGTCACAGATTTCCGGTGAAAAGTCCGTACCTATTTGTTTTTACATTATCCAATCAAATTCAAACACATTTTTTATTGGAACACGTTTCAACGGATGTACTGATTACAGTGACAGGAGGAGAACTGACTCTGAAGTTTAATTTGTCTCAAAATAGTCATAGGCTCGTTCAACGGCACTTAACAGAGCAGCATAAGGAAGTTTGTAAAAAATTGTGTTTTATCAGCAACAGATTATTTACCATAGGTTTAAATTTATGAAAGATGTAGTACAAATAACTGTCAATTTTATGTAAAGTCATTAATTTGTTTTGTATAATAAAACACCAATGCAACCAGGCATCGCATATTGACTGATAGGAACCGATGCTATTTTTTTCTTTCGGCAGAAAATTTGAATGTCATCAAAAGATAAATAATATTTATATGGTCAAATATAAAAAGTATGCATGCATATGTTGATACATTTATCTTTGAATTCTTCATCAATATAAAACAAACATATGTAGTGTCGATGTCAGTCGTTCTACCCTCTGTTGGACAGCTTTTTATAAGGAAGTATATGAAGTCTAGTATACTGTGAAAATGCACAGGCGTAACGTAGTAACTTAGTTATTTTAGCAACATACGATGGAGCAGATGGTATGTTACTAATGTGAAATTGGAAGTTGATAACTGAAAAATGGAAATCATAACCTTGTCATAGATTTAAGTTTCAAGTCGTCTATCGGTATATCGATGAAAAAATCAAGATATGAAGCAGGTTTGAAGGGGCCTTCAATTGCTAAGGCGGTGTTTTCGGTTCCTTCCAAAAAGATTGATAAAAGTCAGAGTTTGAATAATATCTGGCAGTGGATATTAGTAAGATATATAATATTGATGGTTATTTGTCGTATATAAATTGAAATTGAATCTGAAAAGATGTCACAAAAGGCTAATAAAAACCAAAATAAACATCCCATTGAAAATAATGAAGGCAAGATGGCCGACGAAAAAACTCAAGGGGAAACATACTCGTCTGCAGTAAAAAAACCTTTGTTATTGATAGTGTGCTTTCCACTGTCAAACCTGTATTCTTATTAGAAAATGATATATTTGGATTAACAAAACCAAGCAAGGAACAGTTCATAATACCTCTAGAACTCTATAGAACTATTGATTGCAATATATGTCCAGGTAGCCACCTTAAAGGACTCCAAAGAGTTAGAGGTCTTTGGAAAGTATATTTTGATAATGACACAGACAGAAAATCGATGATTTCAAAGGGGCTTTGGGTTAGAGACAAAACTATCCCAGTGTATACACGCAACCCTAGAGTCATGGTAAATGAAAATCCAAATCATTTATAAATACGTGTCAAAAATGTACCCTGTTTACCTGATGATGGACAAATTGAACGCGCATTAGAATACCATGGGTGCATTGTGCACAAATCGTATCGAGAAGGCCTTCGTGTAGCTGGTGAGCTGACTAATTGTCAAACAGGGGATAGAATTGTGATGTGTGATCCTGTCAGCGAACCCCTGCCAAGATCTATGCTAATAGGCAAATATGTTGCTACAGTCTTGCATGCTAATCAAAATGCTTCAGAAGGTCACAAAATAGTATGCTGAAAGTGTTTATAGACAGGACATAAGGCTATGCAATGTCCTAACGATTGGATATGCCTACAATGCAAACAACCTGGTTACAGGCAGGCCGACTGTCCTGACGATTTAAACACTTCCAACTCCTCTAGTGAAGAGGAATCAGATGCCAATGATGCCGTTTCAGAAGACACTTAAGTCTCGCCTGCTCATGACGCACTTCAGCATTCCAACTCAGGTGATGTCCTTGGTAATAACCATGCTAAAGAAAACGCCCAATCAGATGATAACCATTTACAAGATAAAATACAGTGCGATCAAGAAAAATGAATGATAGAGAAAATGTTGAAAAAAAGCCAAAACATAAAAAGAAAAAAAAAATACGGAACCCGGTGGGAATATTGAACAATATTTCAAGGGACAGACAGAAAATACCAATACCCCGGCCGCCAAAAACAATGGAAAAAGAAATGCCAGCACGCCAACAGAAATCAAACACAAAGAAGCTGTCCCTATTCAAAAGACTAAAACTTAGGGCCAGCTGTAAACGGAAATGTAACCAAACATATAAACCTAACACAATAAATCAACAATGAACTACAAGTGTAAATATTTGTATATAATTGTAATATTTAGCCTGTTTTTTATCTAACAAAAAAAATAGAAATTAAAAACCAATTGTTCAGAGAACAATTGAAGGTCTTTCCACCCGAAACGATATATTTTGATGTGAAAAATATTAAAACTAGGTTAGAAATGTAATTTTCAGCGCCAAATGATAGGTTATTATACGCTGAATTTAAAAATATATGGTTTCTATACATTTTTGTTTGAAATAAGGGAGATAATTTGTTACTTCCGGTTTGAAAAAGGTCACTTCCTGTATCATTTGATAGTTAACTTGACACTGATTCCAAAGATATATGGTTCTATGTACTTTTACTTTAAATATGGACAAGAAAAAGCTACTTCCGGTTTACAAAAGGTCATTTCCGGTTGATTTTTTCAAGGTCATATGGCTTGCAACTTAATGCACGAAGTACCATAGCTTTATCAGGCATACATTAAAAGTTAAAGCAAAGGTCAAAATCTAGAACGTCAAATCAAACTTTGACCTTGACCCAAATTTCAAGGTCATGAAACAAGGGCCTCAAATCAAGAAACTCTAGGTCTCTACTATATATTGTTAATGAGTTATATTACCATACAGCTAATATTAGATATAAAAGGGGCGAAAACTCCCATTAAATGTCTACGTACCCTTTCAACTAAAACTAACGTGTTACGACATGTCGCAACTAACAATTCTGTAAAAATATTTTGTCGATATTACATACAATCTCTGAAAATAAGTGAGAACAAGCCAAAATCAAAATTTAGAATATGACCTTGACCTTTGACCTTGACCTTATTTTCTTTTTTTGGACCGAGGACCTCAAATCAAAAGACCTCAGGTCTCTATAAGTTATGGTTTTTCAGTTACAAATGCACATCACTTATATCAAATGCATAAGGGGAAATAACTCTCATATGGAGTCTCCGGATAGCTTCGGTCAAAATTAATCAAATCATCCTGAGGATATAACGAGCAATTTGGTAAAATAAATTAGTCGGTTTCTTATGCGGTTGCGATGTATAAGTAATAACAAGTAAAACAGTGTTCGGGGAGGTAACTCTTACATCGAAAAGTTTTTGGTTACGCGGTGCGAAACAAAAAAACATCGAAGGAAAAAAAAATTAGGCGGAAGAAAAAAATAATAATCAGAACAAAACCAATAGGTCTTTCCACGGAAAAGTGGAAAGACCTACTAATCAGAACAAAACCAATAGGTCTTTCCATGGAAAAGTGGAAAGACCTAATAAAAATGAGTGTGATGTAATTAAGGATTAAATACATTCAAATGTGTATGAAAATAAATCAGTCAAATCTGAAACAAACAAAATGATGTATAATAGAATACAAAAGTATGTCAATTTAAAATACTTTAATTATAATTATATTAATCTAATACAAAACAATTGTAGTTTGTACAATATTTTTTTAATAGAAAAAAAATATAATAACTATACAGAAATTTGAACACTTTATAACAATTATTCTCAAGAAAAAGAGAATAGAAATCTTGGAAAAAATAAATCTATTAATAGTACCTATTCTGTGTCCAACAGGTAAAATCGTTTTTATGTTCCAGATATTGAACTCTACAATTTATTACCCAAAAAATCTCACATCGTTTTATCCGTTTTATTCGCACAATTGTCATTGTCTATTTTCCTTTTGTTCAGTAATATGCTATTACATCCTTTTACTTTTTCCTGTTCAAAGCATGTCAATTCTTTATACGCAGAACTCAATTTCCATTAATAGAACACCAAGTTTTACGAAATCACTATTCCAAAATCTACACGATAAGATCCAATTACTATTGTTTCTCCAGCTACGTTGTCTGGTGTCTAAAAATAGAAAACAACAGGTGTTACAAAATGAAAGAAATCAATTGTTTACAATATTGAAATTGACATGTTACAGCATTATTTTTTGCACAGTGACAGAATCACAATGTAATAGACCTAATAATGTTGGAGACACATATGTCTCTGATAATGTGTATTTGATTTTAATCAAATGTTCTGTAACAAATTCATTACAAAATCTCTGGTTTGTATTATTTTTAACTTGTGTATTAATGCAAAATGAATATTGTATATTATTGAAATATGTGTATACATTTAAAAGAATAATCAGAACTAGGAGAATACAAGAAAGTTGATGGGTAGGCTCAATAAACATTTAAATAAATATATTAACACAAACAAAAAACTTATGACAAAAACAATTCATTTATGTTCTTTAAATTGTCAAGGTCTCAGAGTAAAAGATAAAAGACATAGATTATATTTGTGGATGAGATATCAAAATGTAATATTTTGTTTGTTCAGGAAAGTCATTTCACTGAAGATTTAGAGAAAGACTTAAATTCTGAAATTTAAGGTCAACAATATCATAGCTTTGGAACCTCACAGTCCAGAGGAGTTTCAGTTTTTATTAATAACGATTTAGAATGCAAATTTATAAATATGTTCAAAGACCAAGAGGGCAGGCTACTCTTAATAAATGTTGAAATTGAAGACAGTATTTACACCTTAGTAAATGTCTATGCACCAAATATACCTAAAAAAAGAAATAATTTTTTCAAAAAAGTTAAAGAAGTAGTTACAAAAAATAGTTTAGGAATGGTTATAATTGGAGGAGATATGAATGATACTTTAACAAAAATAGATAACAAAAAAAATGTCAACATAAAAATCAAAACAACCAAAAGCAGTATTTAGCAGAATATCAAAACCTTATCAAAATTCTAATCAAACAATATGAAAAGAAAATATTACTCACCAATGATATTGGTGTCAAGTGGGATCTGTTTAAAACCGAGGTTAGAGACCACGCCATAGCATTCAGCAAAAGAAAAGCACAAAATAATGTAAAAGAAATACATATTTTAGAAAACAAATTGAAGAAATTAAATGAGGGTACAAACAAAAAATGTAAAAAGGATATTATTAACTCTTTTAAAGAGAAATTAATATTATAGAAGAAAAACTTGGCAAACTATATGATTCAAAAACAAAAGGAGCACAAATAAGATCTAGAATTCAGTTGGTAGAAGGAGAAAAAAACACAAAATTCTTCTTGGGACCAGAAAAAGCTAGGCAAACAAGAAAAACTATAACAGCGCTCAGGGACAAAGAGGGGGTGATACATACACATCCTACAGAAATACTAAATCTTGAAAAGGAGCTTTTTGAAGAAATTTATAAAAGTTGAAATCCCAATAAAAATTTTATAAAAGATTATGTTATGAATACAGAATGTGATCATGTCCTAACAGATAAAGAAGGCGATAGTATGGAAGGTTTATTAAGCACTCAAGAATGCACAGATTCATTATTTAAAATGAAACTAAATAAAGCCCCAGGAATTGATGCCTTAAGTATAGAATTTTATAGAACTTTTTGGACACATCTTAAAGAGTTTGCAGTCAAAACTTTTAATTTCTCATTTGATTTGATTTTGATTTTTGGTGTTTTAACACCACTTTTAAGCACCGCTTTTGGGCTATTTCGTGGCGGCCAGTTTTTATTGGTGGAGGAAGACGGAGTGCCCGGAGAAAACCACCGACCTTTTTCTCATTTGATAAAAGGGAGCTAACAAATTCACAAAAATTAGGAGTTATTTCCTTTTTACATAACAAAAATGATCCTCTCAGTTTAGACAATTATAGACCAATAACATTATTGAATGTTGACACAAAATTAGTTGCTTATTCACTTGCTCAAAGAATCATCAAACTATTACCCCAAATTATTCATGGAGATCAAAATAGGTATGTTAAAAACAGATATATAGGATATAATATTAGACAAGTTCAAGATGTCATAGATTATGCAGACAAATTTAATATAGAGGGCGCTTTATTATTCTTAGATTTTTCAAAGGCATTCGATTCATTAGAGTGGGATTTTATGTTCTTTGCTTTTCAAAAATTTGGATTTAAAAATTCTATGATGAGATGGATAAAACTCTTATATACTGACATAAAAAGTTCAGTTTTACACTGAACTGCAGTCAAGTTTAGCGTTTGGTAATTCATTGATAACATTCTGGCGTATTACAAACAAACAAATTGTAACGTCTCATTTCATTGGCCGAAAGATTCAAATACGACAACAATCGTAGTGTGCATGTGAATTGATACAGATGACCGACAATGGAATGTACTATGTTACTACGAACGTAAAAAGAATTAAATAAATGTTTTTTTTTGTAATGCTGTGTCGTTGCCTGATTTTCAAATAGTGGGGTCGAAATATTATTGTTAACATCGAAACAAAAGATTGAAATGTAACATCGGCGAGGATTTTTCTTTTCCACTGATGTGTGAAACTAAAAAGATAAAAAAAATAAAAATACTTGTGAGTAATGATGTCGTTGTTTATAAGAAACAAAATAAATTTACTGTTTTGATTTTAATTGTCTTTTTATTTCATACTAAGATGAATTAACAGAAAGAATAGAGCTTTGCATATCATTTTTGTGCCCGTGTTGTTTTGTGCAAAATACAAAAAAAGTACATACATAATTGATTATGAATAAAATTGAGTTATTAAAAGAAACATCCACATGTTCTTTTAAAGTCTCTAAGTAGTTTTTACCTATTATAGTAAAATATTTTTTTTGGTATATGCCGTGGTTAAAATGTAACAGTCACAATGTTATCAAGACGAAGTATTTAAAACATATTTCATTAGCGGATTCAGATGTAGGATACTGGTAGTACATCTAAAAAATATTTTGTTTTCCAAAAACTAAGTATAAGTTTATCGAGAAAGATACAATATTAATAGAAATACAATAAAATTAAAGGTACACAAATTTAGTATATCAAAATAAGGAGATGTGGTATGATTGCACATGATACTTGGTCTTCTATGTAAATATTTACAATATATAATGTGTGTCGGTTTTTCAATTGAGAACAGCAAAACAAATAATTATAAATTCGTCAACTATATATCGGCGGAGTTACATTTCCTTTCACTGCGCCAATGTTTTGCCATATCCATTTTTCTCTAAACAAAGCCGTGACTGTTACTTGATCTGAATTTACTGAGAATTTCTGTATTTATTTTCAAAAGGAAGTAAACTGAATTAGAAAAAAACACTATCCCAAGTTGAATCCCTTATACCCAATTCTACCTGCCTTAAAAAGTTACTAGATTATGCCATGAAATGATGTACATGTATGTAAATGTAAGTTGTTATCTATAACTAGTCATTGGAATTCCCTTTTTTCTATTACTATGTTTCATATCTACAAAAGAAGTATAACTGAGCCTAGTTTAAGGGTCGATGAGTTGGCTGTGATAAACTGGCGACGGAATATGAATAGTTATTATTATCCAGAACTTTTGAGGGGAGACAGTTGGATTCAATATTTCGTCGTGAAAACCGTTTAATTTTTGTATATAAGAAATTTAAAAAATTTAAATCAAAAGACCTTATTAAAACTATTGCACAAAATTGTAGTATTAATAAATTTTACATGCGATAATGCACTTTATATAAGCTAGCATTGCCATGAGTATTAGTAACTGTGTATTAAACTGTGTTTAAAGTACGCGTGTTTTGAAAGTTTATGTGAGGTCAAAGGTTTGAATTGACCAATGACAACGATCGTTCCTTAGCGAGTTGGTCTAATTAAGCTTGTTTGACTGATTACGTCGCACGGCCTTTCGCTAAGCTTGGCCGCAGTTAAGTGTAAATAATGGGTGGATTTCAAAACCCATGAGTATATATCGTGGAGTACGTCAAGGCTGTCCATGTAGTGCGATAATTTTTGTTATTGCTGTAGAGATTCTAGCTTGTAAAATAAGGCAAGACCATAACCTTAAAGGATTTGAAATCAAGATAGATGGAAAACCCATACTTTAAAAATAAGTCAGCTAGCAGATGACACCACTCTTTTTCTCAAATTAATACAAGATATTTCAAAAGCTCTTAACATGATTGAAACATTTGGTTCACTGTCAGGATTAAAACTTAACAGATCTAAAACGGAGGGTATTTGGCTAGGGAAACAAAAACATTGTAAAGGAAAATATGAAAATATTAACTTTACAGATAAACCAGTTAAAAGTCTGGGGATATATTTTGGGCAAAGAAGAGTGTCATAAACTAAATATTGAAAAACAGCTAGAAAAGTCTGTAAAATTATATCTAATTGGAAAAAAAGAAACTTAACCATGATAGGAAGAATATTCCTATAATTACTTATTTGGCTACAGTCTCAACCTTGGGCAAAGAGTATTTAGATAAATTTAAAAAAAATTATATATGAATTTCTTTGGAACAATAAGACAGAAAAAATTTAACGCACTGTATTAAGCTACAACCAACTAGATGGCGGATTAAAAATGGTAAATATAGATAAATATATAGAATCTATTAAGATAAGTTGGATAAAAAGATTAACTGCTGATAAATTTCTTAATTGGATGGTTATACCAAAATTTTACCATAAATTTGGTAGCAATCTACTTATCTTAAGAATGAATACTTATAATATATACTCGTTACCAGGTACTAAAGAGCTACCAGAATTTTATCTTGATATGATTAAAGTATGGTTAAGAAATAAAAATAATAAAACTAAAAATCCAAATAATTACAGACTTATCCGCCAAGAAGTCATTTGGGGAAATCAATTGATCAAATTTCAAAAGAAAACACTACTTTTCCAAAACTGGATAGATAGCAATATCATTCATATAAATGATATTATTGATGAAAATGGAGTCTTTTTAGAAAACATTATAAGTTTAAAATTAAAAATAATCGAATTGGATAGCTGAATTCTCAAAATTAAGAAAAGTAATCCCAAAAGAATGGTTAAAAATATTTAATGAAGAAAGTTCAATAAAAACTAGTATTTTAACAAATAACTCACTTTATATAAGTGAAAAAAATAATTGCAAACATAAACTAGAAAAATTAGATTCGAAGAAAATTTATACAATTTTAAAAGAATATGATAAAGAAATTCCAATAGGGTATCATAAGTGGAACAGAATATTAAAATTTGAAAATATACAAAGTGAAGCTCAATATATGCAAAATTTTATTCATAACTATTTAAAAGATAATAAACTGAAAATGTGCAGATGGAAACTATTACACTTTATTCTTCCAAACAAAGTGTTGTTAAAACAATGAAAAATAAGCCATAACTCTACTTGTAATTTTGTAGCCTTACAGAAGACTATGAACATTTTTTTGTAACGTGCCACTTTTAAGATGAGTTTTGGGGGGAAATATATAAGTTATTTGAAATAGCTAAGATTGGTAAACACATTTTCACTGAAAGAAATGTAATCTGGGTATATAAAATTAATGATGAACATTATTATGAAATAAATTTTTTACTTACAGTTGTTGTGTTCACTATACACAATATACACTATTTGTCAGAATATAGGACAAAAAATATCAATCTATATAATGTTTTTAGGTCAGAATTTAAAAAAGGATTATTATTACAAAAACAATATATTAATATTGAAGGAAAAGGGATACTAGAAAAGATATATTCTTATATTTGACAACATTGTGATATTATTGTCAATATTGTTATTATATATGTATTTTACAGAACGGTTTGATAGATGATTATTTCATTTAACAATTTCAATGAGTTTTGAAAGTGAAAGTGCCTCTTATTTCTTCCGCAAATTTATATACTGTAATTTTAGATTATACGGAAGATATACAAATTATGCTTACTATATGAGACCAAATTTCCTTTTGTGTACATACCTTCCGTGGCTAATACAATTATATTTGGGAGACACGTGGTGAAAGCAATTAATCCACACAAAAAACAACAACTGAAAAACCGTTATACCGGACTACAGAGAAATATATTAAACCACAAACCAAATTCCGAACACGCTAAGATGACCCGTTATTCTGTTTTATTCTCAACATCTATCAGATAGTAATAATTGATGGTATATTAAAGAAAACTGTTTTTTTTACTATATATATAAAGTTCATATTCAGAGTTATAATAGTAAAATAATAGAGAAATAATGTATTAATGATAAACAATGTATTAAAGACATATAATATACATACTAACAAAATTATAAATATATACCTGAAGATACCCTGGTCTTAAGGTACTAATATGTATAGATTATAACATGCCCTTTTCCATAGTGGCCATGGTATCATCCCTAGACTCCCATATCGGCCTCGAGGCTTTAGCCGAGGGCCGATATGGGTCGAGGGATGATACCAGGGCCAATATGGAAAAGACATGTTATAATCCATTTATCACATATTTAAGTTCTGCAGAAAAGAGAAAAAAAAAGTTCAATTTTAACAATTTAATGAAATATAACAGGTAAAATCATAAAATTTTATCACAAAAGTTTTATCACGTTTTCAAATTTAGTTTTTATCATTTACTCCATAGAAATGTATTGTCACATTTCCACTTATTTTGGAGTATGGCAATACACAATTGCGTAATTCTCCTGCACTTTTTAACCACCCCTTTAGAATTTTAATGTCACTTTCAGTTTTTTTTCCTTGTGTTAGCATTTTTCATTTGCTCTACAAAGTCTGCCGTATTGCTTACCTCCACTGCGATGAAACGAGCACCGTCATTGTTCGCAATTGTCGTTAAGGACGCAATGACGTCACGTCATTTGGAATCAGGGACAATAACCAATAACCTCTTTTTTTGCCCCGGGCAATTTTGAGGTTATTACATATGCAAAACCCAACGTATGCTTAACAAATATGTGATAAACAGGGATCTTCAAATAGCTGTACCAGTGAAGAAATATGTTAACAGCATGTGCAATATTGTTGTTGAATAAAAATAAAAAAGATATGAAGCATACCTTCTACTTTCGGTAGTATCATTAATTTTAGGTTCATAAGCTTACAAGATGCCATTTCTTTTTGTTTGTGCTAAGGTTCTGTATGAGATTTGCTTTATATGCGTATAAAAACAAGTCGGCAAGTAACGATGTACAATTAAAACATGACCTAAACCCAATACAAACGTTTCTCACTGTTTCGAAGGTTGAACAAATGAATGAAATCTATTTTCCGATGTTGAATGTATACGATTGTGTTTATAAGCACTATGTTGATCTGAATCAGTAATATGAAGCATGACTCATTGGTGTAACCATTTCTACGGCACCCAAAATTCGAACTTTATCGAAGTAAATTATAAGAATGTAGTTTAATTTTGGATGTAACACGTCTTCTGATTGGCTGAAAGTGTTTTGTCTATCAGCTCATAGACATAATTTTGTCATGTGATCATGACGTCTTCAACGTAAAGAATGACTGTAATAATTTTTCTGTCTAATCGAAATAACCTAAATAATGTGGTGCACACTTTTAAATAACCAGCTACGCGGGTTTTTCAGTGTGCACCACATTTTTATGTTATTTTTTCATAGACAGAAAAATTATTACAGTCGTTCCTTAAATAAAGATAAACGAGGAAAGAGTCTATTGAAATGCTTATAATCATGAAGTTTGTCAAAATAAAAGATTCAGAACATTCCAAAGGGAGAGTCCAAACAACGGTTAGTGTTGTAGGAAGCTCCAAATCGACGAACAAACAAACTTAAAACCTTACATCAAGATTAAGAAGTCTCGACCAATTGATCACCACTGCCCATAGAACATAAAATCAGACAATAAATAAAAATTTCACTCAGAAAAAAACAGTCCCTTGAAGAAAGAACCAAAACGAAATTAGTACACAAAGGAGAAGGAATAACACATACAAAGGGAAACGGACTTTTGTTGCATTTAGCCAGGTTAACCAAGGATATTGTACACAGGTAGCGGAAAATTGTTATCTATTTAGACTTATATTTGTTGAGAAAGAGAACTAGACAATTTATGACCGATGAGACATTTGGTCAAACCTGAAGAAAATCTAAAACTGAATTATACAAAATCTTAAAGACAACTGAAAGTTTAACTCAAACGCACTGAAGAATTATAACAATAATACTGAATTTGACCTAAAGATGGTTATTCCACTGGCTCAGTCAATATTGATACGGAATTTATTTATTGTAATAACTTTAAATATTAGTGAAATATACTTCTAGCAATATATGACAGTCTGTATACCAGTTTTGTTAAAACTGATTGCTTGTGGACGAAGAAGGGAAGATGATTTGATGCATGAACAATCATGAAATATCTCTAGTTAAAGAAAAAAGGACAACACATTGTCCAAAAGAAAAAAAGCCCGCAAAACACTACACATGTAGAAGACATAAAAAAAACATTGCTAAATGTGACCTCAAATTAACAAAGAGGTAGACAAAAGTGATAAAAATATTTCAGCAGTCCTTGCTGCCGAAGGACAACCTGTCATTTTAACCATGGGTAATTCAAATGACCAGACATATTAAATCTTTCTCAACAACCGTATTGTCAAACATAACATAATATTAGAATATCTAATAAACGGGATATCACTTAAATGTAAAACATTTTCAATAGCCCTTGGCTCATTCTTTATACGTCTGTTTAACAAGTCCTATGCTAAAATCATACTATAAGCTTCCACGACCGTCGTGTTGTACAGAACAGGAGTATCAATGTAACGTTATAAACGAAGAAATAAGGGGCGGGATTGGTGTGTAGACATAAAGAACGTAAATGTGGTCATTGGTGACACATATTTTTCATAATGGTCTACCAAGTTTGGCTGCTGCTGTTCTTTCGCATATTGAAGAGATTATTCAATTGTTCAACGTCAACCTAAGATCTTGTATCTTCTGCGAGTTACAAATATCGCTTGATTGCTATAAACCGTTTAAAAATATGTGTTTTCTTAAACTTGCATTTTTAAACCGTATTTGCACATGACAAGGATAATAATATATTAACATTAAATGTAGAAATGTCAGCTGTGATGTCAGTATATAAAAATAAAAATGTAAGAATTGTCATATTTGAGCACATTTGACGCAATGTTTTATACAAATGAAATAGATTGATTTCTATAGTCTATCTATGGTCGGATGGAATTTCATAATTACGACCGGCATCATATTTTGTTATTATGGAAGATGTTGATAGATCTGGAAAGTGTAAACATTTATAATGAAACAGTTATAGGTTGCACATTGTAAATGCAACTGTTTCACAAACAACGCTTCTTTTTGGAAGATATATAATATTCATAGATAATTTGTTTTGTTTACCTACTGGTTCCCAGATATGATCTCTGTGTTTCATCTCATTGAGACACAACCTTGGAATTTTACCAGTGTAAATACACATAGATAGCGGCAAATTGAATTTTAAGGAAGACCTACAGTGACGGGAGGGGTAGAACGGAATTTATGTCACATCGATGTGTACTTCAAATCTTCTTTATAGTTCATGGTTTTAAAATTCCTCTAAAAAAATAAATAAACGTGTATGACAGAATTATGATATAAATGAATGAAAAACATGGCAATGAGCACAGATACGCATAACCCGTTTTTAACAATTTCTAGCAGGCAAGTGAGTATTTTCCTTAATCGCCGACCTCTTCTTATTTTCCTATGAGTCGGAGTTCCTTCACTTGTTAAAAACAAGAAGATCAAAATAGCCAGATCATTTAATTTCATATTCAGATATATTGATGATGTTCTTTCCATCAACAATCCATACTTTTCCAATTTGGTTCAATTAATATATCCTCAAGAACTAGGAATTAAACAAACAACAGACACGGCTTCTTCTGCCTCATTTTCAGACTTATACCTAGAATTTAACATACGCGGTCATCTCAGTACCAGAATCTATGACAATCGAGACAATTTTAATTTTGAAATGATCAATTTTCCCCATCTTAGAAGCAATATACCAACTTCACCTGCATATGGGATATATTATTTACATTTCCCAACTGATTCATTTTCAAGAGCTTGCAGCTGCTACTTACACTTTGTAAAACGTCAACAGTGTCTGAGCAGAAAGTTGATGAACCAGGGGTATGTCAAAGAACGTCTCGTCCTTTTTCTAAAAAGGTTCATTGGAAGATAACAAGGCCTTGTTGATAAATATTCCGTATCAACTTCACAAATAATACACGATGGTCTTGAAGGATAAATTCTAGGTACTGACATGTTTTCTCATCTTAATATATGCCTTTTTGTGTTTCGTTGTTGACATATTTGTTTGTAAGGTTTAATACACCATTTTCTACATAAGAAAATGCCTGTACCAAGTTAGGAATATGACAGTTGTTATCCATTCGTTTGATGTGTTTGAGCATTTGATTTTGCCATTGGATTAGGGACTTTCCGTTTTGAATTCGTTTTTTTGTTATTTTACTTTTTACTGACTTTGTCATTAATAATAAATAAGGGCGTTCAGTAATACTTTTTTTAATAAACTTTTTTTTTTTTTGGTAAGCCGACAAATTCATAAAATATTTAACAAAAGCTTTTAAGCTGTATATTCTTATCAGACAAACACGGTTGTTTAACAATTTGTATACCTGTTAAACTTCCATGTTGCATAATTAGAGTTCAGATAAGGACGAATCCAACTCATTCCCTTTTAATGAAAGTCAAACGAAAGTCAATCAGCTGGAACTTAAATTACCTTCCATTCTCATTTAACATTGACTGGATTAAACTTTATTTGGAGAGTAATTTTTATATATTGCACAAATAATTAATGATACATAACCTCCATAAATGAGAATAACAAAATATTAATCTAATTTGAAATGTCATCATCGTCGAGATGTCTGTTTTTAAACAGTAATAGAGGATGCATTGATGGCCAGTGTACCATTGGTCTTTCTTCGTACTGTCTCTTAGAGGACAAATATCCCTCGACACTTTGCCTTACAATATAATCAACAGAGACGATAAGTAATGGTTTCCACGTGTTTCGATTATTTTGTTGCTTTGTTCTATTGGTTTTTATCTTACTCCTCCTGTACTTAGGACTATGATTATATGACGCAGAGTTTTCATCATTGGAGTTAGTGTTGCTAATCTACAAAAGCAAATATGAAAAATGGAACTAACTTGTGTTAACGTGTGTTACTTTTAAAAGTACCAAAACTAATCTTTACTGTTTACTGGTAGTTTAAACATATTTTATTTGCATAAACACAAATTGGATGAAACACAAGTCAAACAGATTTATGAAGTATTCTCCATTTAACATATTTACCAATACAATGTATAAGAGCATGCATACATTACATATTATTTCAACATTTCTATAAATTGGACAGAAAAATTAAGTGACACAAAAGAAGTAGAGAGAAAAAAAAGGAAAAGTTTACTGGTATAACAATAAATCACAGAATAATAAACGAAAAACGCGCATTTTTAAAAGAAAACATAATGATTATAATTCAGGCTTCTAGACTAACATAACTTCTTTAATTCATTTTCATGTAAGAAGACATTGATTATGTTAATAATGTCAATTGCTTATTGCTAACTGCTTGACTAAAAAATCTATCAGATAAGGATTTTCTACCCCAGAAAAAGATTACCTAAGCTGTATTTGACAAACTTTTTCGGAATTTTGGGTCCTCGATGCTCTTCAACTTTGTACTTTATATTGTCTTTTTAACTTTTGAAATTCTAGCGACACTGATAAATATTTTGTAGACGAAACGTGCAGCTGGTTTACAAAATTTTAATCCTGGCGTCTATGATTCAACCACTGGGTCGATGCCCTGCTGGTGAAGGTTTCCTCTTTGAGGTTATCACCAGTCAAATAGTTGGTATTTCAGTGTGTATATGAATTATCATTGATATGGTCATATTAATGGATTTACTGTTTACAAAACTTTTAGTTTTTTGAAATACTGAGGATTTTATGGCCCAAGAAGATTACCTTAGCTGTGTTTTGCAAAGCCTTTCGGCATTTTGGGTCATCAATGGTTTTCAACTTCGTTCTTTATTTGGATTTTTTAATTTTTTTTAAACGAGCTTCAATGACGAGTCTGATGTAGACGACACTAGCGCCTGTCGTACAAAGTTTTAATTTATGATGAGTTTATATAAATTTGAAGCCCAATAACATTCTTTCCTATGGTATGTGTCATATTATTATCATTTTCATATTGCAGATAATCCCGTTTTTTATTTCCTTTTGATAAAAAAAAAATTGTCTTTTGTTCCTTTGCATTAGAATTTGCTAATTTTACAGGTTAGCTAACAGCGTGATTTGATTACATAATTGATGCTTGGTAAATTTTTAAGTTTATAATATAAATCTGATTCGGTTTTATTTTGGGCTTGTTCTTCTCTTTTTGCTGCTTTTAGATTCACAATATTGAGTTTTATGCACCACGTTTGATAACTCGATTTACAAAATGTACATAATGTGCATGGAATTGAAATTAATTTTTTGTTATCTTGTACTTTTTTATCAACTCCAAAATTTTATGTATGTACTTACCGGGTCATCCTCATTGTAATATTTGATGTTAGTTCCTTCATCTGACTGACTGTGGTGAGGGGACAAAGTAAATTTGTTCTTCCACTCGTAAATACGATACACAGATTTGTTTATCTTTTGAAGGTTCAGTGTCTGTTTTTCATGATTTACAATGTTTAAATAGAGTTGAAACTCAGTATGAAAATTATTTTTTTCCTGAAAAAAAAGTTAATTGTATTCAAACTCAGTCAGTTTACTGATGATCATACCAACTAGAGGAGCTGAGAGGATAAGCGTTTCGTGTTAAACATGCATCCCAAATTGATGTTCTAGTGCAGATACCTTTCGAAATTGGTAATAGACGATGATTAATATCGAAGATATGTTTCAGGGATGTTCTGGCAACGGGATTTTAGCCTCAACTTAAACCTCATTACGGACATACCGTATCTTATAACCAAAAAGGTAGATTACTATCCGCACACTAAAAGTTGATTATATGAAAGCTGAAAATAACAAAGCTTGTCATAGTTCCCCATCACTCGAAGATTTCTAGGGAAGCATGTACGTATAAAGAGATTCCTTGCGGGTGTTTTCCTCTAATGGGAACTGTCTTAATTTTTCGTCCTAGTCACTCCCTTCAAGATCTTGTGAATTAAACTAATAACTTTTAAAATAACCAATGATTTCTTTTATATTTCAAATTTTGGCATTATATGAATTCGAAACTAAATATTTTGTTTTTAATAAGAGTTTATCAAACCTCCCTCCGACATACAATACTGCGACTTAAAAAAGGTCACTGCATTTACCTGGTTCTCTTCCGCATTAATATACGTGTTATTTGTCTTTTCAACGAAGATGTTTTTCCTACTTTGTAATTGATTTTGTTCAATGTCATATCAAAATTAATACTAGTTATTTCTGTATTTTGAACGAAATCTTACAAATTATTACCAGCTAATCTTCAAAAGTGGATAAAAGAGGGGTAAGAATAAATAGATGATCAAGAAAAACTTCTGCTTAATACATTAAACAATTTTACTTCAGCACGTTGTATTTTCTTATTGTTCTTTCATTTTTTGTCAATTGCCGTAAGGTTGTGACGAAAACACGTGGAATAAAAAAGGGCCAATGGTGTTCACAAATGTAAATAAAATGCTCCGCAGGGCGCAGCTTGATACGACCGCAGAGGTCGAACCCTGAACAGTTGGGGCAAGTATGGACACAACATTCAAGCTTGATACAGCTCTGAATTTGGATTGTGATTAAATATTTGACAAAGCATAGGTTTCTGACACAGAATGAATGTGGTCTAAGAACTTAAAAATTTTAAATTGGACATTCACCTATTATGGTCCAATATCCAAAATCTAAATACATGGTTAGATTCAGCATATCAAAGAACCCCAAGAATTCAATTTTTTATGAAATCAAACAAAGTTTAATTTTGGACCCTTTTGACCTCAATGTGGACAAAGTTGATAATGGGGCCCAAAAATCAAAAATGTAAATACATGGTTAGATTCAGCATATCAAAGAACCCCATATATTCAATTTTTGTTGAAATCAAACAAAGTTTAATTTTGGACCCCGATTTGGACCAACTTGAAAACTGGGCCCATAATCAAAAATCTAAATACATGTTTAGATTCAGCATATCAAAGAATCCTAAGAATTCAATTTTTGTTAAAATCAAACTAAGTTTAGTTTTGGACCCTTTGGACCTCAATGTGGACAAAGTTGATAATGGGGCCCAAAAATCAAAAATCTAAATACATGGTTAGATTCAGCATATCAAAGAACCCCATATATTCAATTTTTGTTGAAATCAAACAAAGTTTAATTTTGGACCCCGATTTGGACCAGCTTGAAAACTGGGCCCATAATCAAAAATCTAAATACATGTTTAGATTCAGCATATCAAAGAACCCTAAGAATTCAATTTTTGTTAAAATCAAACTAAGTTTAATTTTGGACCCTTTGGACCTTAATGTAGACCAATTTGAAAACGGAACCAAAAATTAAGAATCTAAATACACGGTTAGATTCAGCATATCAAAGAACCCCAATAATTCAATTTTTGATGAAATCAAACAAAGTTTAATTTTGGACCCTTTGGACCATAATGTGGACCAATTTAAAAACGGGGCCCAAAATCCAAAAACTTAATACACGGTTAGAATCAGCATATTAAAGAACCCCAAGAATTCAAGAATAAAACCCCATTGAAATTGGTCAAGAAATAAGCAATTTATACGAAGTATCTTCTTTTGTACAATACTGAGCAATTGAATATTTCTTGCTATTGCGCAATACTGTACAGTTGACAATTTCTTGCTATTGCGCAATATTGTGCTATTGGATATTTCTTGCTATTGCACAACACTGTGCAATTGAAGATTTCTTGCTATTGCGCAATACTGTGCAATTGAAGATTTCTTGCTATTGTGCAATACTGTGCAATTGAAAATTTCTTGCTATTGCACAATACTTATTATATAATAATTTACACATCCTGTTTGGTGTGAATCTCCTACCATATCATTATTATTTGCTTTTAAATATAAAACAGAAATAACCAACTTAAAATGGAAAATTTTAAAAGAAAAAAAAGGAAACCCCCCCCCCCCCCAAAATTTTGTGAACCCCCTTATGATTCATCACCCCCAAACTCAATCCCAGCCTTCCCTTTGTGGTATGGTACCTTGCAGTACAATTTCAGAGAGATCTATACACTTGAACACAAGTTATTGTCTGGAAACTAGAAAAATGCTTATTTTTGGCCCCTTTTTTGGCCCCTAATTCCTAATATTGTGAGGCAATTACCCCCAAAATCAATCCCAGCATTCCCTGTGTGATATGGAACCTTGTGGTACAATATCAGAGAGATCCATACACTTGAACACAAGTTATTGTCTGGAAACTAGAAAAATGCTTATTTTTGGCCCCTTTTTGGCCCCTTATTCCTAAACGTTTTGGGCAATTACCCCCAAACTCAATTCCAGCTTTCCCTTTGTGATATAGAACCTTGTAGTACAATTTCAGAAAGATCCATACACTTACACACAAGTTATTATCATGAAACTAGAAAAATGCTTGTTTTTTGCCCCTTTTTTGGCCCCTAATTCCTAATATTGTGAGGCAATTACCCCCAAAATCAATCCCAGCATTCCCTGTGTGATATGGAACCTTGTGGTACAATATCAGAGAGATCCATACACTTGAACACAAGTTATTGTCTGGAAACTAGAAAAATGCTTATTTTTGGCCCCTTGTTGGCCCCTTATTCCTAAACGTTTTGGGCAATTACCCCCAAACTCAATTCCAGCTTTTCCTTTGTGATATGGAACCTTGTAGTACAATTTCAGAAAGATCCATACACTTACACACAAGTTATTGTCATGAAACTAGAAAAATGCTTGTTTTTTTTCCCTTTTTTGGCCCCTAATTCCTAATATTTTGAAGCAATTACCCCCAAAATCAATCCCAGCATTCCCTGTGTGATATGGAACCTTGTGGTACAATGTCAGAGAGATCCATACACTAACACACAAGTTATGTCTGGAAGTTGCAAAAATGCTTATTTTTGGCCCCTTTTTGGCCCCTAATTCCTTAACTGTTGGTACCATAACCCCCAAAATCAATCCCAACCTTCCTTTTGTGGTATTGAACCTTATGGTAAAATTTCATAGAGATCTATTCACTTAAACTAAAGTTAGAGGGCGAAAACCAATGTGTCTTCGGACGACGCCAGACGACGACGACGACGACGACGACGACGCCAACGTCATACCAATATACGACCGCAAAAATTTTTTGCGGTCGTATAAAAAGTCTTAGCTTTCTTTGTAGTGTTTTGTGTATTTGTTACTCTTTTTGTTGACTTTCGGGTTGTTGTTTTTTTTTTTTAACATGACATTGTCAGTTTACCGTCGAGTTTTGAATGTCACCTTGATATCTTCCGCTTCTTTCTTACCACCAGCTTAAAATTGACAATTACAGTACGTTTTGTGTATGCTTATAATACTTACATTGTTTTGATTTTCTAAAGAATTACCTATAAAGATAATGAATCATTTTGTAAGTAAACTAAACGTGAAAACAGATGCTGAGTACACATTTTAGAGCAGAATCCGTACTCAAAATGGTACTCACAAATATGTTAATCTACTTTCTAATAATAATTTAAATCAAAACAGTATGGCAAGGCGTGTGCTCATCTTTTCTAAGTTAAGTTATGTCATCAAGGCTAACCCAATACTTACGTTTCATTTAAGCCTATCTGTTTAGCGGTTTGAAAATATTACCAATAATGGTACCATTGAATAGTTTTATTTTCGATCAATTAACATGACAAATTTTACCTTCCCCTTCAAAACAACAAACACGTGTGTAACATTTAAGAAACACAATTTAGAGCGTAATTCTCAAGACACTTTTTTAGATAATAAGAATCACTGCTCATTCGTGTAACAAAAAAAAAATAAAATCGAACAATGTATTTGGTATTTATTGTTTAGGTCGTTATTAATTTATCCTGAAGTCTTTGTGTATGCTTAGAATCGAATGATTATAATACGTTCACTGTGCTTACCATTAGGATACCTATGGTGCATGCTCACCCGGAACCGGAAATTGTATCCATCGCTTGTAATTATACTTGTAACTATATATATTATTGATGATTTATCTGAAAGGAATACATAAAAATGCAATTCTTAAATTTTACATACATGGTGCTATTTTTTCAATTATAATTTCTGTTCTTGAAACATGTTCATGGATTTGATTATTCATTTATTTGGTTTAAAGCTGATACGCTAATCAAGGGTTGCTATTATGCATTAACTAGATACATGTTTTAATAATCAGCATATGATTATAAACCCTTAACAACTTAAAAGGCAATTTAAAAATATTTTCCTCTTGTCGTTGTATACGTGCAATATGTTTAATAATTCAAGGTTCTATTTCCAAAGCTACCGGATGCAATTCTTAACATATCTGAAAGGATATAATTTTAGCAGTGATTATATTGGATTGACTACATCTTGGTTTTGAATTTCTCTTTAATCAAGCTCTCATAACCAGAATAATATTTTTTGGGAACAGTGGCTTTCTGATGGATGCTACTTCAAACATAAATATTCGACTATGTATGATTTTCTGTATATAACACGGTTCGTATATATCATGAAACAAATGAAGTTACTGTATAAAGATCGTGCGTGTATGTGAGCTTGTGTGCTTGAATTATTTTACTTTACAGCACCGACAGCAATGTGATTCCGTACCTGTTTTTATTGTAATATTGAAGCAATTATCCTCAGATCGTTTAGACTCAATAGTGGGTCTGGTATTCAACGTCATTTTACAGAAAATGCCATACAGGAAACATATCATATGTGATACCACAGTCGGTATCGTGAGGTATAGCTTTAAAAGTAGGGTAGTTTTTCCGTCAAAAACTGAAAGGGAAAAAAATTTTTATATTATATGACAAAACAATCGATATACAAACTCATATAAGATCTACTAATGTATTATGTGAATTTACATAACATTTATATTTCTGGATATTAAGAATTTTCTCCCTTTATAGATAACGTATATTTAGACTTCCGAAACCGATAAAACATATCAAAAGAACATACTTTTAAGATGATAAGGATGGAACACATTGGTTTCAAATTTCTTACATTTAAATGCTTAATTCCGTATGCACAGTTCTAAAAATAAAGTTTTTACTTTTTTTTTTTTTTTTTTTTTTTTTTTTTCCTAATTATTTTTCATGATTAATTCGTTGTTAAATTGGCTTGTTTTCAAATAATTTTAAACTGTTGATATTTTTTTTTCTCTAATGGATTATTCGATCTGTAATAGTGTGATAGGGCGACAGTATGATCCCTGACAAAGTGCTAGTATAACAAATCTACTAAATAACACCCTCAAAATTTTAATTCAATGCAATAATGCATATGCATTATAAGAAAGTTTGGAATTATTCAATGAGATAGCAACCCAGCACAAATCAAATCAAATGATACCTAGAAGTAAACATACATGTTTAATCACTTGATCGTTTAGCATTTTAGAACACTGTAAAACATAATTGTATTTTAGATAGGGTCATTTATCATTAAGACCAGAGAAACAGTCTATAAATTTTTTTATCTTCAAATATGATGTGTGTACATTATGCCTTCGATTATTGGTCGTATCTTATTTTCATAACACCCATAGTGGATATTTTATTTTGTGACATCAAAGTAACTTCTAAAATGATATATTTGCACTAAAATAACCACACTTTATCATCATAATCATTTATTAATAAATAAAAAAGCCGTGAAATAAAACATTAATTACCCTGGTACTACTGAATAAGGAGACATGAAAATTTGTTCTCCCAAGAAAAGTCATTTCCCCTCTAGAGTAACCCTCGGGAAAGATTTGCCGTTTGGAGGGGGGGAAATCTTTCTATCTTCCTGAGTCAAGGAAATTACGGTTATTCATAGTGATCTGTTTTTAGAATCATGGAAGTACATGTCACTATAATACTTCCATATTTTAACTAAACTGCGATAGAACTGCGACTACTCCAACAAAATTATAGTTTCAGGTTAACGAAAACTTCGAATTTCCTATAAATGTTTACTAGTAGTCTAAACATATTTTATTTGCAAAAGTATCAAAAGGGATTGGACACATATATAACAACATTAGTGACGTCCTTTCTCTAATGTAATCTCTTAAATCGGCATGACAACCTATTGACCGCCCCTCCCCCCATTTCCTCTTCATGTATGCTTATGCTTGTTCAAAAAGAGGGTTCCAAAATTAACTTTCTTTTCAAAAAGTGATATGATGTGGAATAGTCATTAATGTCCAATCTGACAAATTTGATGGCATCAGTTTATAGTGTCGAATTGCATCATTGGATCTGATTACTCACAACATAGTATGACTGATAAACAAACCATTTAGGTTATTCAAACCGAAAGTACACATATACAATATTAGTTCCGTGTCCTTGCATGAGGCTTATAGAAACTTAGGAAGAGAGAGATAACATTTTTCAGTAATTCATCTGATATTGTTGTTATGTTGCAGCTAAAAATGGCTACAATACACAAATACTATAATTTTATAAACTAATCAAAATAATTACAATTCAATGATGAGTTTTGAAAATGTGAACACAAAAATAAAACTGGTTTTCCATCATTCAAGAAAGAAAAGTGACGTGTCGGACGAATTATTATTGTGTTACTATATTCGGTAGATAAAGGCAAAAGGAAGTGTTTTAGCTGTAGTCTAAAATTCAACACCTTTATTCAGTAAAATAATTTCATCTGTTTTTCGGTTTATTTCATCTTCATGATGTTTCAGTTAATCTTTTTCGATCAATTATTGCTTACCTTTACTGTTATTCACAACATACTTATCCTCGAACATTTTGTTGTGTGGTTAAAATGCATATGAGTGGAATTTCCATATCTAAATTTAGAACGTGACTTCTTGTATTTTGCAAGGTTTCGTATTTAATCGATAGGACATGACACAGGGATCATTACAGGCATACAGATAGTTTAGATACATAATCATATCTTTCATACTGAGAATACCTACATTCATACTTACTGTAAACAAGTTGCTTTCTTTAAAAAAAACCACGAGACCGCTGACTGGTCACCAAAAAATTGTTGTTGATTTTTTTTTGGCTTTCGATTTGTAATAATGGACTGTGAATAGAATACGGTAATGATGATGTTAAAACATCTTTATTATGGAAAATATGTAATTGTGTTAGTTGTAAATAGAAAAGTGTTTACGGATACCATTTGAAGGTACTTTTACATGTTTTAAGGCTGAAAGTTTACATCATTTTTTTTTTTCGTGCTTAATATACAAAGTCCTAATCCTATTGCAATTCTCAATTTCTGCAAACCGGGTGACTAAAGCAAATTGCACAGACCAATCGAATTATTAATTTCAATACTCAGTTTGCTTTATAATCTAAATGCATTTATTTCATCTTTCATATCTTTATATTTTGTTTCCTGGATGCTTCCGAATTATTCTTATACTCATTATTGAAGCTGTCTGATCTAATGGAAGAGGTGGTATAGAGAAATTTAAAAGTCCAATTTCCGTGTGAAGTGTAACTCTATTGCAGGCTACTTATGAGAACGTTTCGTATTTTGTTCTTGAGAGTAACACACCAGCTTCATTAGGACCTCTTATATACTAACAATTATTTTGGTCGCAAAGAACATCTTAAAAGTTAAGGATTTTCTGAAGTTACTTAAATATATCCATATATTCAAAAGGTAAAACTTAGTTTTGAAGTCATGAATATCTTGTTTATAGAAGTTTTATGAATATCTGAACATGCTCTCAAAAGAACCAATCTATGTAAAAAAAAAGAAGATATATATAAATATAGAATAGAGAATGGAAACGGGGAATTTGTCAAAGAGACAACAACCCGATCAAAAGCAGAAAACGACCCGAAATTCCGAAAGGTTTTGCCAAATACAGATAAGTAATTTATACCTGGAGTAGATAATCCTTAGTTTTTAGAAAATTTCAAAGTTTATAATTGGACAGTTTCTCAAAAAAAAAAACGAATACCTTAATGATGATCATGATTCATAATTATATGACAAGCTCTTACTGCAATGTCCTGAATTTAGATAAGAATATTCTAATGTTAGTTGAATTCGGATGTCAAACTACCTACCTCAAGTTGTTTGTCAATGTCATTTAATCCGGAATTTGTGTGAACGAAACCTATATTATTTTTAATTTGGATATATAAAATCGCACCATATTGCAAAGATTTAGATGCTTTAAGGTTAAGCTATAAAAACAAAAACAAAATGTATTGAAGTTTTATTTACACACATTTCTGTAAATAAATCCTTTCCGAAAATTTAGAATATACTATCAATAAACAAAATCGTCAAGTATTTACATTTTTTTTATCAAATCAATCTCTTCTTCAAGCCTAAATTTCCACTTTATAAAATTAAAATTGAGAATGGAAATGGGGAATGCGTCAAAGAGACAACAACCCGACCATAGAGCAGACAACAGCCTATATATTGCTATACAAAATATAAGCAGAGACTTGCAATACCATACTAAAACGGTATGAAAAGTTAACATAGTAATTATTTAAAAAATGATTATTTTAAAATATTAATCACGTTTTTTTTTTGTGAGATGCAAAAATTTTTGTGAACAGAAATTCCTTTTGGTTAGTTTTCTTTTCTTTCCTACATTTGTTCACATGTTGCGTATAGGTGCGTCTACAAATTGTCATGGGATAAATGTTCAGAAATAATCAGCTTATTCTTGGACATAATAATTATATTATCAGTTTACTATTCCCAGGTTTTCCCCCCTCAGAATGCACAATAGTATTTTGTATTAAATACTACATACACAATGCGTACAGGGACCGTCTCAAAACATAAACTATATATTAATTACTTTATCATTATACTTGATATTTAATAAACATTCACATCAAAACGCATATGTTCTGTCAAAGGCAAATAGGTTGGAATACATAAATGATTGTTTTACTGCAATCTAGACTTTACGTTTTTACTTTCCGATCTACAACGAACTTTGATTGTTGAAATATACAATGTCACGTGGTAGCCTATACGTAGAGGGACTGTATCAAAAACAAAGAAAACTATCTGTAAAAATTATCGAAAATTTTGAGACGTTCCGAGAATCTTGTTTCCGAGGATATCTGAATGGTCCATAGAAGCTACCAAAACTCGCCAATATATAGGCGTGAACCCCCTTATAGGCAAAGGGGGTTCACGCAATAAAATTATTAAAGGAAAGGGGAAACTCAATCATAATGATATTATACATGTTATATACAGAATCTCTTCCTTATCAAAATAAACATCTTTGTCCGTTTAAAGAATTTCAGAAGGTGGTTAATTTTGTATGTTTAAATCTTTTTAAATGTCCCGTCTAAAAGGGTGATTCCTTTCCACATCAGTATAACCATTATAACTCGAATCTTCAACAAGTCTTGGTCGAGTTTCCTGGAGAGAGAATCAGATAAATATAGGTTAAATAACTTTGAACCAAAATATCAGGCAGATGAAATTCTGTACCCGAAAAAAGACATCAAAGTCGTCAGCTGACCAAGACTTCTTATCTTTCGAAGATTGATGTGATTGTGGAAATGGCCAGTACATACCGACAACCGAGGTATGAATTTGTTGCATACAAAACATGTGACAACCAATGAGAAAGTATGAAAAGAGACACAATTTTGACCGACCTCTGAAATTGCAAAAACAGTAAGTTTATTCAAGTATTTCAAAATTATTTTACGATAGGAGGCCATTTTCATGAATATTTTGCCTCGGGTGGGAAGTGGTGAAGCGAGGGATAAAATATGCAAAACAAAAAGAGAACAAACAAAGGAAAATACACAACCTTTACCAAAACTTATTCTTACAGGAAAATGTAACAAAATTACGTAAATTTATGTTCACTTAGTTTCTATGCACACATATATTGTGCCATCGTCACACAGCACAATGCCAGGATCTCATATCAAAATTAATACTCATTTCTGTGTTTTAAACAGAATCTTGCACCTCATTTCCACCTAATCTTTAAACATGGGGTAAAGAATGGTATTCTTAAAATGAACAGATGATCAACGAAAATTTCTTTCTTGCTTTTAAAATATTAAACCATTTTACTTCATCATATTGTATTTTTTTATTTTTATTTTGTTTTTTGTCTTCTACCGTAAGATTGTGAAAAAAAGTTTTTTATACAACCTTCATGGAAAAACAAACCCTACCAACGAAAACACGTGGATTACGAAGAGGCAACCGCGTTCACAGTATTAACAGTCTGCATCTTTCTATGTAGTATTGTGTGTATTTGTTTGTCTTTTTGTAGTCTGTCTTTTTTCTGCCCTGACTTTGTCACTTATGAGTATTGCATGTCCCCGTGATAGCTTCCGCCTCTTTCTTACAACCATCTTAAAAGTGACAGTTCCATTACGTATCTTTATTCTAATAATGCTTACATTGTTTAGATTGTCTAAAGAATAACCTATAAAATAATGAAACATTTTGTAAGTAAACTAAACGTGAAAATTTAACTCATTTGTGGTAAGTATAAAGTTTAGAGCAGAATCCTCACAAATAGGGCGTTTTTGTGTTATCTACTTGCTGATAAACAAAACAACAAAAAACAGCAAGGCAATACGTGTGCTCTTCTGCTGCCAGTACAATTGAGTCATCAAGGCTAACCCATTATTTACATTTATCACAAAACCTGTTAAGGGGTTAAAAATGTAACCCATAATGGTCCCTCCAATTGTTTTATTTTCGATCAATTTATAGGACAAAATTAGACTCAAATTGTACTTTTCTCTTCAAAACAAAAAAAAAAAGATATTTAACATTATAAAAAAACACAATTCAGAGCAAACAGCTCAAAATTTTTTTTTTTTTTTTTTGGAAATAATAAGATTCACTGGTAACAATTTGCTATTTCAAAATGCAAACGATTATGGGTAAATTCATTCGTAAATGGAAATTATATCCATTACTTGTAGACATATTCGTCTGCTGAATGGTGTCAGGTAGATATACAATTGTACATTTTTAATAATTTGTCTGAAATGAATATACATTATGGAATTTCTATACTTTACATACCTCGTGCTTTTTTCAAATGTTATTTTTATTCTTGAAATATTTTTTGAATAGTTGATGCATTTTATTACTCATGTATTTCCTTTACAGCTGATAAGCTTTGCAAGGGTTGCTTTTATATCATTTATTTAAATGGTTATAATCAGCTACATAATACCCACCTGTATTTGTTTATGCCATAAATTTTGCTCGTGCAGTTTAGAATATATTTGTTGATTTTTCGTTGTATACACTCAATATGGTCAATTATTTTAAGGTAAGCTTTCAAAACTGCAACAAGATCCAATCCTTAACAGATCTTAAAAGATGTCAGTTTTTTATGTCGACCTACCAAATCACGAGGTACTCAGTATACACTGGCAAAAATGCCACACATGTGTACATGCGTGACACATGCGTTTCACATGTGTGTCACAGGCATGTGAAAGAGACGTTTCATGCCACGCATGTGACACATGTGTGGAAAACACATGTGATACGCATGATACACACATGTGATCATGCGTTTCACATGTGAATTACATGCGTAAGGAAATGCACCTGTGATACATGCGTGATTACTGCATTTAAAAGGCATGGTGCCTGTATTAAATATTTTTATACGCCCGTTTACGGGACGTATTATGGTATACCGTTGTCCGTCTGTCCGTCCGTTGTCAACATGTCGGACATTAACTCAAAAACGCTTTAACCAATTTGCATAAAACTTTGGTGAATTGTTTATATCTATTGACGTGAGCTCCCTTTCGTTTTTTATAAATTTTAGATTTTACGTTTCCGAGTTATGGGGTTTTATTCATTAAAAAAAGGGTGATTTTTCAGTTTTCGGACAATAACTCAAGAATGCTTTCACCAACTTGCAAGAAATTTTGGTTAATTGTTTATATCTATTGACATGAGCTCCCTTTTGATTTTTATAAATTTTAGATTTTAGGTTTCCAAGTACGGGGTTTTATTCATAAAAAAAGGGGGATTTTCCAGTTTTCGGACAATAACTCAAAAATGCTTTTAGCAGTTCTCATGAAACTTTGATGAATTGTTGATATCTATTGATGTATGCTCCCTTTAGAATTTTATAACTTTTAGATTTTACATTTCCGAGTTATGGGGTTTTATTAATTAAAAAAGGGGGGATTTTCCAGTTTTCAGACAATAACTCAAAAATGCTTTTTTCGATATCATAAACTAGTCAAAACATTTACTAAATTTTATCATCGGTATAAGGACATCATTCGTAAATATAACTCAACATGCAGACATCTTATACGTTCGGGTATTTCACATCCAATCTTTTATGGTAATATTCTTTACAAAGCACAAAAATGTCAGTATTCACCTCAAAAGCTAACAAAACCTTTAAGCAGACTTATTAAGAAGGGATATAGTTACGATACTGTTGTCAGGTCATTAAAGATTGCATATTTTGGCTTTAATATTGATTCACTTATAGGGTCTTTGCATCGGAATTAAACATATTTATTCTAAAACCAGTTGTTGGCATGACACGGGTTATGTTCTTCTCATATATTTTATGATGGTATAATACTAAACCCCTAACAGGAGGGATTGTGCCTGATATTCATATCATGAAGACATAATCTTTTAATCAGTTTAATTGAGGTCTGGAGCTGACATGTCAGTAACTGTTAGTAGTCTGTTGTTATTTATGTATTATTGTCATTTTGTTTATTTTCTTTTGTTTCCTATTCTGACATCGGACTCGGACTTCTCTTAAACTGAGTTTTACTGTGCGTACTGTTGTATGTTTGTTTTTTCTACATTGGCTAGAAGTATAGGGGGTGGGTTGAGATCTCAAAAAACATGTTTAACCCCGCCGCATTTTTGCGCCTGTCCCAAGTCAGGAGCCTCTGGCCTTTGTTAGTCTTGTATCATTTTTAATTTTAGTTTCTTGTGTATAATTTGGAGTTTAGTATGACGTCCATTATCACTGAACTAGTATACATATTTGTTTAGGGGCCAGCTGAAGGACGCCTCCGGGTGCGGGAGTTTCTCGCTGCATTGAAGACCCATTGGTGGCCTTCGGCTGTTGTCTGCTCTATGGTCGGGTTGTTGTCTCTTTGACACATTCCCCATTTCCATTCTCAATTTTATTTCAGCAAGTCTTATGAAACTTTAGTGAATTGTTTATATTTATTGATGTAAGCTCCCTTTAGAATTTTATAAATTTTATTTGTTTATTGTCTGACAACAGATTTACTAAGTATTGCGCAACAGCATAGTGTATTGCAACAGCAAGAAATCTTTAATTGAATATAAATTCAATTCATATAACCAATTTCAAGTTCTTTGATTGCATTTATTCAGAAACCTATAATATGTCAAATATTTGATTACAATCCAAATTCAGACCTGTATCAAGCTTGAATATTGTGTCCATTTTTGCCCCAACTGTTCAGGGTTGGACCTCTGCGGGCGTATCTAGCTGCGCTCAGCGAAGCAGTTTATTCAAAACGTCCTACTATTTGTCTAATTACCATGATTGTTGACATGTATCTTAGTTCTCAAGTGAATTACATGCGTTTTGTAACACATGCATTATACATGCGTTTTCTATATATATATACACAGGCAAATTTTGTTCAGGTAAATTTCATGTGAGATTCACCTCAAACAAGCTTATACATGAAACTCACGTGCAATTAATGTGAATAGAGCTTTAACGTGAAATTCATGTTAAATTTTTCATGTGAAACTAACGTGAATCAAGCTTTCATGTTAATTTTTCTAAAATGAAAATAAGGTGAATTGAGCATCAATCACACAAATTCACAGTATTTGAGCATATTTTAGATAAGTTAATGCTAATCTAGTACACATTCTATTTTGATATATATAAATATTCTTCTTGGTCTTGACTATGTGTTCATACTTCCAATATATTTTACTTTCTTGGTCCTAAACAATACAAAATATATTTATCTATCAACTCCCAACTCGCAATATCTCAAATGCAAGATATAAGATGCAATAAAACAAAGAAGGCAAGCAAATATCCAGGTCACCTTAGTTTACTCCTAGAACTTTTTCGGTTATGTTCAAGTCTCAATACTTTTTTTAAAAGTGATGTAAGGATTGGTGATTCATTTATAGAATATGTATTCACTGATGTATTTCATTTTTAATATGTATGTATAAGTCATTTTGTTGTTTTCAGTCATGGGACAATCCAATCACATTATGGAAATTGTCTTACTTGCAAAAGATGCCAATTTTTCTTTTGAAAGTTTTGATGAAAAAAAGTAGTTCACCCTGCCACATATTCATGTGCCTGTTTCAAACCAGGAACCTTTTCAGTGGTTGTCTAAAGTCTCATCCTAATAAAAAAAAATATTTAAAGAATTTGGTGTTGATGGCAGCTCTTTGATTGGTATAGACTCTGGTTAATTAAGTAGATCATGACATTGTTAGACACCTGTTTATTGTTGAGGACTGTATGCTAGCACCTTAATGCCTTTCATGTGTTTTTGTTGTTGTGTAGCTGTCTGATTGATTTATACCTCATATCTCATTGTATTAATAAACTGAAATAGAAAGTTCTGTGAAATATATTTGATATACCATATTGAAAGTCTTGCTGTTATTTACAACCGTTTCCTTCTTATTTCATATATGTATTTCAGTTTTTCATTTTAACACCAATCTTAAGGTTTAGACAAAAAGAAAACACATGTTGACAAACAACAGGCATTTACCACATTAGGAGATCTCAAAGTTTGGCTGCACAATAAGCTAAAAATTCTTGTTATTTCAAATATTTATATAAAATTCAGTTTAAAAACATGCATTTTCCATTTTTAGACTATAATTGTAATGTTGACACAATAATTTGAATTTGAATTGTATTATATTCTGAAAGTACTTGTGGTTGAAAAAATATACACAATATTTAATTCCATGTGTTTTAGATTTCTTGAATACACCACTCCCATATCATGACTACATGTCTGTTAGTAATGTCTAAGAGTTCTCTCCTGCATGTAATTGCTGTAATTCCTATTTGTACCCAAGGCTTCCTTCATACATTTGCACTTATCCTTGAAAGGTGTTGCTTGAATGATAAAATCCTGAATACATTATCAACCATCAGACTCATGGAAGTACAGTTGCTGTTATAAAAAAAAACAGCATATATTTTTTGTAAAACATACATCAAATATTGGCTTACCAATCAGGCAAAAATGATAACATCAATTTAATCTCCAATGATTTACCAAACTTACATATATTATAGTTACATAGTGTGCTTGTGATCTAATACGATATATATGGGGTCAGTATATTCCATATGTGGTGAGAGCGAAGCTCGAATCCCCATATGGAATTTACTGACCCCATGTATATCGTATTAGGTGACTTGCACACTGTGTAACGAATTTATCTTACCGACTATCTTAACATGGTATTTAGACTAGTGGCCTATCAAAGTAATTAATTCTTCAATACTTAGTATTAAGAACCTACTTCCATTTGTCTATACAAAAACAAATGCCAACAATAACAACTTTTTAGCTTTAATAAATGTGTTTTATGAATTTATTTCAATCCTTCATCATCAATTTCTTTGTCTGATGAAACCTTCAGATTTTCCCTCAACACACTGTTGTTTTTTATAAAGGGACGTAACACCACTACTAACCGTGTATTGAAATAAGCCCCGCCTACTAACCTAATATGAAATATACATGGTCTCAACGCGGTTGCTTTTAACCAATCATATTCTTAGAAATGTATAGGAGGTAAGATAAATATATATAACGTGTGAACAACTGGAGTGGAATATAATAGTCGTTGTTTTTCATATTTATTTTTCGTTCAATGTCTTTTACGTAAATTGGAATTGTTTTACATCTGTCATTTCAGGACCTTTTATAGCTTGCTAGATGCAGTACCAGTTTTGCTCATTGTTGAAAGCTTTACATACAGTGATCTATAGTTGCTAACGTTCAGTCATTTGGACTCTGGTGGATAGTTGTCTCATTGGCAATAATACTACATCTTCTCATTTTTATTAAAATAAATTAATAATGAAAACTAACTCTATTCATGCATGTGTACTACACCTTACCTGTATATATAATATATACTAGAATACTCCCGCGACATCATTGGGTCGTGACTGAAGCAAAGTACCTAAGCCTTATTTTTAGCCTGGATTTTAAGTTTTGTTTTGTCATCTAATAATGTCATGCTGATCATTAGGTGCACAGTTTTCTTTGCTTTCAAAATCTTTCTTTTTGAACCCTTCGACCCAGAACTTGTAAATTATTGGTAGTAATAATTATGTGGAAAACAAATGGGCCTGGAATGGTGTAATTTTTAATCAACAACATTGTCATATATATATAAAATTATATATAAAGTTGAATTCTTTATATCGTCATTTTTATGTCATGCCGGCTCACAAATTGGACCGCGTTATTTTAGTATTATAGGTCTAGATTACTAAGTGCCTATAGAAACACAATTCCTCATTTTTCAAGCCCTTTCTTTCATGTCTTAACCTCATTAAAATTACAATACCAAAATTGGTATGTCTATAGCTCTATGCATTCTATAAACATCTAGTTACAAAATTTGTGATTTATCTTCCATAGGGGTATAAATCAAAACTTCAAATGCTCTGCAAATTTGTTTATCTGCACTACTTTTTGATTACCTCTGCTGTGGAGGTTCATTATGGTTGAAATTTGCTATGAAAGCTGGAATTTGTAAACATTTCAGATGAAAATCAAAATGCTCTGAAACTTTTTGGTAATGTTGAAGTTGTTTATATATATATACATATATTAAGGAGTCTTAATTATAATAAAAGAACAGAGTTCCAATGTCCCCAGCATTGCACATATTTTGTCTATTCAAAGTCGAAGGGCAATAACTAAATAAAATGCTCCGCTGGGCTCAGCTTGATACGACCGCAGAGGTCGAACCCTGAACAGTTGGGGCAAGTATGGACACAACATTCAAGCTTGATACAGCTCTGAATTTGGATTGTGATTAAATATTTGACACAGCATTGGTTTCTGACACAGAATGAATGTGGTCTGAGAACTTAATTTTTTTTAATTTTCCTATTATGGTCCAATATCCAAAATCTAAATACATGGTTAGATTCAGCGTATCAAAGAACCCCATATATTCAATTTTTGTTGAAATCAAACAAAGTTTAATTTTGGACCCCAATTTGGACCAACTTGAAAACAGGGCCCATAATCAAAAATCTAAACACATGTTTAGATTCAGCATATCAAAGAACCCCAAGAATTCAATTTTTGTTAAAATCAAACTTACTTTATTTTTGGACCCTTTGGACCTTAATGTAGACCAATTTAAAAAACGGGACCCAAAATAAAAATCTAAATACACGGTTAGATTTGGCATATCAACGAACCCCAATAATTCAATTTTTGATGAAATCAAACAAAGTTTAATTTTGGACCCTTTTGACCTCAATATGAACCAATTTGATAGAAGGGCCCACAAATAAAAAATTTAAATACATGGTTAGATTCAGCATATCAAAGAACCCCATATATTCAATTTTTGTTGAAATCAAACAAAGTTAATTTTGGACCCAAATTTGGACCAACTTGAAAACTTGGCCCAAAATCAAAAATCTAAATACATGTTTAGATTCAGCACATCAAAGAACCCCAAGAATCAAATTCCTTTGCAACCATAACAGCCCATTTAAATACATCATAAAGGTATTAAAATAGAAAATGACATCATAGTCATGGCTAAAAATAAACAAAAAACCTTCATCAGCAACATTTTATATTGGCAAATTTCCAATGAAGTTTATTATACTAAAATTATTGGCAAATTTCCAATGGAATTTATTAATACTAAAGTTATTGGCAAATTTCCAATGGAATTTATTAATACTAAAGTTATTGGCAAATTTCCAATATACACAATTTAAAACCAGCGTAGCTGAGATATTCAAATGAGTTTGAATTACAACCCCAATAAATTTGCAACCATAAAAGCCTATTTAAATACATCATAAAAGTATTAAAAAATTTAAATACATCATAAGGCTTTTAAAATAAAAAATGACATCATAGTTATGGCTAAAAATAAACAAAGAACCTTTTTCAGCAACATTTTATATTGGCAAATTTACAATGAAGTTTATTATACTAAAGTAATTGGCAAATTTCCAATGGAATTTATTAACAATAAAGCTATTGACAAATTTCCAATATACATAATTTAAAAGCAGTGTAGGTGAGATATTCACATGAGTTTGAAAAACCAACTTTACACTGCTTTTAAATTATGTTTTGTACTTAAGTAATTGTCTATTAACCTGAAAACCCTTGTTTTTCCCCCTATTTTTGCCCATTATTCCTTAAAGGTTTGAGCCATAACCCCCCAAAGCCAATTCTTACTTTCCAATTGAGTTAATTTTGGACCCTTTTGACCTTAATGTCGACCAATTTAAAAATCGGGCCCAAAACAAAAATCTAAATACATGGTTAGATTCAGCATATCAAATAACCCCATATATTCAATTTTTGTTGAAATCAAACAAAGTTTAATTTTGGACCCCAATTTGGACCAACTTGAAAACTGGGCCCAAAATCAAAAATCTAAATACATGTTTAGATTCAACACATCAAAGAACCCCAAGAATCAAATTCCTTTGCAACCATAACAGCCCATTTAAATACATCATAAAGGTATTAAAATAGAAAATGACATCATAGTCATGGCTAAAAATAAACAAAAACCTTAATCAGGAACATTTTACAGTAATATCTAAAAATAAAATTCCTTTGTAACCATAAAAGCCCATTTAAATACATCATAAAGGTATTAAAATAGAAAATGACATCATAGACATGGCTAAAAATAAACTAAAAACCTTCATCAGCAACATTTTATATTGGCAAATTTCCAATGGAGTTTATTATTCTAAAGTTATTGGCAAATTTCCAATGGAATTTATTAATACTAAAATTATTGGCAAATTTCCAATATACACAATTTAAAACCTGTGTAGCTGAGATATGCAAATGAGTTTGAATTACAACCCCAATAAATTTGCAACCATAAAAGCCCATTTAAATACATCATAAAAGTATCAAAAAATTTAAATACATCATAAGGCTATTAAAATAGAAAATGACATCATAGTTATGGCTAAAAATAAACAAAGAACCTTCATCAGCAACATTTTATATTGGCAAATTTCCAATGAAGTTTATTATACTAAAGTAATTGGCAAATTTCCAATGGAATTTATTAACAATAAAGCTATTGGCAAATTTCCAATATACATAATTTAAAAGCAGTGTAGGTGAGATATTCAAATGAGTTTGAATTACCAACCTTACACTGCTTTTAAATTATGTTTTGTACTTAAGTAATTGTCTATTAACCTAGAAAACCGTGTTCTTCCCCCTATTTTTGCCCATTATTCCTTAAAGGTTTGAGCCATAACCCCCCAAAGCCAATTCTTACTTTCCAATGGAGTTTATAATACTAAAATTATTGGCAAATTTCGAATGGAATTTATTAACAATAAAGTTTTTGGCAAATTTCCAATATACATAATTTAAAAGCAGTGTAGGTTTTGTACTTAAGTAATTGTCAATTCTTACCGTCCCTTTGTGGTATGGAAACTTGTGGTATAATTTCAGAGAGATCCATACACCATTCCACAAGTTATTGTCTGAAAACTAGAAAAAAAATTATTTGGGCCCTTTTTTGGCCCCACATTCCTCTTGGGACCAAAACTCTCAGCATATCAAAGAACGCCCATAATTCTGATTAGCCTCTAAGGCCAACATTAAAAATATCTTTGTTTCCCCTTCCCGACTGAGGTTGTCAGGGTATGGGCAGGTAGGTAGGCAAATTATTTTATTTTATTCCTTGATGTGGTTTTCTATATTGAATTTGTACAAAATTCAACAGGTTGGGCTCAAGTCAGGAAAAGTGGGCCAGGGGTATTCCCTGTATTCAGTGTACACCCCAGTTTTCAAAAATCAAGATAATTTAAAGTCTAGTTTGATGCATAACTCACAACAAAACAATTCCTTTGTTCACCAATACATACCTTGAGCATCAATTATGAGATGACAAAAAGATAAGTTAATCACACGGGCATTAAAATTCAATGAATAAATTTGTTCAATAGAAGTGAACATAATTCATTTATTGTCAGTTACACCTGGAGCATGCAGCATGGTCAATTGATTCCAAAACAAAAGATTTGTATGTGTTTTGAGTTCTAGAAAAAAAAACAAGGCTTCACTTATTCATGTTTTGTTGTTCCTAGAATACTTTAAGTATTTGCAAATTTTACTGATGCAGTTAAAACATGCCCTTTTTGTAAATGTCATGCCATAAATTGAAATTGAAAAAGGCAGCCCTGTAAACTGAATTTTTTAACACAGAAAACTGGGGTGTTCCCTGAAAACAGGGAATACGTGTATCCCATTTTCCTGACTTGTCCTGTTCAAAGACAAAGTAGATCTATAAATTTTAAAGCATGATTCAGACCATTTTTACTCAAAGATTTTATCGTTCTAACAGAAACAGAGGTTAAAGACCAAGCAAATCAAGATGCACTCAGTGAGTTGAAAGATGCTTCAGGGTTTTTTTTTTATTAAAGATCACCCTTGCAGACACACAAATCGTATGGACACCATAAAAGATTATACGATTTCCCACAAATCTGTATCTAATTACATCAAAAAGGAACATACGATTTCCTGCAAATTTATATATCTGATTGGCGAAAAGCATGATGGCCACAGGCGCTTGGGACATGGAACTCCTCCTTTTGTTCTTGATATATATTTGTTTCTTGTGTTTTAATTTTTAGTAATTATTCTTTAATATTTTAACTCATTTTTACTTGTTTAATGTGTTCTACTAACAGTAGTTTAAATATGATGCACCTCTGTTCTTATTTGTGGAAAATAAGAATAGTGGGCGTACAATATATATTACGGTTATTGGAATATCGTTTAGCGTTAGATGAAAACATTGGTGAGAAATCTGGAATTCCATTTAGTATAAACGGATTTGATATTTAATTTCTGTTAATTTCATTAATAATACGGAGGTTTGAGTTATACGTGTTTATCAGTGAAACAGCAACAGTGGATCTCTTTTTATACCCCGCCGCGGAGAGGAATACACAGGTGTCAGACAACCAATTCAACCACTTCAATTTAGAAAGTATGTAAAAGTAACCCTTCCCTGACAAACAAATGGTGCTTTTGATGCCATTGTTTTCTTAAACTAACAAACAAATTTGCAGAAATAAAACGTTTGGTGAATAAGAAATAAATGCGCTCCATAGTATACTTATTTAAGATTTCCAGAATACCAGGGGTTATTTTCAGTAGTACTTGAATTCCGAGCGGTAGTATTTCATTACAAGAATTTAAACAGTAGTTGAACATTGGCATGTTGAAAGGTGATACATGTACAATTCAGGGTATACCTGGTTTCTATGAAGTTAAACTTCAGGTTAGATATTTAGAAAGTTGTGCAAATTGCTAAATTTGGTTGAATAGATAGGGATTTTGAATTGGTGGTCGGACACCTATATTGATGCATGTGTTCGCATTTCTGTCATTCACAAGTTTAGTTTCTGGAGGATGATCAAAGTATTGCTTAGCCAAATCTTTCGAAATTTGAATACAATGTCATAGACCATAAAATACAGATCAAGTTCGATTTTGATGTTCGATTATGAAAATCGTGACATTTACCTTTCAAGCGTTACCTTGTATTCCCATAGTTACCATAACACATTGACTTTCTTCGTTTCTACATGATAATGAAAGTACCGTTTTATAAAATCTTTATAGATTTTAACACATTGCTATGAGACATAAAATGCAGGTCACATTCAATTTCAGTTTTTGTTTTGGCAATTACCGTTTTAGAGATACTCTGAAAGTCTGATATCTGTAATTACTAATCACTTAATTATAATTTTATTTTACTTGCTGCCCTTGTGCGCCTTGTCATTAAAGGCTTTTGGATATACATTAATTTTTATATGGCTATCAATCCTTATATACTCACCCATTCTCTCAACTTTCGTATTGAGATTCATTTTAATCATAAACTTTTGACAATATATCAATGATATTTTCCAACTACAATATATATATTTCTTTGATATTCTAACATAATGTGCCCTAGTTTACAGCTTTATGATATTTCACTACTTACAGAGGTACATTACATATTTGTTGTACTATATCAAATAAAAAATGTAGGTCAACTTTGCTGCGATACTTGTTGCTGAAATTTCATAACAGGGCTAGAATTTATCAAATTAAGCTCCCTTTCAATTTTCAATATTTTCACTTTTGTTATTCCAGAGTTGTGGGACTTAATTCGCGACAATTTAATATTTTTCACATATCGCGCTGTAATTCCAGTATGTCTGGATTTATTTCTTCAAAACTTTACACTGGTGTTGAGGTTGAAGAAAGCTCACTTTTTATATCACGCACTAGCTCTAGTATGCCTGCTTCAACGTATTACAAACTTTGCACTGTTGCTAAAGGCCAAAACCAATCCCACATAGTTAGCTATAAAAGACCCCAACATGACAAAATATAAATCAATTCAAACGAAAAAAACTAACGTCCTGATTTATGTTCAAAACAATGAATGAAAAACAAATATTATATACAGGGAACTGCATAATTACAAGCTCCTGACTTGGGACAGACATATACATAATGCGGCGGTTCTCAACAGTTTCGAGCGCTCAACCCTAAACTGGGACAGTGATGGTAAAAATAAGGTTGCTTTATAACCTATTCTAAATAACAATCGAAGGGGAAATATTCTATATACGCATATCATCCTCGATTTACGTCAAGCACATGTTGCTGAAGCTTTAGTTTTATCCTTCTTTTTATCATTCCCCTTTTTTGTGGAGTTCGTGTTGATCAGTTTTTTATGTAATGTTTTGTAGGTTGTTGTTTGGACTTTCGTCGTTTTTCGTTTTAATTTTTGCCATGGCATTGTCGGCTTCTCTCGATTAATGAATTTTATTGTCCCCTTGTTAACTTCCACCTCTTTTTAGAAATCATCCTGTTTGAAATTGCACGTTTTTATTGCTTGTTTTCAGCTGAACAGTTGTTCTATATAAACGAAAGGTATTTTGGTACTTTAAAAGCTGGGGAATTTAAAACTTTCTTTATTTTATGATTTATTTGTCCTTTTCTATTTGCTGAATTTTCATTTTCATTTAATATTCAGTTATAATTGCAGATTGCCTGATTTTCTGTAATCAAGATTATGTCGAGGATTAGAAAGCGGATTAAAAATAAAAAAGCCGCAAGTCCGACGGAAACAGACAATACTATGAACAAAACAAAAACGACTAATAGACAAACAACAGTTCACAAAACAATGCACAGAAAACTAAAGATTGAGCAACACAAAACACAAGAAACAAGAACCTCTTTATTAACAAGAGATGAACTTTGGTGCTCCGAAAGGGTAAGGAGTTCCTGCTGCACCAGTGGATCCTGTCGTGTTCCTCATTGTAAGTAGAAATTCAGTGACAAGTTGCTTTCAGTCGTAAATCGAGAGCAAGGCAATTAGTAAAACGTCAATGAAAAAACGATGATACTCTTTCCAAGTGAACTTTGACTGAAATGAGGTTGTACATAATTAGCATTTGATAAGCGTGCAAAATCTATCTTCAAGTACTCAAATGCACCAAGACACTTGTCGTTACAAGAACGCTGTTGTACCTGCAGGAAGACATTGCCCTAACAATATACAATATGATGTGCATTGAAATTATTTTAACAAATATAAAAAAGGATATGTGGATAAACACCAAAGAGACAGGAAACAAACGATACAAATAATCAAAATAAATCTCGAGGTAAGCAAAAATATTTTGTTCCAGACAATCGGTCCGAACAATTCACTTTGCAAGACATCATATATCCCAAATATAAATACATGATGATATTCTGTAAATTCTTATGCTTGCTCTAGATCTAATGTTGACTGAAAGCCAAGGATGTATGAGAACCGAAATAGTTGAAGAGCTGTATGACCAAAAAGGACCTATAAAAAATGTTCAAATCCAAATGAGGTCAATTTTGAAACCTTAGTTTCTTTATAATTTAACAAAATTATTAACGGACAATTTTAGAAAGGTTTGTTATAAATCATGTCAGTACCGAAGTATTGACCACTGAGCTGGTGTTACCCTCGGGGACTGACAGTCTACCAGCAGCGGTATCGACCCAGTGTTTAAAAAAATGAAAACAGCATGTTATAAATTTCATGCGTCCAAAGCGCTTTTCCGGATAACTCCCGTAAAAATAGTTGCATCAAAATGCCGGTATAATATGATCACATATGATAGTAATCAATCCATACAATTAAGTTTTATTGTTCTTTTGCAATTAGAAATCAATCAGTCATAAAAGTAATATACTGATAATGTATAACAACAACACAATCTATTGTTCAATTTGGGAACTGCGAGTGGAATAACAAATGAATTAATTAATACAATAAACTTTTGCACTTTTTCAATTTATTGTCCGAATGATTGTTGTTTTTGTTTGCAATGGCATGACATGGACCATGTCATATCCACAAACTGCAGTTCACATTTGCATCCGCCTCTACTCCTAATTCCCTAATCAGTATAAGAGGAAAACAACGGAACAACAGATACACTGAACTTCAACAAAAGCAGATGCCAACATACATAGAAAACATACTGACTGAAAAAAAATGCCATATCCCTGACTTGGTACAGGACATTTTAAGAAAAAATGGTGGGTTGAACGTCGGACGCTTTCTTATAGGGATCATTGCCCTTAAATGAAGATTTTTATTAATTTTTGCGTTTTTCCTTTGTATCTTAAAATTTTTAATAGATATATAATAAAAACTAAATTAAGCAAAAGACACTTTAAATAGCAAAGATGATCAGCAAGACAAAATCTACAAGTAACTCAAATTGTGCTGAAATCATTAGTAGACATTTTATAGTGTGTAGTGTGATTGTCTTACATAACAATTTTGAAAACCCTTTTTTTTTTGTCTTTTGGGCAAAAACTAAAGAAGATAGAGAGAAACTGTATATAGAAAAAAATATCAGCAATACAGGATTAACAAAAAAAAGATTTTTGTTATTAAGTCTTTAATAGTCCACAATGTTGGAGAGTGTCCATTGTTGAGGATTCCCATTGGTGGGCGACACAGGTTCTTTAGCGTCTCTAGTTTGTGTTTCCCTTTTTAAATCATGTACTCTTCAGTAGGATAGAGTATCATTTTGTGAACTATTTTTGCTAGCATTTCCTCTAGTTTTATTATATTCTAGTATTGAATATATTCATTCATTTACGTGTCATGTATGTACGATTTTTTACTATTTGATCATTACCAATGTCTTAACTTAACGTCTATTCAATACATTCTCACTGACAGGAATCAATACTCAAAATGCTATTCAGATAGAATCTCTGTGCAATGTGCAATTTAACACGATATAAAAACTGATATAAAACAAACGGTACCTTATAATAGATGTTACTTTGTCCAGTACACTAAGCAATAACATGTGTCCGCTTCTAGATTGCGACTGATAACACGTACTATCTTAATTCTCATTCAATCTGACAAATGACCTTCTGTCTTCAAAAGGGCTATGATTTTCTCATTTAAGTTTTAATTGTTTTATCATTGAAATAAATTTATTTACTACAATATAAATACTCCATATTTATACTAACCGTAGAAAATCTTATATATAATAGTTACAGAAAATAAAAGTTTGCACTTAACAATACAAAATGCAATCAGATAATTTAATCAGTGGTAAAATCTGTTCGATATTTGTTCGTGCAGTATATTATGAAATTTATTGAACATCATAATACTTTCTAAAATGATTATTTGAAATTTAAGAAATGATTGATATGTAGATTGTTTTAATACTTTAAATAAAAATTAACACTTTACAGGCTCAATAGGGTTTGGATTTAAAGTATTGATTCTATGTTTGATTGCCATTGATTGAATTTGTATTGTGTAATGATAAAATAAGCTTCTTTGAAAGACCCCAATCATCACCAATAAAGCGAGGGGAAAGCTTACAAACTTAAATATGTACACTACGCTACACTTTCAAAGCAATAGACCCTGACTGAGGAGGCGGAACAAATTAATCTCTTGGAAGTTATAGATGTGCCAATACTTACCTAAATGCATACCGCATATTATTTCCTAACCATAACAGCTCTTCGTCGAAGCCGAGACAAAAACGACGATGGGAGGACGAACAACGATAACAAAACATTACACAGAAAACTAAAGATTGATTAATACGAAACCCAACACAAACAAGGTGTAAACTCAGATGCTCATGAAGGGTAAGCAGGTCACGTTCCACTAGTGACACCGGTGTTACTCATTGCAAATAAAAATATAATTCAAACTCGGTATTGTCACAATCGATGTTAAGAGGGCGGGATTGCGGTGATAATATATAGAGCATAACCATGGTCATTTGCGATACAGATATTTCAAAACGGTAAACCAAGTAATGATGTCGTCCGTAGAACTTTTGAAGGTTTGACTTTAACTTTACCATTTATATCATTGGTACAATAGCTTCCTTGTAAGCAGCAAACTTTATCAACGAAATCCAGTAGTGGATCCGTTTTTAACTGAAACAGCCATTATGATTTGAACAGTTGATAAAAGACTGAACAATAGATAAATAAGTCATGTTCAGTCTTCAGGAAATTTTTAGACTTATGCACTAAGGTAAACTAAGTACTGTTCCGGCTAATCGCTTATGGACAACTAAGATCTGTTTAGTCCGTTTCGTAGTTGATATTTTCTTTTACAAATAAACAAAATACTGAATATACTGAAAAGCTACTAATCAGTACTGAATTGACTGCAAGCAAAATGTCTGAACAGTATTGATTTTAAAATTATAAATGTGTATCTGAAAAATTAGCAATCTCTCATAAAGGCTTTTAAATATTTTTAGGTTCAAACCATTCAATGGATGTTAAGATCAAAATGAACGTATGAGACTGAAATTCTTTTACTAAATATTATGTTAGTAAATTTAAGCCTTGTAACGTTGTATCTACTGTGATGTATATAATTCATATGGAGGTTTTGCTGAAATGTTGCTACACAGAAATGGTGTCTTTCCGAATCATTTTACAAATAATTCCACTCAAACTGGTGCCAGGGGCCGTCTTAAACTTGTAGTGAGATGAGAGTTTGTTTGTTATTTTTTGTTTGCTCGTTTGATGTAGTCTTACGAAGGGTTTAACCCGAGGGAGGACAGACGCCATTCAAGGGTTACCAAATTGAGATGTTCACCTCATAGGATCGCAATTATTGTTAAATAATATCTAAACTGCATAACTGTACTTGTCCCATCATCCCATCAATCGAATGTTTTTTTAATGTTAACAATCGTTGCTTTAGTTATAATTGTGTTAGCCTTTCCTTAACAAAATGAATTCGAAAGTGTGTTAAATGAATTAAATGTGTCCAGCTTTATGGTCATATAGTACTACATGAAATTAATACACTGGGAGTCTAATTGAATAAACTCATCATAAATACCAGGATTGAAATTTCGTATTTGCGTCAGACGCCAGTTTCGTCTACAAAAGACTCATCAGTGATGCTCGAATCAAAATATGCTAAAAAGGCCAAATAAAGTACGAAGTTTAAGAGCATTGAGGACCAAAAATTCCTAAAAGTTTTGCCAACTACAGCTAAGGTAATTTATTCCTGAGGTAGAAAAGTGAAGTCCGACACTCAACCAATATAGATTACCGAAAAGGTCTAGATGATGACTTTTAATCTTCACACTAATATCAAAGTGTATCACTCAATGTTAAATGCTATTAAAGATTTCTTATCACTATAATTAATATCGTGTCCCTGTTAACTCTAAATCTATGAAAACATTCGAATGTATAATTGAAAATGAGTGATTAAAAAGAGAGGCGAATATACCATAGGGACATTCAAACTCGAAAATAAACTAACAACGCCATTGGGAAAAAAGAAAAAGACTAAAAGACTTACAACAATTAACAAAACACAACATAGAAACTTAAGACTGAGCATCACGAACCCCACAAAAAGCACCACTTAGAGTTGCATATAAAAGTAACATTTTTATTTAGATCAGATAAATGTCTAAGGAATATATAATCTTGAATGCACCTTGACTTTACGGAACAAGCTGAATCACATGAACTGGATGACACCTTTTTAATACGCCACTGGTAAAAGGTCATTGGATAACGTATTGTAGTAATCAACATGGCCATGTTTTATCTCGGTTTTTATGTAGAATACTATGCACTTCACGACATAAACTCTGCAATAAAAGCGTTAAAACTTAAAATCGTACATTATTCGTAATATTCCAAACTGTTAAAATGAAGGTGATATTTTTAGTACTGTTTGTATTTGAATCCACGAAAAAGTCATTTGGATTGAAACAATTTAAGGTTCAAACTTTTCCTTCTTTAACATGTTGTTCGAACTGAACCAGTAAAGTGGGCTTATAATGGAAGTTCATGTTTTATGACAATGTGCTAATAATGTTTTATCTGTATGGCTATAAATGCAAGCGATTGGTATCATTGGACCCTATGTTTAGCTTCATAGTAAAAAATAATTTCTATATTCATAAAAAATAATTATATATTCGACAATCACAAATGTCATAGGGATTTTTTCATAAATGGAATAATATTCTGTACATCGATATATCAAGAAGAAATTCATCAAGTTAATATTTTTTACAAACTAAGTGATAACTTGCACTAACGATCTTGTGACAAATTGTCTGATCTTGAAATTGACGAAATTAGTGATATCAAACGCATTCAATCAAATAAGCTTCACGTCAAGCAGATAGACACCGTGGAAGACTCCGACAGTTCAGACTCGGAGGAAGAAATCAGAATTCCGCGCTTTAAAAAGAAGAGTTGATGGATTCCAAAAAAATAAGCAAATCTGCTACACTGGAAGAAGTTATCGACAAAATCAAATCGGTTGTTTTTAATCTAGCTAACAACTCGTCGTTTTATGGTTTTCTCTTCTGGCGAAAACACAGCCATACAATCGCTGAGAAACCGATATAATATTGTGATAAAACCAGCAGACACGCGGAAGCAGAACGTCAGCTCTCTGATGAGAGATTTTATAGGAAACTTGACCATGACCCTACTTCGGAGTTAAGTTTCGAAATTATTACTGCGTTACAAACCATGCACAATGACGGTCACATAGAAGAGGATACAATCGGATATTTAAAACCGAAGAACGCTAAACCTTGTCGATTGCATCTTCTTCCCAAAATACACAAGGTTTACAGCCCTGGTAGACCAATTGTATCCACAAACGGCCACCCGACTGAGAAAATCTCGGAATTCGTAGACTTCCATTTAAGATATTATGTAAAACATCTACCTTCTCACATTCAAGAATCCACAGATAACCTTCGTAAAATGAAATCCATGAACCCTCTTCCTCCGGAAACTCTCCTTGTCACTTTGGATGTCACCTCTTTGTATACTAGCATACCTCATGATGACGGAATACAATAGTGCAAGGAAATATGGGACTCGCGCAACATTAGAACCACCAACCGAATGTTTATTCAGATGCTTACACTGGGTCTATAATGCAACAATTTCACCTTCAATGGTGCACACTACCTTCAGATAATCGGGACAGCAATGGGGACGAAAATGGAAGCGTCCTACTCCAATATTTTCATGGGAAAACAAATCATTTCAACATCTTTATCTAAACCTCTGTTTTGGTTCCGTTTCATCGATGATGTTGACATGAAATTGATTGAATCCCAACAAAAACTGGAATATTTTATCAAACATGCAAACAACACGCACTGTCAATTTAATTCACACATGAAAAAAAAACTCTAAAATATCTTTCTTGGACACAACTACATCTATAAAGGACAGTGACATAACTTCTTCACCTGCATATGGGATATACATTTCCCAACTTATTCGGTGTTCAAGAGCTTACAGCTGCTACTCAGACTTTGCAAAACGTCACCCGTGTCTGAGCAGAAAGTTGATGAACCAGGGGTATGTCAAAGAACGTTTCGTAAGATACCAAGACCAAATATTCCGTATCAACTTCACAAATTATACACGATGGTCTTGAAGTATAGATTCTGTGTTCTGACGTTGTTTATTATCTTAATAACGTGCTATAGTATTCTTTTATTTGTCATTTTTAATATTATTGATACTGTTTAGTCTATTTTTGGTGATATCCATTTGACGTGAATCTGTACTTATACATCCAGTCACTGTGTTATTGTGCTATGGTAAATTTTTGTATTCTTGTCTTTCATTTTTGCTAATGTATTTTGTCTATATGCCCCTTTTGTGTTTCTTTGTAACATATGACGTGGCTCTTTACTTATACATAACGTCATTGTGTTATTGTGCTATGGTAAAATTTTGTATTCTTGTCTTTCATTTTTGATAATGTGCTTTGTCAATATGCCTTTTTCTGTTTCTTTGTTACATATGACGTGGCTCTGTACTTGTACATCACGTCATTGTTTTATTGTAAATTTTTGTATTCTTGTCTTTCTTTTTAGCTAATGTGCTTTGTCTATGTGCCTTGTTTCTTCGTTAAATATTTGTTTGTTTTTGTAATGATTAAGATTATAACACAATGTTGACTGATGTACCCCAATTTTTGACATTATTACCTATTGTGTCTGCTTGTTTTGTTCACACATCGTTGTCAATATAATGGAATTTGACGCAACTGTCATACAAGTGAGAGGTTTAGCTAGATATAAAACCAGGTTTAATTCACAATTTTCTACATAAGAAAATGACTGTACCAAGTCAGGAATATGACAGTTGCTATCCATTCCGTTTGATGTGTTAGAGCTTTTGATTTTGCCATTTGATTAGGGACTTTCCGTTTTGAATTTTCCTCGGAGTTCGGTATTTTTGTGATTTTACTCTTATAAAAGCTCTTCAACTGCAGGATGGTACAAGTCGTGTGGTCTTAACTTGCCAACAAATACTGAATACTCAAACATTTACTTGCCACTCCACTGTGTCTGAAAACACTATGTATGGCAATGTAACTTGCAAAAACCAGATGTTGTATATCTTTTTCAGTGTCGATTTGGTATGCAGTATATTGGCGAGACAGAACAGCCATTCAACAAACGCATGAATGGCTTCGTAACACAGTACATGATATATAAGGCATGAAGATGGAATATATATAATATTGCGGTTGTCGGAAATAAAAAATGGAATTAATTTTCATGGTATAGAACAAATTGTACATAAACCTAAAATGTGAAACTATTATATAACATAGTCATACTACCAATGTATACCATATTAGAGATGTAAAAGTGCCTAGTTTTGCTGTCAGTGATCACTATCCTGTAGGTATAAAACCACTAATTCATAGCCCCATTGCGTTCTATGTTAAATTCTGCATTTTCAAGCATTAATACAATTAGCTACTCTGTCTTTAGTTCAAATAGAGTGGCAGTTATTCATGTCAAAACTATACAAGAGGGACGAAAGATACCAGAGGGACAGTCAAACTCACAGATCGAAAACAAACTGACAACGCCATGGCCAAATATAAAAAGAGAAACAGACAAATAATACAGATGACACAACATAGAAAGCTAAAGACTAAGCAACACGAACCCCACCAAAAAACCGGGGGTGATCTCAGGTGCTCCGGCAGGGGAAGCAGATCCTGCTCCACATGTGGCACCCGTCGTGTTGCTTATGTTATTACAAATCCGGTAAATAGTTTAATTCGGTAGGTCACATTCGTGAAAAGGGAACGGGATTGTAGTAACGACATAAGGAACATATCCGATATCATCTGTGAAACGGTTACTCTATAACGGTCAACCAAGTCGTGTTGGCGTCCGTAAAATTTACGAAGGGATGATTTCAACTTCACCATTTGGAACTCTCGGTTTAATAGCTTCCTTGTGAGCAGCAATCCTCTATCAAGAAAATCATGATAGGAAATACAAGCCCGGGAATATCGTATCAATTGGGAGATATATACTCCGTATGCAGGCCCTGCTGGAATGTTGCTTCATAGAAACGGAAAGTTCACAATTGGGAAGCTGAAATCATCTCTTTTGTCGTAAAGTTTTGTTTTCAACCGACCCTCATTGTCAATTTTTAGATGTAAGTCAAGATATGAGGCAGACTTAACTGTATCTGTAGTATCCTTTATCTCTAGTTCGATGGGATAGATTCGTTCAACATAGTCACCAAATTTTGTATTATTTAGTGAGAGAACATCATCTATATAGCGGAACGTTAAGTTAAAGGATAGCCTCATTATAATAAAGAAACACGTCGGCAAGAAGAGGGGCACAATTGGTTCCCATTGGAATTCCGACAGTCTGTTGAAAAACAAGTCCTCCAAACGTAACAAATATGTTGTCAATCAAGAAATCAAGCATCTTGATAATGTCAGTTTCAGAGAATTTTTTGTTTGAATCAGAGTGATTCTTTACAAAGTAGGATTTATCCCTCCCCAAGACAAGATATTTGTATCTACGTGCGCCATTCTTTTTAATGAAACAAAGTAATACCAACTCTTTCAATTTGTCTTTTAGTTTGGAATGGGGAATACTTGTGTAAAGTGTAGAAAAGTCAAATGTTTTAATACTATTGCAAGATGAGAGAGTCTTAGATTGTTTGTACTCTAAAAGATCTTTGGAATTTTTTAGTATCCACATCTGATTCACGCCACCTCTAGAATAGGCAGTTTCACAATAACTTTGGAGCCCGGCTTTGATTGCTGATGAAATCGATGTTAATAATTTAGAAAGAGGTTTCGTGGAGCACTTGGAAGACCCAGCAATATACCGTTGTTTGTAAGGACACTTATGTAGTTTAGGTATCCAATACAGTGATGGAAGATCCAGTTCTTCATCTTTGGTTGAAATTCCAAAGGAACATAGAACAGACCTATGATTATCCAGGATTTCCACTTTGGTAAGTGTCGTGAGGGTATATGTTGAGTTTCCAAATGAATTGTCAATACCTAATTCATTTATCAAGCAGTTTATGTAATGATATTTACACACAAAAACGATGTTGTTTGGGGCTTTATCTGCGGGGACAATAACATATTTGTCATGGAGGTAGGACAAGCGTTTTGCAACATTTGGGTCTTTAAAAATTATACCTTATCTTGAATTGTCCTGAAAAAATCAACATACTTTTAATTGCATATTAGAGCGTACTGGTTCCCGGAAGTTTGATAGTACAAAAACAGGTACTTCTGATCTGAACAACAGGGCAAATGTGCTCTCCTATTAAAACTTCATATACTTCTTTATTATTCAAAAGAAACTTTCAACAAGGGTTCTACAGTGATCCCAAGTCCCCAAGCTTTCATTTGATTTCAGAACTACCCAAATATTCCACCTATTGACAAAGATACAGCTATGCGTAGGACTATTTTGTTTAAAATATGTACTACTTTCTTGTCTGTTCTTTCCGACCGGGCCTGAATTAGTGGTTCTATACCTGTATAGTGGAACGGCGGAGAGGACAATTTTAGAAATTTAAATTACCTACATATAAACCTCATGGCATTGAAATAGCTCATTTGAAAGCTTAAATCGAATACTTTTTGAATATATGTGTAGTACATATGAAAGCTGGTCACATCATGCCTTGAATCAAAGTCAAAGATCATCACTTAAAAATTTCTTATTTTCATCTAGGGAAACGAACTGCCGATTTTTTTCAAAATATTATCCATTCAATAAATTATACAAGTAGTATTATTTATCAATGCTTCAGTTCCGTCTTAGATGTGTTTCATATTTGCACATGACGTCAGAATACCGTATTATTTAACTCTTTCGAAGGTAACACGTTTGATGGAAATTCAAATAACTGCAACAGAATTACCTTGGTCTTTGACCTCGAAAAATAGCATTGTTCGACAAGATATACATACATTTGGGAATAATATATATTAATAGAGTTATTCAAAATACATTAACGATAAAATCCGACAACATTTGCAGGTTAGATTTCATCTCAGTTTTCCAGTATTCGACATGTCACGTTGTTTTCTAGAAGATATTTCCCATTGTTAGTCGCAATACACGATAATTTTTTCAGATGATACAAGATGCATGAGTTATTGAAGTGACTACAATTAACTTTCATTCGATGGTAGTGCAATTAAACTTCAACTTCGTAAAATATTCCTATATAATGGATGGAGAATGGGAATGTGCTATAGTTATTGTTCGTACCACAATTTGAAACACCAACAAGACGGGTCTACTTTTGCTCGGACTTCATGGACATCACGTACGTCAGGGGAACGATTCTGTCCATACTTCAATCAACAGGGATTTTGAACGAAGATTTCGTATATGATAAACTAATTTACTTCAAAGTAACCAGATAAGATTTGTATCCAATCGAATTCGTCTTAAGGGACGACAATCACAAATTGTGTCGCCTGAAAAATGATCACCTGTTTGGTTGCTGCACTTTCGGAAGAAACTTACAAGTAAAAAAGAAGAACATTGAATACATATGCAGAACAGATGAAAATATTCAGTTGCAATCTATGTCGTAGCGTTTATTCTTGGCGTCACGATCTTCAAGGACATGTGAAATACAAACATGTTTGTTTGCAGATAACGAATTTACCTATCTACAATTCCCTCAATCAGATCATCAAATAACAGAATGTGATTTTTGTGCAGCCAGAATTCAAAGTGTTTGACCACTCAAGTCAAACGTCTCTAGTTCAAAATATATTTGCATTACAAAATGATGACAATTATTGTGATTTTCTTTTGTTGCTCTGTATATTTATTGATAAGAGATATCTTAACGAACTAATGACAGTCATGGCAAAATATAATATGTATTCTTTTCATTGATAGATACAGTTTTTCTGGATGGAGTTGGAGTCGGTTCGAGTGCGAATGAACATAACAGCCATATATTGTTTGCGAGTATGTAACAAACTTATTCATTGATTAATTCAACATCAGTACTAAAAGATTTTAAAGAACACAATTAGTGATCGCAATTATCATTCCTAAGCATCGTAAATGCATAAAAATGATACTTCATGATAGCATTAATTAATAGATAAGTATTATTATTATCGTTTTTAATGATGTAATGTCAAGAAAGGGAAGTAAGAGTTAAGATAAACATGATAAGCTGAAAAAGATTAAAAACATCAAAAGAAAATCACAAATGTATCTTATTCAACTAATTATATAATACAAGCAAGCAACTACAAATGCATCCAACAGAATGAAGCAAAATGTATGTTAAATATCGTTTTACACATCTGTCAAGAAACCAATGTGTTTGGCCATGATTTTTAATACGATAACTGCTTTAAACTTCCAATACGGCCATTTTATATTTTTTAATCCATCTTTTAACCGGGGCCAACAAGATGTAATTTTTTTTTTCATTTCATGTTTCTAATGTTTGCCATTCTAAAGGGGAACCGCCTTGTCATCCTTATATGTACACACAGCCAGCATATTATCAATATGATTCAAAGATACTTCGCTTTATCCGAAAAGTTTTGTCTGCGTCCCTTCCCTTTTAACTGTCGTTAAATTTATGTTAATAATTTTGGGCAACAGTTTGTTTTTGTCTCGACTGCAACAATGTCGCGAAAGTGTGACTTGATCATGCTGTTACCGGCATCGACGAATTTGACATTTCAAATAACCGGTGACATTACATTTTCAGATATGGAAGAAAGAATAACTCCTATAACAACAGATACTACACTCCAAACTCTCACAAAAACGACACGTCCAACTACCAAGATAACTTCCATAACAACTTCTGAAGTGACTACATTTCCAACGGAAATAACTACACGTCCAACAACTACAGAAACTACTTTCCTCAGTTCTGAAAAAACTGCATTACACGTAGCAACCACTCAAGTGGCTACATTGCCCTCTACTGAAAAAACTACACTAACGACAACAGGAAAAATTACACTACCGATAACAACGAAACTTATACTACCGACAACAGAGAAAATTACAATGCACACCACTGAGGATACTACAATGAGTACTAACGAAAAAACTTCACTGCCAACTACTGAGGACACTAAGTTTTCTACAACTGAATCAACTGCTGTTTCAACGACTCCTGCTGTCAATACAACCCCTTGTACTATATCATAAACTGTCTTTTTTTATCAATATTTTGGGGGATAAAATAAACTAATTATGTTCATATTGAAGTCCAACGGGTATCTTTGAACTCTTTTACAGACTAATTAAAGCATACTACGATACATATACATATATATATATATATTCTGAAAATTTTGGATTATGCAAATACACCATGTAGTCTAACTTGTTTTCAATGATTATCTTTTCGTGCTTTCAAAGGAATTCGTATCCGATGCATATCCATAAGTGTTTCTGCACAGATTTAATGTGTATCATTCTTTTCTATAGTTAGAATTGTCTTCAGAGAATGTGGTGAGTAAACCTTTATCAATATACAAGCTTTAATTCTTTTTTTTTTCATAAAAAAAAATTGCCAACGTAGATACAAGTATCTTGTCTTAGGGAGGGATAATTCCTACTTTGTAAAAAATTACTCTGATTCAAACAAAACATTCTCAGAAACTGACATTATCAAGATGCTTGATTTCTTGATTGACAACATATTTGTTATGTTTGGAGGACGTGTTTTTCAACAAACTATCGGCATACCCATGAGAACTAACTGTGCCCCTCTTCTTGTCGATTTGTTCCATTATTCTTATGAGGCTGACTTCATACAGGAACTTCTTAAGAAGAAACAAAAGAAGTTAGCAATATCCTTTAACTTTACTTTCCGCTATATAGATGATATTCACTCACTAAGTAATACAAATTTGGTGACTATGTTGAACGAATCTATCCCATCGAACTTGAGATAAAGGATACAACAGATACAGTTTAGTCTGCCTCATATCTTGACCTACATCTAGAAATTGACAATGAGGGTCGGTTGAAAACAAAATTTTCGACAAAAGAGATGATTTCAGCTTCCCAATTGTGAACTTTCCATTTCTATGTAGCAACATTCCATCAGCGCCAGCATACGGAGTATGTATCTCCCAATTAATACGATATTCCCGGGCTTGTATTTCCTATCATTATTTCCTTGATAGAAGGTCGCTGCTTACAAGGAAGCTATTAAACCAAGAGTTCCAAATGGTGAAGTTGAAATCATCCCTTCGTAAATTTTACGGACGCCATCAAGAGTTGGTTGACCGTTATGGAATATCCGTTTCACAGACGATATCGGATATGTTCCTTATGTCGTAACTACAATCCCGTTCCCTTTTCACGAATGTGACCTACCGAATTAGACTATTTACCGGGTTTGCAATAACATGAGCAACATGACGGATGCCACATGTGGAGCAGGATCTGCCTACCCTTCCGGAACACCTGAGATCACCCCCATTTTTTGGTGGGGTTCGTGTTGCTTAGTCTTTTTTTTCTATGTTGTGTTTTGTGTACTATTATTTGTCTGTTTGTCTTTTTCTTTTGTAGCCATGGAGTTGTCAGTTTATTTTTGATCTATGATTTTGAATGTCCCTATTGTATCTTTCGCCCCTCTTATTTAACACATCAGACGAAATATTCATCACAGCTTTTAAAATATTTTAAAAGATCTGACAGTTTGTCTGTATTATCTATCATATATAAAATCATAGATACTGAAATCGTTACGTTAAAAGTTAATATTAGTAGATATTTTTAATAACTTTTTATTTGTATACAGTTTTTCCCATAAATGTATATCTGACAAAGTTAAAAACACAAAATCTTATTTAACTTTTATATAAAGTTTTGTTATAGTTTCAGATCTTAACTTAACATTCAGGTCTTATAATCTGATTGTGGTTTTTTTTTTGCTAACAACAATCATTTCTGGTGTGTATTTTCGTCAAATTTCGTGCGACTTTCAAAGTAGAGTATTTAGTGATAACGATTTAAGGGATTTCATTTTGTCAAATTAATATTGAAAACATATTATTTAGAATTCTACTCGTCGTCGGAACTTTGGTTTAATGACCATTCTGAGAATAATATGGTGTGGTAAAATCGAATGACAGGTAAAATGAAGAATTAGTCAGTACAATGGTGAAAATTGTATTGCGATCCAAAATATCTGTTGCCAACTAGCTGTTTTTTTCATCCCAGTTAATCAATATTTCCGAAATTTGACATTGATGGCAATTTCCTTGATTTGTCTTTGAATTGATTCCCGGATATTAGAACAAAACAGGCACTATGGAGATCCAAGAAAGGTTTAAAAGAATCATCGTATCATTCCAATTGATCTTGGCTAAGTGGTAATGGAATTCCTGCTTCTATGACGTCGTTGCAACACCGCCTGCACTGTCCTCAGCGGTCTAGACCACTTGACCAACAGGCTTAATACCAAAATAGGATTCAATGACAAATACTTTTGGATGGTCGACTAGTTAATAATAAGTAAATGATGATTATTATTATTTTCTAGATTTCTTTTTCAGGATCAAGTGGGTCCCATATTAAAAGCGGACAGATCAATTCAGTTAAATTTCAATGTGCCGGCTCCAAATATGAAAGATATTGCCTTCTGAAGAGAAATACAACAGCAAGAATATTTGTGAATTTCACCTCTAGTAAGTACAAAAAACATTTGCCATGTATTTTTTAGAGCTGCGTGTATTTTGTATGGATTGGTAGATTAATGTTTTCCTAATGTCCTGTTGCAAACATTTCATGGATGCATATTTAGGACGAGACACATTGACATATTGATGTGTAGACATATTTTTATTATACGTAGACCGTAAGTTGTATTTTTGTGCCGTTGGGTTGCTATTTCATTAAGTAAACCCACATCGTATATCTATAACATTGAAATTAATAACATGTTTATATGTATCTGCTTCAGATGTTGATACAACTAAAGTTAGAACAATTGTTCACGGTATTCTGCCTTATGATCCGGACGTTTTCTTACATTTGCATTCAAACGATGGAGAGGAAGGTGTCCGGTTCTTTGGAGTTACAGAAGATGCCTGTGTCAATAATGTAGATCACTGTAACATAAAGGCTGGAGAAGCTATTCAGTACTCTAATGCTGCGATCATCAATAGCCTTTATCCATTGGTAATAGTTCTCTTTTTCTGTCTTCTGATAACAAGTAATTAAACATCTTTTATTACTATTAGTCTACAAACTAAAGTAAAACATTTCATGGATGCCTAGCTGGCATTTTAGTTATTTTATAATCCTTCTTTGTCAATTCGGGTGACGACATGGATAATACGTTCTTAATACAAATGGTCTGTTTTCAATCAAACATGGAATTCTGCTGCGTCATTGTTATTGAAAAAACTGTCTATTTCTACATTGCCTTAGAATTTGGATTGCTGTGTTCATCTAGTCCTTATCATACCCCCGCTTTAAAAACGTGGGGTATACTGTTTAACCTTTGTCTGTCCGTCCGTCTGTCCGTCCGTCCATCCGTCAGTCTGTCCATCCGTCCCATGAATATTTCCATCGCATCTTTCATAGGAACTACATCATAAGGATTTCTGAAAATTGGTTTCAGGGTTTATATAATTCAGCTTTACCGTGTGGTGCGTTTTCAGATTCACCACTCAACAACTTCCTGTTAACGGAACACTTACATCATTTTACACACGAGTAGCCAAGTTGAAAATTTTCGTCACATTTTTCTCATGAACTACAATACAAGGATTCCTGAAATTTGGTTTCAGGGCTTATATAAGTCAGCTATACCGTGTTATGCCTTTGCAGATTCATCACTCAACAACTTCCTGTTTACCGAACACTCACATCATTTTACACATGAGTAGCCAAGTTGAAAATTTTCGTCACACTTTTCTCTGAAACTACAATACAAGGATTCCTGAAATTTGGTTTCATGGTTTATATAAGTCAGTTATACCGTGTGATGCCTTTGCAGATTCATCACTCAACAACTTCCATTTTACCGAAATATTTGGGCGGGGGTATCATCAGTGAGCAGTAAAGGATCAAACTCAGTATCAATTTTCAGAAAATTACGGACTCCATATCATCATGCACGTATAAATAAATAATTCCTCATTATTCGCTGAACTATAGTTTTTTAATGATGTTCAATTGTTTAATCCGTCGTTTAATTACATGTCGATTACACATAGATTATATACGGTATGTGCTATACGGCAAAGGTTTGACTTATTGTTCAAGGCCGTACGTACGGTGACTTTTAATTGTTCACATCATCGTCCTTTTGTACATGATAGATAGTTATCTCATTTGCAATCATACCGAATCTCCTTATTTTTGTTATATTGTAAGAAGACACTAGTTCCTGTGTAATTAATTTGTTGAACCGGTATGTACGAATATATAAAACTGGGACCAAGCATTATGACATAAACCAATGCTCTCTCTCTCTCTCTGTGTATTGAAATATCAATAATCAGATATTACAAAATTGACAATCTTGCGATACCTTTTAATATAAAGTTCTTTGTTTAGATTTCTTTCCATATTATATGCGAAGTATGGAAACTCATTTAAATTCGGGATGAGGTTCAAATTTTCATTTTCTGTAGTGTATTGCTACTTTTTTATATATTGTTTAAAATGATTGCTGAAATGGTACACACAACAGCCTAAATTGTTTTGCTAAATTTTTACACAGAACATTTCGATAATAATTTACACACAACGGTCATTTTTTTAATAAACCGACATTAATAATTGCATATCGTTATTCCACAGTATGTCGATAGTTTGATGCATTAGTATTTATATGTAACATCATGAAATGTATCCGTCCATCCCCTTTTTTGCTTAAAATCATCCAACCCTGTTACTGTCCTTTTTCTGCAACAACAAAACAGCATATTTGGTTAACGCAAACGTCTGCAGATTGAGTCTAAATGACAACGTAATGGGATAACGGAATATATATATAAATCTTCTTCTATTGGTATCATGCATATAGATGATTAAACGTAATAATAGGTTTCACGGCGAACGTATCAATCGTAATCAACGATGATCGTATATAAATTATACACTTGATGGTTTTCTATCCATATTCCATATTTACAAACAACGGCAGGCATCAATTATTATGTAAACTGGGTCAAATAACAAAAAGTAAATGACATGATATTTCAAAGAAGTGTGACACAATCTCGTTTATCAGCCCCCTATAAATATTCGCGTATCATTACAGTTTTTTGTCACCGTAGGCAGTTCTCGCGTATCGATAAACCTTAATCATATGAATATCATAAACAGCATTTTCTGAAATTAAATATATTAACAGAGGTATTGACTTTATCAACATATCGAGCATATTTAATAACTTTACAATCAAAAACTTTATTACTTCCTTTTTTATAAAACAGAACCATCTATTATGTCATGCGTAAAAAAAAACTGCAAAAGTTTAATTTTTAATTATACGTCAGTAACAATAAACGTCAGTATAGAAAATAATACTCATCTAACTTGAGACTGTGAAACGTCGAATTTGAATATGATCTCAATGGCTATATTATTATGGGAGACCTCAACATCGTTCAAGACCGAGAGGTTATATTTAGACCATTTGAAAAGGACCAACATATCATTCTTTATTTAGAAACATTTGCTGCACTGTCATCAGGCCATTAAAGACGTTCCTTCGTCTTACTGTAAAAAATCTCTTGATTTAAATATTTGAATAAACCGACATTAATGTATGAATGTTGTGGATATTCGAATATCACATTTTGAAAATAATTTAGAAATGAATAAAAGAGTACATAATAAGCCCATTTAAAAAAAATGAAACAAACTTCAAGAATTCGCAAATCAGTTTGTGTTTGTGCCAGCCGATAAAGCAGCCAACAATGTTGTGGTAGTATGCTGTTAATACTACACGAAAGTTCTTAAGAATGAAATTCTAGATTCTTCTACATTCAAGTCCATGCGCTCCACAGAAAGTCATATAGTAAACAGTCATAGCATAACCACGTCACAGTTTAAGGCTTCGTCTGAACATTTGAAGGTCCCTAATATGTATCGGTAACTAAAGTACAAAAAAAAAACATTAAAATATTATTTCAACTCGGCCTCTATTAAGTGTTCTACAATTAAGCTTTCAATGCTTTTAACTAGTTTCTTAACTACAACCAAAGAAATTCTCGCTAACTTTTGTAATAAATCATATGAAAATAATGGAATTACTATTTTGGGGTTTAAATTACGTGCTTTTGATGGTCCTTTCATTCTGTTGACAGTTTGAACGTTTCAACTCTTTACACTACAGTTCCACACAATCTTATCAAACAAAAGTTTACCTTTTCTAATTATATGGTCGTTAGATAAGTCTGATTGAACTATAGTTAAATTTTGAATTTCAAACAATTTGTCCTCGTGCATCATTGAAGAGACATTTATTGTCAGAATGCAAATCCGGTGCAAAAAAATTGGTACCGTCAATGTTATTAGACCACTCGGTCACCGAGGACCTAAACTTCTATATGGAAAATATAGATAATAAATAAAAGAAATTTAAAACAATTAGTTATCACCCTATGATATGTAATAATCAATGAAATTTTATGTTTTTAATGAAGTATATAACATTGAAATCATCAATTTATCATTAATGCAAATTTCTCAGGTACTTTGGACTACATGCTGGATGATAATACATTAATACCTGACACAATTTCTCCCAAATGTTTGATTGAAACATAAGGAACAAGAAGTGCAGACGCAAAATGTAAAGGTTACTTGATTCAAAATGAAATACATTTTGAAAACAAAACAACATTAGTCAATTCTATAACATTGAACTTATGATGAAAAACTCGAAATTAGGTTACTATTGGCAGTCTTGTTTGCGTTTCTTACAAATGATTAAAGTTTGAATGCGTAAAGCAAATACATGAAAGATATATACAGATGTATGACAAGCAATTGTTGTGTGTTCTCCTTAAATATGTTATTTGATAAATCTATAATACTTTTTTGATTTTCGAATTTTCAAAGCAGCAATAAAAATGGCCTTTCATGTAGCTTCTCCTTTTATTTTGCCTTTCATTGATCGCTTATGTGAATTTGTTCGAATTTCTTTTCAGTTTGTAAATTAATCCTTTAAATTAATTATCTATTAATGAAATAAAAAGCTTGGTTAGTCGAAACAGCATTAATGTGATTTTAGTATTTTAAGATCACCACAACTGTACCACAGTCTGCATCCAAAACATACAAACAAATTTGACATGCAGAGATCATACATTTATCCTTCATCGAAAGAATATCGCCAGAACCATGTACATCAATTCTTCACTATTAATTCTTTTTTTTTCAGATTCGTTTGACCATAAAACTTGAAATAAGAGATGATCAAGATAGGAACCTTGCTTGCATTAGATTTCCAGCCGAAATTATAAATTAATTTTGACAATAGTTGGAAATAAAACCGTCCTTTTTTAAATTGTTATTCTATATTTATTCATTTTGCAGTGATAGTTCATTTCAAAATAGAAGTGCTGACTACTAGGCTGGTGATACTCTCAGGGAGGAAACCTCCACTAGCAGGGGCCTCGATCAAATGGTTGTAAAAAAATCATAAAAGATACCAGACTTATAACTGTATACGCCAGACACGCGTTTCGCCTATACAAGACTCATCAGTGACGCTCGAATAAAAAACATTTTAAAAAATGTACAAATTTGAAGATCAATTCAATCAGTCAGTTTTTATCTTTAGGTAAGCGTGAGTTGAAGTGGCTAAATTTAACTTTTTTGAAATAATCTACATTTGTTTACCGGAAATACATCGTTGTTATAATGTTTGTTAAAGAACATATCGATTCGGGTTTTGTTGAAGTTTTGCCGTACATTTGGTTCATAATAGTGATTTGATAAATCTGCCATGACAAGAGCACATTTAGCATGTTTAGTGCTCAACAAAATGCCAATAAATAGGTGTTATAAAGTATCGAAAATCCGAACATGAAGAATGTCAAAGAAAAGCTAACAACTTTTATCCTTTCTTTGTGTATTTGTTTGGGTACGTTTTATTGCTGACAATGAATTATGATGACAGCAACAAATTACCTTAAATGTCTGTTTTTGGCAATATTGTGTGATACAGAAGTATATATATTGTAGGGTAGAACATCTCAATTGTAAACGGACACAAGCTGACCTTCAGAGGTACGTAGCTTATCAATGAATTCTGAAGAATATTTTACACTTCGGAAATAGGAAATACCGCTTTTAACATAAGCTTTATCGCCATTGTTAATAACTAGTGCTTTAAGCGTCACTGATGAGTCTTATGTAGACGAAACGCGCGTCTGGCGTATCAAATTATAAGCCTGGTACCTTTGATAACTATTTACTATTGTAAGAGTCCTCACCAATCAAACCGAAATATGTGTAATTGGCTGAATGTGTTATCAAACTAAAACTGAAACGTTTCATGCATCTTATTGACATCACTTGAGTGTTATCGCTGAATTCGAATATAAAGGAGACGCTGTTGATAAGCGTTGGTTCCTTGAAAAAAACATTATGAGCCCTGAAGGCGAATAAAATCTGTTTTCGACATTGTGTCTTGTAATTTAAATATTGTAGTGACGTTATTTCAAAATTACTTTTCTTTAATAATGTAGGTGAGTAGAAACCACAAACACCTAGTTATATTAATAATGCACACAAGACACCCACTAATGAAAAGAATGCAAATGGTGAATTTAAATCATAAAAAAAAGAATTAAAACAAAATTGCATGCATGTCACCACATATTCAAAATCCCTATAGTAACAGCTTTATAATATTTAACCTTAAGTTTGACTTCATAGAAACCAGGTATATTTATAAGCCACTTTTTAACCAATGTTTAAAGTCATGTAGTGAAACACGACCATTCGGAAATCACGTTCTTCTTAAAATAACCCCTGGTTGTCTGGAAATCCCAAATAAGTATACTTAGGAGTGCATTTATCCTCAATGTTCGGCTCGAAATGGTCTAGATATATTTCTCTTTCATTTAAAGTTTCATTTCTGCTTTGTTCGTTAGTTAAGGTAACATCTAAAGTACCATTTTTTTCAAAGTAGGGCTCCATGTACTTTCTTAATTGGAATGGGTGAAATGGTGGTCGGACACCTGTACACATTAACTGTAATGAAATTTCCATTATATGATAAATATGAAAATTATAAAAAAATATCCTTTATTTGCAAAATGCAAGCCTATATATCATATTTCAATTTATTCAGGTTCATAAAAAAGGTTCGCTGACGATATAAATCAGAATTGAAATTTGTCCTTGCATATATTTCGGAGTCCACTGTTTTTCCTCGTCTATTAATGAAAACTTAAAGAATGCACGCATAGATTCATATTGATACAAATTAAAATAGACATTTTAATATCAACCTACTATTGGTAGTAGAGATGCTTCGTCTATGTATTTGATAATAGTCTCACATTACAGACTACAATGAGTACGATTCCTAGTGGCGGTCGATAAAAATTGAATAGAAATCCATGCATTACAGTTACAAAAGCGTTGGTTCTAGAACAGAAATCCCAGTAAATAGATAGGCCGACATTATGGCTACATATATTGTATGATTACCATTAGCATCATGGCACGTACCACAAATGTGTTTTGTTTTTTGTTGGGTTCGTGTTGCTTATATCTACTGGTTTGTAGACTGTTACGTCGATCTTTGTTTTTGCCATGGTTTTGTCTATCTCCTCGACTAATGAGTTTTGATTTTCCTCAGGGTATCCTCAACCTCTTTATTTAAGATAGTGTATGATTGAAACATTTGGAATGTGCAGTAACATCTTTCCGTGGTTCTTGAAGCGTAGGTGTTCATCTGAAGTTGTAAGAATGAACAATGGACGATAGATTTCTCTATTTGAAGTATTTTACATGTTGTCTTTCCTGTACCTCATAAAGCCTACAATCCTGCAAAAATATTGTTAGAAACTTAAGGAACACACATTAACCTATACTGACAAAGTGACGATTTTCTTTAAATGACCCTTGTGCAAAAAAAAATTAGGGAAACGAATGTCACTTATTTTTTACACTTTCAATTGTCGAAAATGTAGAAGAAAATATCTAAATTGTTCTACAAAACAATTGGGATTGAGAGCATGGTAAAAAAAACATGGTCAGAATTGTTGAATGGAATTGGATAATTATAAAACGAGAATATTGATATGTGTACGGTTTATTTATATTTGAAAGGAAACAATATGTCAACACAATGTTTGTATTCAAATTCTATAATAGCATGCTCCGATTAGTTAACGATTGCAACTGGAATTTTAATGCAAACAAGGTTGTTGTTCTGGTCATCTCTGATTTCCCATTTAACTGTCAAACGCAGCTGAAAAGGATAATTATATTTAACAATCGTTCATGCAAATAAATCGATAAAGAAAATAAATCATAATGAATAAAATGTTTGATTTACAAATATTATGACATAATTGAAACTTCTGGTATGTAAAATGGTATGGTATGAATAGAAATATATTTGTTTTTTTATACTTTAATATCTCTACCATAGTACAAATACCCTCTCGCAAGTTCTCAAATTCTGATGACTTTAGCATGTAGTGCCTTAACTCCGACGAAAGTTGTGGTAGTCTTATACATCGTTTATAAATAGTAAGTTTCTATGTATGTTGCCGTTTGTTTTTGTAGCAGTTCAGTGTTTCTGTTGTTCCGTTTTGTTTCCTCTTAAAGTTGATGTGTTCCCTCAGTTTTGGTTTGTGACCCGGATTTGTTTTAGTTAAATCGATTTAGGACTATTGAACAGCGCTATACTACTATTGCTTTTATGTGTAGGATAGCCGCTTGTAAAATTGTTTCTTAGTAGGGTTTAAGGGTAAAGTTGTATATTATGTAGACTGTTGTAAGCTCATTTTTTTCATGTGAATATAAGTAGATATTATCAATGTTGAATGATGAAAAACTAGTCTTAAAGTTGAAAGTTGACTTTTAGAAACATATGTCAGCACTGTTTAAAAATCAATGATTGATGTAGGTTATAAAACTTCTCGCGGACCAACACATACAAAGGACAGCCTTCGAATGTTGTAAATCAGATTGTCATTGATATCACACATTATACGTGGCTTATGTACCCTGACTTACATATAAAAAGTGAGCATAGGTGACAGTTGGGACCTAAACTTATTCACCAAAGAGATGACATAAATTTCAGTTTTCCATAGTGAACTTTCAATTTATGTGAACCAAAAATTCCAACGACACTTGCATATGCAGTATATATTCTCCAGTGATATACGTTTCTTATCATGATAACCGTAATGATGCTATGGAATCAATGGCTCTTGGTGGTAAAATAAATGCCATTTTCGACTATTAATAAATGGATGTCACCATGATTTGTTTGATCGTTATCGAATACCTGTATGAAAGATTATCAGTTTATCGTAGGTAGCAGCAACAGTCAAGAGTAATACGACAGGTGACAGTAGGAGCTGCTCGCCATCCCGGAGAATCCGATTACATTCTCAACGTTATGTTTAGGTTTTGTCAAATTGTGTCCTTTTGTCTCTCTTTTGGCTATGATGTTGTCTCAGTGTCCGACTTTTGGGTATTGTCTCACCATTGGTTCCGTCTTTCCCTCCGTTGTCATCTCTTTACATTGTATATTTCTTTTTATTTGTATTGAACCTTTCTAACTTTCAATTGATAATTCATAATAAAACCAGCCTTACGATTAATTAAACTCAAACATACCAGCGGGTATTTTCTATTGACAGGCAATGTCATTAGTATACTGGATTATCTCCCCTTTGGTTATATTACAATGGTTAACATTGCTTATGCAAGCGTCCTCTGTGACTCCGTTAAAACGAACACCTTCCTCTCCATCCTTGCTTAGTAGATGAAGAAAAACTTCGGCGACACCATTAAGTATACCATGAACAACTGTTGTTACTTTGTTTGTATTAACATCTGGGAAGAAAATACAAGTGACTTTTAATGAACCTTTCATGTTGTTAAACATGTTCTGTTAGAATTGTTTTATTGTACCACATAATGAATGTAAAGTTATTAGCGGCTGGTTCTTTATTCGATATTAAATATGCAACCGGATGTTTGTAGTCGGTTCGATAATTGAATTTGTTTTGTCTAAAGTAATAAAAGTTTGAAAATTCAATAGGGGGAAAATAATGACAGTCATGTTTAACTTAAAAGACGTAAATATGAGTAAAAGATGTAGACATTCATTGTGTGTGACCCCTTTATGTGATCTTACATCCCATTATATAAACCTTTTCATGCAATACAAAGTTCGTCCGCTATCGGCTGTATTACTTACATTCAATTTAGATGTTACACTTATATATGACAAGCATTGAGTTGTGCTCCTAATGTAGTTTGCATTTTCCATCTTACTATTAATTATTCCATATGAAGATGTGAATTACAAGGAACTATAGGCACACACAAATTTCCATATCATTACCGACAATTGCAGACAAAATCATCCAACGCGTAAAGAAATTTAAATAATATTTGTATTCTTTTTTGCATGCTTATATATAAACAAAATCTAATCAACTGATTCAACAAACTAATTTTCTGTTTCCTTGGACAAAACCTTCAGCAACAATCGATCAACTAGATTTTCATTACTTCATCTGTTACTTTTTGTTTACATGACTTTTTACTTGCTTAAAATTTGTTAAGCTAATATGGTGATCTCCTGTCGCTTTTGAAACAAAGCAATGTTCTAATTCCACCGTCACTTCAAACAAGATCAGAGATCAAAAATGATATTTGAGCTGGTGTTCCTCGCTATATTTCCTCAGAGCATGCGCAAAGTTCATTTTTCTTCATTTCAGTAATACAGTTATTTCCCTCATTCAGACAAATGCAATTTTATCATGATCGAGATTCGTTATTTTCTATATACCAAATTTCAATTGCTTTCACATAATTGTAGTTATGGTAGTTTCTGTGAGAAATCTTGAGGGTCATGACCGGAATATCAAATAGTAATACTATTTTGAGTATGAATAAGTTATTTTTCTTTACTTCTTGTTTAAAATTCTAAGAATAAAGAAAGCTGTCTTCGGTTGGACTGCCGCAATGATAGCTTTACAGTTGGTATTTGAAAAAATTACCTGCCTTTTCATTTATTAAATACTCACTTGAAGTGAAGTTTGTTGATATTGAGACATTTGTTCCACGCTTTAGCTTACAATTGTTGTAATCATCGACTCCAGCACAACCGATATCAATCGATTTTAATACTCCTGTTTTACTATGAGTTGAACTTGGACCTGTTAAAAAGATATAATAGATAATTGCAGTGTCATTACCAAATATTGATAATCTTGTCAACCTTCGGTTTTGTCATTGGTTTTCTATGTTTATGTCCATGGTAGTAATTTAAATATTTATCTATTCAATGTTTGTACAATATAAATTGAGGCAAACCACCATTCTCGGTTGTTCTGTCCTAAAGGAAAGCTGCAAGGTACCAAAGAGACATTCAAACTCATAATTCAAAAATAAACTGACCCACTATCATGTTTAACCCCGCCACATTCTGTATGTATGTGCCTGTCCCAATTCAGGAGCCTGTAATTCAGTGGTTGTCGTTTGTTTATGTGTTTCATATTTGTTTTTCGTTCATTTTTTGTACATAAATTAGGCCGTTAGTTTTCTCGTTTGAATTTTTTTACATTGTCATTTCGGGGCCTTTTATAGCTGACTGTGCGGTGTGGGCTTTGCTCATTGTTGAAGGCCGTACGGTGACCTATAGTTGTTAATTTCTGTGACAATTGGTCTCTTGTGGAGAGTTGTTTCATTGGCAATCATACCACATCTTCTCTTTTATATTGACAACGCCATGGCTAAAACATAAAGGGACAAACAGACAATCAATAGTACACAAAACACAAAACACAACACGAGATTAGGAACATATCCCCTATTAGTGAAATGGATTTACCATAACGGTCAACCAACTTGTGATGAGGGTGGTAAAGGGGGGGTGCTTGCACGGAAAAAACGTGAAATAATTTCTGTCATGAACGTTGCACGAAAAATAAAGACTTTGATGTGAACCTTTTGTGACTGAGTCACTGTCTTCTTGTATATACGAACTCTTTGTTTTACTTGATATTTCCGATTTAGTATACACATTTATGATATAAATGGTTTACGGCTTTTAAAAAAGTATACAACGATCTTCTTAACTTTTAAAATGCAAATATCCCGCAAACACGAAAGTGTATTCTTGATCTATTTCACTGTCTTTATTAACAAGAATACACACGTTGTCATGTTATCCGTGCCACCAACTACCACGACTCGTGGTTAAAAGTATCAGAAATAGGAAGTTTGAACTGACAAATGATGGAAAGTGCAAACACGTTAAAGCTCATCACTGTTAAGATGTCGATCCTATTTAAAGTCATTCTTTTCATTTTACCAAAAAATTCAAAGAATCGGCAATGAGGTAGCATGTATCTAGGAGATTCAAAACGTGTTCACAAGTTAAAAACATATCAGATTTGAACTTAATATGAAGTCATTATGTAAAGTTGTTTCTTAGATCCCTGCCAAGTGTTTGAATTTTATTTGAAAAATACCGAGCACGCAAAATAAGCATTTGAAAATCACGATGCACGTAAAATTAAATAAGCAGAACACGTTGAACGAGGCACCTGTCTTGCACGACTGAACGTCAAATAAAAAAGTAAAAACACGTTGAACGTGAAATAAAAAACGGCGATCACGTTGCACGAAAATAACCCTTTATCACCCTCTGTGATGGCGTACGTAAAATTTACGAATGGATGATTTTAACTACACCGCTTATTCAGGGTCTTGTGTGATCTTTTCTTGCTTCACATTTTCAAGCAGTCGGAAAATGGGTGCAAAATGAAATCATTCCAATACAGAGTTCCTCGCTGTTTGACACACTCTCCGTAAGAACTCTATTGACTAAATGAGTCCACAAAGAAACGATCTGTTATAGAATCAAAAGTGAAAATAAATAACAATGAAACAGGTTTATCATTGATTAATGATTTCATCTTTTTCCTCGACATAACAAATATTATCGTTTCATATTGACACCAGAAGGAAATTTAGATTGTGTACATCAGTAAGCTGCAATGCAAAGAAAAATGTTATATCCTAACAGATCAACCTTTAATTATTTCTTTAGTGACAAATTACTCCTCGTGCATGTGAACGAAGCTAAGGCAAAGAAGTTTAAGAAAAGAATCAAAAAAGAAAATCCAATGGTATGAAGCATAAAGTAAAATTTAAAAAAATACCGAACTCCAATGAATATTCAAATCGTAAGGTCCTTTATCAGATGGCAAAATCAAAAGCTCAAACACATCAAACGAATGGAAAAAAAACTGTCCTAGTCCTGATTTGGTACAGACATTTATTTAATGCAAGGGGGCATCTTTTGGAAATAAGACTTTAAAAAAAGGTAATTGCTACTTCTACGTCTAAGTCAGGACTTTGATGAACGATGAATTTGAAAAATGCATCACTCGATATAAATGCTTCCATGGAACCTACTCTCAAGTTTGAATGAGTTCTGTTTTGTATTTCTTGACAAAAATGCGACGATAATTTCATATGGTGAACAGATGGACAGAGATGGATCGATGTATTCCCTTCATCGGGGCGGGGTTATAATGATAAAGAAGACAATGTCAGGAATACAACTGAGGTTCGTTTTATTATATTAGCCTTTTCTGGGCAGTAATTGGCCCTTACAGCTCTACCCAAACAAAACCATTTATTCAAAAATTTCCGTAAAGAAAGTCTGAGTTTTGAGCTTTACCCTGAGGTATTAAAGTACAGGCATCGATACATTATAACTTCGCCATGTGTGGACCTGGTATACCATTCAAAAAAATATGAATATATAGTATGGTATGGTCTATTTCTTTCTTATATTCAAGAAAAACGGATCTAAACGATTTCAAAGTAGGTTCAGCCAGCAATTTACCTTTGTCAGACTATTTAGGTGTCGAATATCAGGGTACCGAAGGATCAGGGTAACCATAGTCTGCTTATTAATTGGTTTATCCTCGGCCTGTCATCTATTAAACCATAGACAATTACAACTATAAAGTTCAGCGACTCTTTTCACAAAAAATCTTACGATTAAAATTGATCGTAAGTTATACTGAAATGTTCATGACTTACGAGTATTTTTACTCTTAAGATTTTTTGTGAAAAGAGCTCCTGATGTAGATACTTAGAAAACACATGTTACATCATCTTGTTCATGATCATTTGTCATTGGTCTACGACGACATAAGTAAGTAACTCGAATATAAAAGAGTGTAGTGCCTTCAACAAAACTTCGCTGTAGTGAATAGATCGTGTCTGGTTAATTAGCAGACTTTTATCAGTTGAGGCTTTTGGATTTCAAAGTACAAAATGCACGGTACAAAACAGGTTTTAGTTTGAAGCTTTATGACACGTTTGCTCCTGGCCAAAGACAAATTATTAATTGTTCAAATTTTCAGTTGTTTATAAAAGACCTTGGTTTACCACCTCATCATTTTGTCCCTCAAAATCTCTTTTTAAATAATAACGTTTTGGTATTTTGATCAAAACATATGTTAAAATGTCCATCTCTTTTAGTCAAAAACAATTTTATTTGTGATGTATTTATATCATAAACGTAGGGTGAAATTCGTTAAAACCTGATTTCTTACATATTTGGGGAAAATGGTATGACTGTTGGCGCCACCGCTCGCCCATACATATTTTTGCTGAAATATTCCATATTGTTTACTTTATAACAAAAAAATCAATGGGCAAGGAATGTCGCAACATATAAATCATGAAAATAGGTACAAAAGGTGAAACATCTTTAGAAAAAAATTGTCTAAAATGAATTTAGAATGAAAAATCTATCCCTGTTTAACACTAATATATTCGTAAATATGAAGTATCTATACAATTGTTCTTATTGTAAATTCTAAAATAAGACATATAAAAAATCATGCACATTAGATTTTCTCAAACAACTTAATTTATAAAAAATACACATTTACCGGGCGTTCGGGTTAGTGGCGCTTCTTCTTTAAGTAGGATAGTTAAAGCTATATTTGTCAATTAACACTGAGAACAGTTGTTTGTATTTTAATTAGTTCGTTGTTATTATACTAGAATTTTATGGGAAATTATTACTTGTTGGATAAAAAAACTCTTTTGTAAATAGAAGATTTCAGACCCAGTATCAAACTTGTAACGTACCTTGTATATATCATATAAAGACAAGCTTAAATGTTGCTATATATTTATATGGCTGGTTCACATGTTACAATGCAATGTTTGGTTCCATTCAAAATCATAGTTAACTCACCGCATTCGTGGTAAAGTGATATGCTACATTTAACAATATAGCAACAGCTTGTCAGTAGTATTATAAAAAGGCACTTCATATTAACTATGCAACGTGTTATTGGTAAGAAATTTAAATGATCTGAAAGTCAGTATTATCTAACAATCACCGTGATCACAAATATATACTACTACAAACAATGGGCTGATTGGTGGTATCCAATTGACTTTCCAGAACTGAATGGTCCCACATTCTGTTAAAACGTCAAGTTCTGCTTATCATCCGTATTCTCAACAATAGTACTCGTACGATTTGTGTAATCTTAACATTCAGATAAGCTGTAAAAGTGCAAGACTGTTTTAAAACCGTAAGCTAAACATTAAGTCAAATGTGGGTAAAGATTTCTGAAGTATCCATGCACGTGAAGTTTCGTTGTTTTTAAGCTCGAAAACAGTTAAACTATTAATTGTCGTTTTTCGTGTATACGTTAAGCGATATTATTATTCAATTATTCCATTATTTGAAAGACCCCGATGTTTTTATTATGAATGGAATGAAATAAAAAGCATGATGCAGCAATAATTACATATACGTATATGTATAATTCTAATAAATATCTTTCTATGTTGTTGGTTTTTTTTCACACAAAACTCTCTGTTGTTACAAAGTGCTAAAATGAATAAAGTAAAATATATATGCAAAATTCGTATCTCATACAATTACCCTACAACACAAATAAATACAAGAGGTTAGTCTGAGCCACCGGCGGTTAGGGAGTGGTGCACTTTGATATATTTTGTTTGTGTTTTGATTTTTTTTAGTAAATATTCCTTAATATCTTATAACTTATTTAATGTATTCAAGTTTGCTCATATCCATACGATTTTACAAAACCAGTTATTGTACTTTCTCCACTGTTACGTATGGATAAGAGCAAGAATACATCAAATAAGTGAAAATATAAAAGAATATTTTCTAAACAAACAAATATAGAAAAGGGGAGTCCATTCTGTGGCCTGATCCTGTGTCGCTCACGTTGTAAAATAATTAAAAAAATCAACATTATAAGGTCAGTTACAAAAAAAAAAAAAGTTGATAGATTTTTATACGCCCGTCAAATTTTTGACGGGACGTATTATGTTATACAAATGTCCGGCGTCCGTCCGTCTGTCTGTCTGTCCGTCTGTCTGTCTGTCTGTCTGTCTGTCTGTCTGTCCGTCCGTCCGTCTGTCTGTCTGTCCGTCTGTCTGTCCGGCGTAAACATGTCGCACCGTAACTTGAGAATGACTTATCCAAATTTCATGAAACTTAACATAGTTGTTTCTTATGATGGTCAAACGATCTGTATACTTTTTGGTGAAAATAAGATTAACACTTTTTGAGTTACGGGACTTAGTAACTAAAACAGGTGTGTGTGTTTTTTTCACATGTCGCGCCGTATCTCAAAAACAATTTATGATTATTGCTTAAAACTTTACACACTTCTTAGTTATATTAATCTTAAGATCTGTATACTTTTTGGTGATGATTCAAAATTTTATTTTAGAGATATTGAGTATTTTGTTAAAAAAGGGGGAGGGGTTTTTCACATGTCGCGCCGTATCTCAAAAACAGTTTATGATTATTGCTTAAAACTTTACACACTTCTTAGTTATATTAACCTTAAGATCTGTATACTTTTTGGTGATGATTCAAAATTTTATTTTTGAGTTATTGAGTATTTTGTAAAAAAAGGGGGAGGGGTTTTTCACATGTCGCGCCGTATCTCTAAAACGATTTATGATTATTGCTTAAAATTTTACACATTTCTTAGTTATATTAATCTAAAGATCTGTATACTTTTTGGTTTTGATTCAAAATTTTATTTTTGAGATATTCATTTTTTTTTAAAAGGGGGGGTTTTCACATGTCGCGCCGTATCTCAAAAACGATTTATGATTATTGCTTAAAATTTTACACACTTCTTAGTTATATTAATCTAAAGATCTGTATACTTTTTGGTTTTGATTCAAAATTTTATTTTAGAGATATTGAGTTTTTTGTAAAAAAAAAGGGGGGTTTTCGCATGTCACGCCGTATGTCAGAAACTATTTATGCTTATTGCATAAAAATTCACACACAAGACGACGGGCGTATCATGCGCTCATGGCGCAGCTGTTTATTTTAATTTGATGTAGTGTAAATAGATCTTGTCATGCTGGTCATTTTTGCAATAACACTTTCATTCTACTCCTATATTTTTTTTTAATAACGTCAAAACAAAATGTATGATAGACATTGTAGACCGGTGCTGATCATTTTTGAAATTTACATTTTAACCTAGCTCCCAATGCCAGGCGAAGTAAATAATACTTAACAAGACAACAAAGCAACAAAAAAAAACAAATAGTGTCTTAATCATTTGTTAAGTTTTTAATCACATAAGGGCTACAGAAATACTAAGGTCTACCCTTAAAATAAAAACAAAATAAATTATTTTAAAAAATACAAAAGCTGATGAATACAATGAAATCTAAATTAATGAATAAAATAAAATATAGAATGAAGAAATAACTACCACTGACAAGCTAAACATCTACCAAACAGGAGTTGTAGAACTTCAAATTCAACTTCAACTTCATTACTCGTCAAAATTCATACTGGACATCTAATAACGAGGACTTGTGTGTATGTGAGTAGTGTGATGTGCTCAAACATTACAACAAAAAATTCAGCTCCGGTGATTAAAAATATAACAAGTATGAGCACTACACCAAAGTTCAAGCTCATTAGTTGATGTTGGTTCTCCTTGGCTGGTTCTCCTGGAGGGATGATTTGAAGGCCTCCAGTGAAGGTGCGTGCACAACCGATTCTGACAGAGAATTCAAGACGGTAACTGTTCTAGGGGGAAAATGTTTCTAGTTGGTATTGGAATGTAGAGTACTGGTATGGCTATTAGTTGATGGACTACTTTGTACATGAGGGTGACATCTGCCATGGTTCTACTTTGTTCTAGTGTGTTCCAGTTGAGGTTTTGAACCATTGATCATTGATGTTACACTGATTGGCTTCACTGGTTGTATGGTTGGTTCATTACAAATCTGGCAGCGTTCTGCTGTACCTGTTTTATCTGCTTGATTTGGGTTTTCTGTTGTGGATTCCAAATAGGTTTTGCATACTCCACTTTTGGCCGGACTAGACTTTGGTAAGCTCTTTCTTTTACCTTCGATGGACAGTGTCTTAGATTCCGATTCTAGAACCCCAATATACTTGATGCTTTCTTGCTGATAGTGTTAATATGCAGATGGTACTTTACGGTGTCACTGAACTCAATGCCTAGGTACGGATAGTGGTGTACAATTTCTAATGGCTCATCTTTCATGGTGTACTGGTACAGTCTCTTTTTAATTGATGTTGTAAACTGCATGATGGCACATATCTTGACGTTAAACTTCATTTGCCATGTTTCGCTCCATTGTACTAGTGTGTCCAGGTCTTTTTGAAGTAATATATGTTCTTCATTGGACTCTATGGGCCTATAGATGAAACAGTCATCAGCGAACAGTCTGATAGTTGATGTAAATCAAGAAAAGTGGCGGTCCAAGCCATGTACAAGAATTGTGGACACTTTTGAGGGAGATAACTCAAATTAAGAAATAATTCTTTTGAACTGGGTTTCTAATCTCCTTGACTCATCTGGTGTCCAGTTCGCAAGATAAGACAACTCTCGATATGTGTCGCGATGGTCTATATATGATCATATATGTGTTAATTGATTAATCAGTGGGAATCCTTTAACATGTTAATTATCAGCAAGGATTTGTATAGTTTTAAATCCATGCTATCAGCAAGACACTTGGTTTTAAAGAGAAAGAAAAATTATATTTAAATATGCAATATTGCTACATTGTACTTGGGCTGTAGTAGAAAGAATTCACGACTAACTATGTCAAAAAAAAGTTCATAGTTTAATTTTCATTTGCCATAATTACAAATCTTTCTTTCAAGAGAATCTTCTTTGTCTTTCTTGATTATAATAAAAAAAAAACTCTGAAAAAAAGGTATTTACTATCTGTTTTATACGCCTCTGTAACCGTAAACGATTGACTTTACAATGTTATGAGGTCATAAGTAAAGGTAATCTTTCAGTCTTGAGTTGCAAGTAAATGGCACAAAGTCCCACGCCTGACCGTCACACAATTGATAGGACAAAAATTCACAATTAAATAGTAAAACTGTTTACTATCGTTTGAATATATGAGAAACTTAAATTATTGAAGTACTTTCTTTTTATCACAAAAATTCATTATACAGCTTGGGATATTGTTCGTTAGAATTGATAAATGAAGACTTATCAAATTTTATTCATGCAAAGGATATATTTCTTGGTACCATAAAGCCAAGTAATAACATTTTTTTTTCGCAACCTTTTTTCTAAATAATCACTAGATCATTATGAATTCTTTTACCGTGAATTAATTTTGTTTACAAAGTTGTTTATACTTATAATTATTAATGTTCAAGAAAACACAAAATATTACTATGAAATAAGTTTTTCACATTGTAAATCAGAGACAAACTATCTCTAGCCTGACTTTTTTTCTGGCACCATCTTCGTGTCCGGGGCTTTTATGGCCTACATTTGAAATGTATCATCTTAATTCAACAAATGGATATATTGGCTTATAAATAAAAAGATGTGGTATGATGAAAACTTTCCGTCAATTGAAAGAACAAAATACGAGGATGTTAATCTATACTGAGATTCAAAAGGGGGAGGGTTGAGACCTACAAAAGTAAGTTTAACTCGAACACATTTCCATATACATGTACTGGTACCTGTCCAAATTTGGTTACCTCGAAAGTAGTTGTCGTATGTCATATCTTATTTGTTTTCGTTATTTGGAGAATGTTTGTGTTTATAACAGACCTTAAGAAAAATAAGAAGATGTGGTATTATTGTCAATATTAGAAAACAATCCACCAGAGACTGAAAAACGAGGATGTAAGCAAACAACACATAGTTTTTTTTTAAATTCACATTGACCGTATAGACTCTGGGCGATTTAGATCTTGACATTTTTATAAAGGCATGTCTATTGTTGAGTATCTAAGTTGCCCTGTAAGAGCCTGTCTTTTGGAGAAGGCTATATTTTGCTCTCTAGATGTCTAAGTTATGTATGTGCATGGTTGGGTTGCTATCTCATTTACCAGAAGTTCATGACTTCTGCATTTACTTATACCCCACATCTACCTTCATTCATAAACAAAGTTTGGTCTGATAGAAATGATTACACTGATATTGAAAGGCAAAGTAATATTATTTTTGAAATATCAGAAAACTTGGCCTGTTGCAGATATCAAATGATATGACAAAGAGAGTGCCCAACTGTTTTTGAATTTATCATTATAATTTAACTGTTGAATAAGTTTTTTTTTTTTTATATCAACGGACATTTGAATGTTCTAGATGCACAATTCACATATTGGATAGAAAATAAAAGGATATGGACTCCGTAAATGTACATGGGACAAAATCGCACACAATACATAGAAAACATAGAAAATTATCAATGGACAGTGCTTTTATTCCCGTTCTTCATCTTGACAGTTGATGTAGGGTCTTCAACAATGAACGAATCATTCCAATATTTCAACATTCAAAATTTTAGTTAAATCTCTCATGCACACAAGACATGTTAGACGGGGCTATATATTTTCATGTATAAACATCCCTGAGTACAGAAGTTGACGGCGGAGTTATACGTTAAGTGTACATTAAACTTTTAGTACTGTCAAATGATATTCAAAATCAGCATGAATGTCGGTCTACATCTTTCATTAATTGAATAGCTGGCAGATGATAAAACAACGGGTGGTTGTTGTTTAAACTAACACCTTAATATGGTTAAGATAAGAACACAATAAACGATACTTGTACATATCTTTTTCCTTCCAATAAATAAAATATGTATTATACATAATAAGTGTTTACGAGAAAGAAAAACAATTAAATGTTACTTTTCCCGAACCCTACAAAACTTTAATAGCAATACACAAATGCTATGCTTTGCATTTTTAAATAATTAATCATCCAACTTTTAGTACAGAATTTCAAATTCACATTGTTTCCTTTGTCATTAGATGTGTACTGCAAATAAGCTCTTTGTAATTCATTAGCAATTTTCTAATCATACAAAATGTGTTTAAGTTCTATCTATATATTTAAATTATCCGGATAATGTTTAAAATTTTAACAATTTTTAATAAGGACTAAAATTCAATTTAACATTTTCGTCATCATGAATGTATTTTAAACAATAATTGAAAAATGATTAACATTATTATTATATTTTTTTTTAAGTTTCGACGCTATCTTATATCAGAGACATATATGTCTCTGCTTATATCAAACATTTTCCGTCTTTCCCAATATGGTATGTATAGATATCGGTTTCAGTTCTTTACAATATACGTATACATGAACTGACGTTTGATAACGAAATAATCACTATATTCAAACTTCTAGGGACACCATCAAATGTAAACTTAAAATAATTTTTTTTGCACCTTCAGAAAGAAGAATTATACAAAAATAACATGGGACATGGCGAAATAATGTCACTGCAATAATGAATTTTATAGGATTTTTTTTACTACCACTCGTCATCATTGAATTTGGTTAAGTTGTGTAGGAAAAACGTATCTTTTCATGGGAAATTTTCAAATCATTAGGGACACCACTTTAAAATAACATAAAATTATTTTTTTTACATCAAAATAAGGATAAATCTAATAACTTTTTCACCTGCCATGGCAATAGTTTATGATTGTACAAATAAAATGTTGACAAATCATTTTAAAGCAACTGTCATGTTTTTTCCATATACAACAATGTTAAATTTTATCAGTCCAAAAGTGCTCCGTTGTTGGTCACTGATAACGCTACCCCCGCTGAGCTGTCCCTGATTCTTGTGTATGACAGTCCCCTGTGAAACACCTGATGTTACTGGCGCAGTGTAGGATGTTGCATTATCTAGAACATTTCATATTTCTATAACTACTGTTAGTATTATATACATCTATGAGGGCGTTAGCCCGAATGGGTGTATCTAGTTTACACCAAGATATTATTGTCAATGCAGAATGATAGTTTTCGACAATTTAGGAGGGGGTCTTTCAGCCATTTGACCATATGTTATTGATAAGCAGGATAAATGCAGGGTATTCAATTTCATTTAACAACATCTCGGTGTAAGCAGAATTATACCTCCATAATAAACCCTATATTTGTGACAAAATAAGTAAATGATTTGTTCAATTTGTGTTATTTATTTTCTTATTTTTCTACAGTTGTAATGCTTTAATAACAACTTAAGTGGGAAACATAATATCTACAAGTCAGAGACTATGAAATATAACTGTTATGATCGAAAGGAAAATCAAATAAAGAAAAACACGTTTCATTTCTCGTTAATTTTGGTATCAAGATTATTCTCATTAGTTGAACGATCAGAATGAAAATGACCACGATCACAATTTAGTAAGAGTTTAATTTGACAAGGTCATTGATATATTTAGAAAATCAGAAGAAATTTTTGGAAATATGCCATCTACTTATTAAGAATAGATATGCTGTATCCAGAGGATTATGAACACGATAAGATGATCGACATAGCTAATGAACCAGGGAAAACCAGTCATATAACTAAATGTATACTGTATTTCCGAAACGAACATGAATGAAATCAGACCAGGATCAACCAGGCTTTCCTTGAGATCGTAGCTGACAACGGGCTAGAACACATTGTGGACTTCCCATCCATCATCAAAATTAAAATGAGAATCTTTACCATCAATAGAGAATAGCGACCATTACATTGTCCTGTTAGATATGCCATGTAGATCTTCAAACTTTTATAACAACATTCAAAAAAACATCAGAGATACAAATGTTGAGTCTGTGTGGCAGGCATTAAAAACGGCCATACAAATCAACAAAGAGAAGATAATACCATCTAAAAGGACTCAAGAAAGACACACCCATCCATAGATTAATACAGTTATCAGACGGAAAATAAACAAGAAACAAAAAGCACATAGGGAGCCAGGAAAAACTAAAAAAAAAATAATATGGATAGGTAAAAAAGAACCTACAACAAGATGTAGAATGGGACATCTGGCAAGCGAATAAAAAATACATGGAAGAAGTCAGCTCTGATTATAAAGACAACACAAAAGAATGCTGGTCATACATCAAGAGCAAAGGCCAAGAATTGGCGGGAGTTGTACCGTTAAAAATTAAATGGGGTTTCTTCAAAGTGACAACAAGAGCAAAACTGAAATTCTAAATGATCAGTTTCAGTATTTACCGAAGAAAACCTCAATAACTTCCCAAATAAAGGGAGAAGTCCATATTCCAGTATGAAGGATGTTACAATTAGCACTAATAAAGTCCACAAATTGTTTAAAAAATCTTAAACAACATGAGGCCACTGGTCCGGATTCAATACCATCTTTTACATTGAAAAGAGGTAGCAGACCATCTCTGTATCGATCTGATGAATTAAGCCCTTTTCAACTGATTTTTATAATTTGTTCTTATGTTGTATACTGTTACATCACTGTCCCAGGTTAGGGGATGGTTGGTGTCATCAAACATGTTTAACCCCGCAGTGGCGGATCCAGGAAGGGGGGGGGGTTCCGGGGGTTGGAACACACCCCCCCCCACCTTTTATAAATGGCTGGATCCGCCCCTGCCCCGTCACATTATTTATTTGCCTGTGCCAAGTCAGGAGCCTGTAGTTCAGTGGCTGTCGTTGGTTCATGTCTGTCCTGTTTGTTTTTCGTAATTTTTTTGTTAAAAAATAGACCGTTAGTTTTCTCAACTGAATTGTTTTACATTTTTCAATGTTGGGGCCTTTTATAGCCGACCATACGGTATGGGTTTTTCTCATTGTTGAAGGTTGTACGGTTGCCTATAATTGCTTACATCCACTTTATTTGAACTTTGGTGAATAGTTGTCTCATTAGCAATCATAATTCATCTCTTCTTTTTTATGTTGCTCCCATTCTTAGACCTGAAAGTGTATCAAATATCACTGAACACTGGCGACGTCCCACAAGATTGGAGAGTTGCACAGGTAGTTCCACTTTTAAAAAAGACGAAAGGCACTTAGCATCTATGCAGACCAGTATCTCTTACATCCATCACATGCAAGGTATTAGAAGAAATTATACACAGCAACATAAAGGACCACCTCGACGGAAATAAATTCTTAGTAATGCACATCACGGATTCCGCAAAATACTATCTTGCGAATAGTACCACCCACGACATTGCATCAAAATTAAAAAGAAACTGTCAAGTGGATATCATATCAACAAATGGATTCGCTCCTTTCTACATCAGTATAAATAGGCAGAGCGTTATATAAGAGGGAGAAGTCTCCTCGCAAGTACCAGTACTCTCTGGTGTACCCCAAGGCACAGTTCTAGGACCGTTACTGTTCCGATGATGGCCTACATCATTGACATGACAAAAACTACATCAGAGACAAAATTATTTGCCGATGACAGGCTTATCTTTCGAACCATCACCAACCAAGCAGAAAGTGACCTTCTTTAGAAAGATTAAAATCGTTATAAGATTGGGAAAACAAATGGCAAATGAGCTTCAACGTCAAAAAAATCCTTGTTATAAGAATATAACAGAAAAAATCGACCAGTGATACCAACAACTTACAAACTCCACGGTCATACAGTAGAGACAGTGGACGCCAACAAATACCTAGGAGTAACAAACAGCAACCACATCAACTGGGAAAGACGCATCGAAAATACCGTTGGCAAAGGAAATAGAACATAAGGATTTATCCGCAGAAATCTCAAAGGCTGTACAAAACCTGTAATGGCGGCTGCATATGTACACTTGGTAAGACCTGCAGTGGAATATGCATGCACAATATGGGATCCAACAAACCCCCAAAAAAAGTTCCGGGCAATTGAGCAGGTACAGAAAGAGCAGCGAAATTTGTGCATAACAACTACACAGCCCGAAATTCTGGCTGTGTCACAAATACGGTTAAAATATTAAAATGGGAAAGGCTAGAAGAACCGAGGAAAGCAGACAGAGTATGCATGCTGTTCAAGATTCAGCATGATCTAGTCAACATAGATCTTCAACAATATCTGACCCCAAACGATAACCGGACCAGAGGTAAAGACTGCTTCTACCAAGAAGAATCAGTACAGATGCCTACGACCAATCTGTCCAAGGACCATCAGGGATTGGAATAATCTACCAACATGAATATAGTCTTTTTTAACGATTGCTTTAGGTTGTGTTTAAATTGAGGATAAAGGTTTTCGGTATATTTCCATCTCATTACAAGTCCAACTCTAACAATTCGTGTCAGTAAGATCTCCAATTTTGATACTGTTGTCTGCATCGTCTGTAAATCACAATTGTGAAAAGATTCATATTGTTGTGAATTATGATCTTTGCCTTTAAAGGTTTGAACTTAAAAACTATATACGTGACAATGCATCTATTAAAGTTTGGTTCCAACTCCAAATAAGAATCTCTGGTTACCTTTCAAAAAGTCAATTAATGTAATAAATTCAAGGTATGCAACCTTTACATTAGAGTTCACCTCAAATTAATATTGAATTTCTCTCAAATAAATTATTATTTAACTCAGTTTGGTTTCAAGCTGAGGTAAGATTCTTGGTAATTATATTGAAACCTTTTTCTACACTTATTTCAGAAATTTTGATCTTCCTAGTGAATGCATTTATTTCAAAATTACTATTCTTTTTCTTACCATATATATCCAAATTATATTCCAATGCAAAATTTAAGTTGAGCATGATCAATATGGTGTTTTCTAATTAAATATGCGACCACATATATAAGTTTTGTTCTAATCCGAGAAAGATTCATATGTTGTTATATGGAAACACCATCTCCGAACTGATAGGGTCTATTTTTTGTACATGTGACCTTGACCCTGGAGTTTTGAACACATAATTGAAAGGGACTTCAGCTGGCCATATATCCAACTGGGTATTCAATTCCAACAAGTACACAATGCTTATTACCACAAAACTCAGATCAAATTCAAATTTGGGTGGCATCACTTTTACCCTTCTTGAGTTATGTCCCTTTATAATGTTATATGCAAACGGGGAATCATCTGTGTCCTATGGACACATTCTCCATTTATTTTTGTTTTGACTTGCACATCTCAACAATAAACATTTTCAGTAATGGCAATGTTAAATATCAAGAAGGAAAAGGCCCAACTCTGGAACAATAAACCGAAACAAATTCGAAACCATAACTAAGTCTGCACTTAGTCCTCAATTTTCTACATAAGGACATGCCTGTACCAAGTCAGGAATATGACAGTTGTTTTCCATTCATTTGATGTGTTTGAGCTTTTGATTTTTCCATTTGATAAGGGACTTTCCATTTTGAATTATCCTTGGAGTTCGGTGGTTTTGTTATTTTATATTTAGAACCAATCGAAACAAGAATGCACATGTTGTTGTGCTAAGCATACCACAACTTGTAATTAAGTATCCCAAACTCATCACTGTTAAGCTGCTGACAACTATCAATTTGTTCTGTTCACCATTTTTAGAAAATTTTTAAAAATATTTGTTGGACAAACAGTTGGACAGCTGGACGGAGGGACAGATGGACAAGGTGATCACATTATAGCTCTCACTTTTAGAGTGCTGGTATAATTTTCTTGGCACTTATATTTCAAAACATACATAAAGAAGATTTGATATATTATATTTTTATTTAGTATTACTGCTAGTATCAATAACATGTTTGTTTCATGTACAAAGTTCACAACCAATGAATGAGTGTCACAACCATGTACTATAATGATATGTGGTCAAATAATCACATCGTCAAACTGTAACTTGTGGTCAGATATGTTGCAAATTAATTAATCACATTGTGGAACTGAAACTTGTGGTCAGATATCACATTGTGGAACTGAAACTTGTGGTCAGATATGTTGCGAGTTAAATAATCACATTGTGGAACTGAAACTTGTGGTCAGATATGTGGAGAATTAATCAAATTACAGAAATAAAGTTTGGAGTTAATTATGTGATAATAATCATATCGTGGAACTGATGCCAATTTGAGATGAATCAAATATCCCATCTTTTTCAATCTTAACAACTTAAAAGAAATACCTACTGAAATCTGAAATAATTTTGGCAAGCCAGAAGTTGAATGTTTACATAAAATGCAATGTAGTTGGTCAGTTTTATATAATGACACTATCTAAGACTGAAGGGATTAAATGAATAGTTCAAATTAAATCTTTGTGTTTTTAATTCTTTTCAATTTTTCATTTATATGCAGTTTTATTTTAGATTTGTCCTATTCCTACAAATAAAATATTAAACTGATTTTCTGTGTTTATAATAGAGAAGTTAATATGTTTTATGTAAATACTTCTTTATTTCACTTAACATTTTATGCAGCGATAGAAAATAAAAATTTCAATGACTTGAAAGCAAAGAATACTTCTGTGGGTGAATGTTTTAATATAAATTGTGGGATTTTCTCGCTGTGTTGAAGACTCATTGGTGGCCTTGGTCTGTTTTCTCCTCTTTGGTTGGGTTGTTGTCTCTTTGACACATTCCCCATTTCCATTCTCAATTTTATGTTATATATATTCATAAGTAAAACTGATTATCACTTCCGTGTCTATAAAGTTATTACTATATCTTTTATATATATCCAACTTTTTTTTAAATTATAGTCTGTTATCCATTGAATCAAAAGTATTTATTCGTTTGGACTATTTAGTTGTGTTAGAAATTTCGAATAAATATATTAAATATGGTTCTTTCAAAAGACATTGTTATGATTCAAGAAATCAAATTTTTCTCATGGCTATGTTGTTTTCTGAATGTCCACAGAATAATTTCATTTTAAACATTGTCCCATCAAATGCAAACAAGCTTGAAGAAAAAGGATTTTACACTTTTCTGGGAAAAATAGTGCAAATAAGATTGGAAACTATAACATGAATTCCTTATATTCAAAATACAATTCTTGAATATCTTCCAGTTTATTTTTTAAAGAACACTCCAAAATATAAATATAATCTCAAGGAAATGTGGTACACAACTACAGTCCTCCCCAAGTATATATTAAGGTGTATTTTTTCTGTATATTAGAAATAACTTAAACCATATCATATTGTTTATAAATCTACATTAGTTTGAAATGTGAACAAATCTTTGTAATACTGAATTAATCTAAAAATGATAATATAGAATTTGATCACACTTAATCTGACCTTTTACATGTATTTGAAAATTTTATTTTCATTTGAGCTATAAAAATAGTTTCTTATCCCAATTTGTAGTAATAAACTTTCTAAATGGAAATATCAAAAATAATAAAATTCTACTGTGTAAACCAAATTTCTACATGGTATCCTAGCACTGCATAAATAAACCTATACTTCACCAACCTAGCACATGATATGATATATGCAGTTGTTAAACAACTTGGTTAATATGAAATTATGTCACAATATATACTACCTGTATAGTGTGGACACCTTGATTTACAATGGTCAGGTGTTCCAGATTACACAGGGTAAAACAAATTAAGATACCAAAACAATAAATAAAATACAACTTCCGTGTTCCATGAAGGAGATAATCATACAAAATATTTCATATCCCTCCTGCAAAAAACCCTAAACACATATTTCAAGTTTGCTTGAATTTTAATTTATTCAAATAATTCTTTTAATAATGATGCATAAATTAATATAGTGTGTTGACATTGGTTTTTCTATCAATTAGAGATTTGAGATAGAAAATTGTTATTTGTAGTAAAATGCTTACAATTTTCTAATTAAGAGAGAAAGGGGGAAAATACAAGAAATCTAATTCAAAATGGACAGTTATGTAATACATATCATTAAGAAACACCTATTTATTTAACATCGATTTACAACCTATCTATCCTGATCTCACATCCATAATTTCTTAAATGGTGCTCCTTCACAGGAGGAAATAAAATACAAAAAGCTTAATATTTGTGCATAAATTTAGTACTATTATTACATATATATAGATTTATAGAATGTAAACGATGGAAATGTAATGTATGTGGAATATATAATATATATGTTGCTTTTTAAAATTTGTTTCTTATTTACATATATACATATGGAAATTTTATATACACCTTTAAAAGAAAAAACAATATATAAAATAACAACCCATTCAATTTCACTTTCAACAAATACATTTTCAGACATTTCTACCTTTTGTACACATTTATTCTGATACTTATAACATTCAACAAATCAAACTTCTGTTTGATAAATAAAATGCATTATATGTACCTTATAAACTGAATTTCAGCTGAAAAAAGGCACTCTTAAAAATGCATATTACAGGGTAAAAAAAGTCTTAACTGTGAAGTTAACATACCACATAAGGACTAAAAATAAAAGAGTTATACATAAATTTGGTATAATTATTTCATTAATCTTTACTTCCTTTTATAGCCTTCCCTTTATATAAAGATATTATTTTCAAATATTGTTAATAATAGGATATTCTAGTAATCTACTCAAGGTGTTTCAAATTTCTTTTGTAATACTGTTTTTAATAGCATACAGACAATGTAAAACAAAGTGAAAATTTCCTGTATAATAATCTCTGTGTAAGAGTTAATGCTTTTTGTATTATTTTGTATAAATGTATGCATATTAAAAAATAATTATATTCATGATTAACATGACTTGACTTCAGTAAATAATAAAAAAAAATATTCCAGCAGTGACAACCTTCATTCATACAACCATTCTCATTCAAAAAAAGAAAATGCTATTTCATATTAAAATAATTAACAACCCAATCTTTATAAAGTGAAATAAATTTGCAAAGTAAAAGCATCACAATCTATAACAGTGTAATATAAAAGTTGACAAATAATATCGTTCACTTTACAAATCACATGATATATATATATAACCAAACATTAATTTCTCTAGAAAAATTCAAAGAAAAATTTGTTCTGCCAATTTTCTTCATCCAAGTATTATATGAAAGCACGAAACTTTTTCTAGAGAAATAACATCAGAACTATTTCTTTTTAGTAACACCTTTAATTGAAGTACATGAAAAAGTCCTAGTGTGCAATATGATGTGTCTATATTCTTGTATTTAATTATTTACATACTGGAAATATACTAAAAAGAAATATTCTGACAACTTAAAAAATCCAATAAAATGCCTTTATAAAAATAAAATGTCCTCTGTAGATTTGTTCACTGTCCATTATGTAGCTGAGATTCTATATTTCTCAATGTCCGTGAAGCTTTGGGTTTTTCTTTTGGAGTATTTTCTCCTGCTTCTGCAGCGAAATATTTCATTTTATCTCTAAATGACATTCGTTCAGCCCCAGGCCCCTTTTTACTGTTAGCCTCTTTCTGAGCTGCTATTCGGTTTCTAGGATCTCTGTATATTTCCTGTGAACCAATAACGCCAGGGGTATTTTCTGATGTTCTATATTTAGCTTCCACATGATTTTGTTGTGGTGAATTGTTAAACACAGAATCATTTTGACTCTGTAATGGCATATTTTGTTCGAAACTAACATTGTTCGTGTCTGATGAAACTGACGATGTTCTGTATGACGACTGAGAACCATGAGGGGTATACAAATGAGTGTCTGGTTGTGTGTTAAATGAAACTGATTTTTTAGGTATCATTCCAGGTGGAGCACTAATTTCTGGACCAGGATGAGAACGTGACGTAGACATTCCACGATAATTATTTACATTATTAGTTGGAACACTGGTCTGAATGTTAGAACGATTTCCGAATGACTGATTAGCCATTTCATACGATGATGTTCCTCTCTGTGGAGGAGGAGGGGCTCCTTTTTCAAACTGTGACTGAGCTGGCAAGTTTGCGTAAGGTTGATAACCTGTGTGACTATTATTTGACATATTTTCAAGTCTTTTTCTTTCTTCATTAACTCTTATTTCTCTTTGTTCCTGTCGTTCTTTCTCCCTCTGTCGTTCCATTTCTTCTCGTCTGTATTCCTCCTCACGTCTCCTAGCCTCTGCCCTCAAGGCTGCCTCCTCAGCATCCCTCTGAGCCTGCATTCTCTGTAATTGTTCCCTTTCCTACAATGATTCAAAAAATTTATCAATTTATTTTGCACTAGACAGAAAAAAATATTTACTTTACACAGAGCAACTAACTTAATAATTCTTATATAAAAATAAGATGTGTTATTATTGCCAATGAGATAATTATCCACCAGAGTCCAAATGAAGAGAATTTAAGCAACTATAGGTTATGGTACGGCCTTCAACAATGGGCAAAACCCATTCTGTATACTCAGCTATAAAAGGTCTGACATGACAAAATGTGAAACAATTCAAACGGAAATAAAATGCTCCGCTGGGGCGCAGCTTTATATGACCTCAGAGGTCGAACCCTGAACAGTTGGGGCAAGTATGGACACAACATTCAAGCTTGATACAGCACTGAATTTGGATTGTAATTAAATATTTGACACAGCATAGGTTTCTCACACAGAATGAAAGTGGTCTAAGAACTTAAAATTTTTTAATTTACCTATTCAAACCATATCATTATTATTTGCTTTTATATATAAATCAGAAATAACCAATTTAAAATGGATAATTTTAAAGAAAAAAAGGGAAAAAAAATCCCCCCCCCCCCCCCAATTTTTTGAACCCCCTTATAATTCATCACCCCCAAACTCAATCCCAGCTTTCCCTTTGTGGTATGGTACCTTGCAGTACAATTTCAGAGAGATCCATACACTTGTACACAAGTTATTGTCTGGAAACTAGAAAAATGATTGTTTTTTGGCCCCTTTTTGGCCCCAAATTCCTAAACGTTTAAGGCAATTACCCCCAAACTCAAATCCAGCTTTCCCCTTTGTGATATGGAACCTTGCAGTACAATTTCATAAAGATCCATACACTTACACACAACTTATTGTCCTGAAACTAGAAAAATGCTTGTTTTTTTGCCCTTTTATGGCCCCTTATTACTAAAATTTTGAGGGAATTACCCCCAAAATCAATCCCAGCCTTCCCTTTGTGGTATGGTACCTTGCAGTACAATTTCAGAGAGATCCATACATTTGAACACAAGTTATTGTCTGGAAACTAGAAAAATGCTTATTTTTGGCCCCTTTTTGGCCCCTTATTCCTAAACTTTTTGGGCAATTACCCCCAAACACAATTCCAGCTTTCCCTTTGTGATATGGAACCTTGTAGTACAATATCATAAAGATCCATACACTTACACACAAGTTATTGTCATGAAACTAGAAAAATGCTTGTTTTTTGTCCCTTTTTGGCCCCTAATTCCTAAAATTTGGATGCAATTACCCCCAAAATCAATCCCAGCATTCCCTTTGTGATATGGAGCCTTGTGATACAATGTCAGAGAGATCCATACACTTACACACAAGTTATTGTCATGAAACTAGAAAAATGCTTGTTTTTTGCCCCTTTTTGTCCCCTAATTCCTACAATTTGGAGGCAATTACCCCCAAAATCAATCCCAGCATTCCCTTTGTGATATGGAACCTTGTGGTACAATGTCAGAGAGATCCATACACTTACACACAAGTTATGTCTGGAAGTTACAAAAATGCTTATTTTTGGCCCCTTTTTGGTCCCTAATTCCTTAACTGTGGGTACCATAACCCCCAAAATCAATCTCCACCTTCCTTTTTTGGTATTGAACCTTATGGTAAAATTTTATTGAGATCCGTTCACTTAAACTAAAGTTGGAGTGCGAAAACTAATGTGTCTTCGGACCACGACGACGACGCCAACGTCACACCAATATACGACCACAAAAATTTTTTGGCGGTCGTATAAAAACCTTATAGCCTGACAGATTTCTTGTTTAAACAAGGTTCAGTTATACTTTTTTTATAAAAGATATTGAACTTGAAATTTTTCTATATTCATAAATCTTTTAGGAATTTTATCATATGATCAAATGATATTGAATTACAAAATTGCAAGTGTACATATCCCTTTGATTTACCGAACACTCATGTTGGTAAACACATTGTTTTCTCTTACAAAACACGTTTAGATTTAGATCTAGATGAATATAACACAACTGGTTCTGTTATGATTCACTGCATACAAAACTTTACCTAAATATAGTTATTACAAGATATTAATGTCAATGGAGATTACAAGGTTTTCTAGGATTGATTTAACCCTATAAAACATTTACAATAACTAGGTGGAATTTGTATAGAAACAAACTCAATTTTCTATAGTGACCGAGAGAAAAGGCTTAGTTCTGTTGTTGTAAGAGATTCAGAACATCTGCACTACTAACGCATACTACACATTCAAGCTTAAATTCTATGACATCAAATAACTCTCTTTCTCTTTGCCATAAAAAAATCTTGCCTACTAACCATTTCTTTTCTTCGTTGTAGCTCCTCTTCCTTTCTCTGCTGTAGTTTCTCAGCTTCCTGTATATGAACACGTTTATTGGCTTCATATTCCTGTCTTTGTTTCTCTCGTAACTCCTATAATGCAAGATAAATTTCCTTTGAACATAGCTGTAAACATTTATACCCTGTGGTTGATAAGATGTTGATTCAATTAAATCAAATATATAATAGATGTTATTAATTATTTCTCAAACTAGACGATTGCTGGTAATAAGTCCATTTATTGTAACATACTTTTTACATCCATTCAAAACCTGATATTTGTTTTTGTTTTTCAATTTTAAGGTCAATTTATCATTTGTGCATGCATGTGTTACCATTTTGTGCATTTTCAACACCTCAAAAATGAGGGAAGTAGTCTATATTTTATAATACCAAATTATTCTTAATGCTATATTAAAACAAGGTCAATGTTTCACCATTGTGGAAGTGTGTGAAAAAAAACCCTCTCAAGCCTAACCCCATAGCTCTGGAAAAATCTGGTGTGACAAACTCTATATGGGTTTTCAAGCTGATAATCTCCACATGTAAGAGTTGACTATCCTTATCTTAGAATTCAAGTTTTATCAGGAATCATAATATATTTATGATTAAATTTTCACCATTCTCGTATGTTTTTTTTTCACATTAAATTAAAATACCATTGTTAACAAGTAAAAAGTTTTAGCCCTAAATATGTCGATAGATGATCAAAACCTAAGGAGAGACAACTCTTGTTAACCATCCCAGCACTGTTGACCATTATAATTGATAGGTTTCCACACAAGTGCATTTATTAGTACTACTCACTAAATTATCTACCTGCTCTTTCTGTAAAAACATAATTAGTTGTAATTATTAGGTGGATTTCATTCGAGTGCTGTAAATTCACTTGTATAAGTGCAAAATATTTTAGTTTGTTCATTTTGTTGGGGCAGCTTTTATGGGCTAAACATTTTTATTTTTAATCCGGTTTTTTAATATCTTTGTAACTAAAGGCAATCAAGGTCATCATTGAGGACTTAAGGGCAATGAGTGACATGAAAACGATTTCTTCATACTTTTCATATGGATTTTGTGAAGTGACATTAGTTCTTAATTGATAATTCTGTTAACTGACATTGCATCGTTTGAAATGTGGAACATGAGAAGATTTAATACATTTGAGCTATTCTTTATTATTGCAATAACATACAGAGAAGAAACTTTACTTTTGTTTTAACATAGGTGTTTTCTAATACCAGATGTTGACTTGACAGCAATAAACTTGAGAAAAAATTTACTTAAAATATATTTCTGCCACACCCAGTTTTTGGTGAAATTTTCATTGAGCTGGTAAACCTTTTTTAACAACTAATGAAATTGAACACAATTATATTCAGAGAAAAATAAATAAATAATTTATAGTCTGGTTTTTAGAACAAACCTTTTGTTTGCGCAAATATTCATCATGTTCCCTCTGTTTTCGCTCTTGTTGTTTCTGAAGTCTCTCCTGTCGTTCTTGTCTTTCCCTCTCAAATATTTCTAATTTTCTTTCAAGTCTGCAAAGTGAAGGTTGGTTTATAATAATTGAGATAACCATTTCAAATTGCAGCTAATTTTTACTTACAGAGAAGTGTTATCATTTATCAGCAAAAAATTCAGGTTTTGGCAATTAACCCAGAAACAGACAATGATAAGGTATCAAGTTGATGACAGAAAAATAGACACAATTAAGATTTCATTCCAACTAAAGAACATCTTCTGAAAGTGTTCATAACTGCATCTGGAACATTTGAGATCACGACACTTTTCCTGTTTAATCTATACTAATTGCTTTTTTTAGAACAAAAGAAAAGATAAAATATTTATTTATTACTTCTATGTATATCAGATCATGGGAGTATTATATTAACAGGAATCACAACAAAGCCAGTTCAAGGTTTCATCTGCGTTACTTCCAATCTTCCGATTACTCGTTAATTGAATTAAGGATGTATTCTTCTGACGTTTCAGTCTCGTTTAAATTTCGTTCTGGAATTATTTCCAAAACATGTGATACAAGAGGAAAATATCACAGAATTTAAAAAATATTATAATCAAACTTAACTCTGTGAAAAATTGTGTATTTACAATAAGTAGTTCTTGAAAAATAAAATTTTCAAATTTTATAACCAATCAAGTCAGTCTCATTAGCCAAAATGTTGAGAAAATGGGTGAGGGGTACAAGAAATGATTTTAACAGATACATGTGCATCCAATAACAATTTTTTCTTTTCAAATTTCTTAGATATGTATTTTTTCAATCATTTATAACAAAGAAGTTGAAATAATATGCTTTTTGTTCTAAAAAAGAAGAAAAATCCCAAATTTACAAAATTGACAACATGGTAAATTTGACACGAAAAAACAACAAAATTTTATAAAGCTTTCTTATATTAACACCTACCCATAGTTTTTTAAGTTAAATTTATTCAGATTGGTCCACTTCATCTTCAGTGAAAGTATGAAAAAAAGTTTGTGAAACTGTGATTTTTTTCATGATAATAGCCCAAAAATGGGTAAAAATTGATGAAAAATGGGAAAATCATCAAAATTGGGTACTTTCATATGGCTGTAGCAAAAAACTCTCGGCATGTGATCGATGAAATGACTGACACTATCTGGTCATTTTCCTGTTCCCGGAAATATACGAACAGACCGGTTGTTGTCCGATATACTTACGAAGTAACCTGAATAATTTACTCGTTATATTCTGCTCTACGATGGCAACATTAATATTGCATATAAGAGGACTGGATTTATTCAAATGACATTACAATTTGCATGTAGTCACTCGTTCAATGTTGATTTTATTCTATTTTTCCTATTTATGTCTTTGTTCTATCTTGATAATTTAAGCCCACAGTTATCACATATGAAATTGAGGAAATAAGGTGGATCATTTTCAATTTCAATATTTAAAGATAGTTTAATGTCCCTTGCATACTTTGATTTTTTGAATTTTTAGACAGCAAGCATCAATAAACATGATATAATTGATTTAGAAAAAAAATCAAATTATATCAACTGGCAAGAAGCATATCTACAGTTATTTTTGTTTTTCGGTTTACAAGATGTCTTAAATCTATTAAAGAATTTTTAAACTATTAAACTATTTCTATCATTTGTTCAATGCCTGTCACCTGATTGTAACATCCTGTTCCGAGAGGTTTTTTGTTGTTCATGAGTTCCATCATATTTTACATATTCTTTTGAGTTATATTTTATACTGCCATGTTTACACATTATATAATTTTAACTAATGTCTAACTGCATTTTTGTTGCAAGTCTCATTAATCAACATCTAATTTGTTTATTGTGGTTAGATGTTGTTAAATGTTTCCCAATGATGAATGTTGCTACAATGTACTAACAGTAATGTTTGTACTTCAACAATAGATATAGCAGTGACAATTAATCATCCTATATTCAATACCATAACTCTACCCTTGATCTATACCATAAAACCACATGAAAGATAAAAATATCTATTATGTTTTCAAAATTTACTTTTAAAGATAAAATACAATACAAATTTATAGTTTTGCTTGCAGTATGAGAGATATCGGTGATTGGCCAAAACATCTGCCAGTCTCAATATCTTTTCAATTTCAGGAAACTGAATTAAATCAATTTTTCAGTTTTTTTAAAATTATTCCTTGTGAATTCTTTTTTATTGTACATTATAACAACTAAATGTGAACATTTATATAAATTAATAAATTATGAAAAGTGAAAATTATTCAATGAAGTTACAATAGACCATACCTTTGCATCCTATCTTTTTCTTTCTCATATTCCTCAAAATGTTGTCTAGTTTCTAAATCTTTCATTCGTTTCTGCGCTTTATGAATATCATCTCTAATGGATGTTATTAAAAACTCACGACCCTGAAATTTAATAAAAAGTTTAATTATCATCGAAAGAATGTTAATCATAAAATAAAGAAAATCTAATTAACATTAATATGAACTGAAAATATTCCTCAACCATACTACTTTGATAAAAAGTTGCTTTTGAAATTTTTATTAAAAATATTATTTGGGTGATCAGCATTGTATTTTAAATAAATTAGGATTATTGCTAATATTCATTCAATAGTAAAAAATGACATTAAAAATTAGCCACCATATAACTGTCTTGTAAATGTCTCTTTTAAAATCTAAATGTAGCACCAATAAAAGTATGACAATAAATAGTTGGTTAGACTATACCTTATGTAACGTCTTATAATCAATTCTCAAACAATTATTACAGACATGACAGAATTTTCACATATTTCTTTATACTGTAGACTATTTTTGTTACAATTAAACGTCAGCAAAATTGAGCTGAATATTGTTTCAGGAATAATAATTTCATTCCACTATAAAACTGATAGTAAATTACAATACATGACAAGTCTATAAATACATTGTAAATATTTACATGAGAAGTTCTTGTCATTTCTGTATCTGAGTCATCATCATCATCTTCACGACTAGCTACCTCTTCAACTCGTCGCTGAAATTCCTGTTCAAATCTCAACTTCCTCAATCTATCCTGTTCCTGCGGTGAAAGGTATGACTTGGCTTCTAAGAATGCAATTTCCTCATTCCTAGATCGAATGACTTCCTCCTCCTTCATTTTTTCTTGTTTTTCCTGTTCTTCTCTATCCCAAGGAGAGCTAGGACCAACTTTTCCATCTTTTGTCCTATCTTGCATTTCTTGAACTATACGAACTTTACCCTGTTGAATTAACATTTGGTTTTGTTGTATCATGTTCTGTTGAAGACCAGACATATTTCCAGGCAGAGTCTGTGCTCTGTGGTCATGTTGTTCATATGTGATGTGATTAGGTGATTGGTGATGGGGTGAGTCGAATGAACGATTTTGATTTTTATTGTCGTATGTTATGTTCTGATAATCATGGTTCGTTTGAAATCTCTGTGGTGGTTGTGACACCAGGCCTTTTGTTGGTTGCTGACGTTGTGGTTGCGTGATACCCACATTCCGCTGAGGATTATCCTGTCGACCTGGCGGCTGAAACATGTGTGTTGGTTGATGAGGGTTGAATGATGGATGATGATATGGTTGAGGCCCATTTAAATTAACACGAGCATCACCTTGGTTGACATATTGTGGATCACCGTGACCAGGGTATTCCTGCACAGGTGGTGGCGGTAATGGAGGCAACTCCTCTGTCAAGTCATCCATTGCAGGAGGTGGTGGTAATTCGGGCGGTATATCTTGAGGAGGTGGAGGAAGTTCTGGACTTCTGTGTGTATTATACATTTCTCTACCAGGAGAAATCTTCTTGATAGGGCGGCTCATTGGTGAATGGGCGTCTGCATAGCTTGTACTAGTTGGAATGCCTGTCATACTTGGACTGAAATTAGGCTGTGAGGTACGTGGTGATCTTTGATCAGCAGCCTGTAGTCTTGGATCAAAGAAGTGAGGTTGAGTTTGACGATTATCAACTTCCACTTTTGGAATGTCAACGTGCGGCATTTTTTGTGAAATTGGTTTGGGTGCCACGTGAGGTTTATTTACATTAGGGAGTGACTTTGACTTATCAAACTCAATACCTGGACCACGTAACTGTTGAAATGCTGGAGAATTACCGTTTTGTCGTGGAACAGTATTTTCATAAAAGTTTGGCTGATATGACTCATTGTTTGCATTTAATCTAGGAATGTCACCTTGGTTTACATATCCAGCCTGTTGTGCAGTGACAGGTGGACGAGTGTTCATATAATTCGGATCTCGATGTTCGAAACTGTGATTATGTGGAGAATTTTGTCCGGGGTCCATGCCATATTTTTGCTGCCACTCATGGACCTTATTAGCATTCATCTCCATAGAATGAGGTCTGTCTGTTCTAGAATCATGGCGTTCAGGTTGTTGTCCAAAGTATGCAGATTGTGGACGTTCTTCTCTGTAACTTGAATTTGAAGTCCGTGAAGATGGAGGTTGTCTTTCGATTGTATTTTGAGGAAAGTTTCTTTCGTTTCTAGTTGGATCTATGGGACCTTTCTGTAGTCTTGTATCTAAGTTTTGGTGATTTTCATAATCATGTCCTCTTGGGTCATTCCTACGATCACCTTGGTTGTAATAATCATTGATCGGTTGACCAGCATTCTGAAGAGCACCAACAGAGGCAGCAGGCCTCATCATTTGATGAGGGTCTCTTGGATCATAAGGTTGTTCCATACGTAGGTTTGCCATAGACTTTGACTTCGGGTCTATTTCTCGTGGGTCTCTATGCTGAAATCTATCTGGTTGTGATGGAGGCATTGAAGTTGGTGGACCTCTTCTCTCTGGACCTGGACCAACACCGTCATCTGAAAATAGTCAATAAAAGAAATAAATGAAAGGTGCACATGTTCATGGTACCAGAAATAGATATAATTATATCTTCTTAATTCTCAACATTAAACTACTCCTTTATATTGTATATCAAAGTATAAACATAACTATTTTTCAGTACACTAGGCAGTACTCTATTTTGTAGGCAAAATGCTTGCAGCTTTTCTATTTTTAACTTGAGTAAATTATAATTGAACATGATCATATTTCTGTAAAATAATCATTTAGACCTGTTGGTTGGCTGAAATTTTGAACACTGTTTACTAGTAATTCTAATGCAATGTTCACCGTTTATATTGCTACTTTTGATTGGGTAATGCAACACAATTTAGGGTATTATGCATTTTGAATAAACATTGTATTTGAAGATTAGCAGGTTTCAATTTTTTTTTTGTCAGAATTATATGTTTACTGGCTACACTGACACACCACCAGTAAATTAAATTTTTTACCATCAAATCACCAACTGATGTCTTCCAATACAATACTGTTATTCCATAATTGTTATTTAAGTCGTATAAGAAACTTTAATTCCATCAAATTCTCATAAAAATTTTAGAAATATTCTGTCATCATGTTTTTCAACAATTGCACTATTTAACTTTACTATGATAAGAAATCAGTTTGTATATTGTAAGCCAAATTATTTTCATGTAAACCTTTTACATGTTTAGACCTTTCTACTTAATTTCTAGGCATGTATTTATATAAGAAAATATTTAAAGTTGCAAATTCCTGATTATTTTTCTAATTGAGTTACTTGTAAAAGTTGGTTGTTTTACAGAATACTTTACACTTGAAAGGAATAAAATATCTTACATAAAAGGTTTTTTTTAAAACTTACTGTATAAATATGTGTAAAATTTATGTGAGAAACATATGTATATTACAGCCCACCTAGAAACCCTTACGTCACATGGCACCCAAACTTACACATTCTTGTACTATTAGTTATACATTTACTCCTAGGATTTCGTGTAATCACGTTCTGTTTTACATTATACACAAATTCAGAATTATTTGAACTGCTGTTAGACATCCTGTCTTCTTCTGCCATTGTACTATTCATAAATCCAAACATGGAATTGTGGGAGCTTTCTAATGAAGTTAATGACTTTGTTCTTCTATAGTCTGGTTTTTGTACCTGGCGTCTTCCGTGAGAAGACATAGGTTTGGCCAAACTTCTCTGACTAGTGTGCTGACTAAGTGATGAGACCGAAGGCTCACTGAATCCGCTATCAGAATTACTGAGAATATTTGTTCGGAAACATTTGTCTTTAAATGATTGGTAAGAAGACAGAGTAGAATCTAATGTATTTGTATCATACCCTGGATGGCCATTAGTATGTTTTGACCTATCCTGAATGTGTTCTACCTGCTGATTGACCACATTCCTTATATCAGACCTATATTGGGGATTGTGGTTCACATTCTTCACTCGGCTTGTAATAAATAAATTTTTCATATAGTTTGGATCGTAATTTTGATTGAATTGAAAGTCATCATTGGGTAAATTGTGTTCACGTTTAGAACTAGATAATTCCCTGAACGACTGACTACGTTTGTGTCTTCTAATTAAGTTATTATTGACAGGAGGATTTTTAAAGTCTGTTGTTTTCAGATTTTGGACCTCTTTTTGTAGAAGACGTAGATCAACATCGTCTCTTTTTATCAAACATTTAGCTTTTCTACGAATTTCGTCATGAATATTTTCATTTAAGCCATTATTTGAAGCCTTTTTATTGTCATAGTGGAAATTTCTTCTGGCTTCCTCTACCGATGTGATACTTTTACTACGCTGTCTTCTCTCTTTAAGGTCTCTTTGTCTTGCAGTCGGAGATCGAGATTTTAAATCTTGGAGTTCTGCTTCTAACACAATCCTCCATAAACCCTGGTTCCTTCCATAGATTGATTCCATATCCTTGTGGGTCACACCATGGCGGTATTCTATCAAAATCAACTTCTACCATTAAACATACATTTATCTTATAATAAAATACATCAATACATTGTAGAAACTAATTCTGTCAACTTGAGAATGCTTAACTTTAGGTTGTGTATTCTATTATTTTAATTTAAACTTATGATTATGAGGTTTTGATAAACTATAAAATTATCTCGTTTGTCTATATATCTGACATACCAAATACTCCTTATTTTGAAGATATTGGTTTACTTTTAGAAGTTAAACATTCAGAGAGTTGACAGATTTAATCTCAAGGGCCAAGCTTTGCCATTGTCCCCCCATTCCCTTCCAATGCACCCACTATCAATTACAAACACAGCATAAGGTGTATGAAGGAAAACCTACTATTTAATGCTGGCGATGATCTGCTATGTGCAGCATTCTGGAGACGTTTGTCAAAAGGTGGCTGTTCTCGATGGCCACCAGGTGGCATATGACGCCTGTCCATTCCGTCCTGTGTATATGGAGGAGGGCCTTCATCGGCTGGTCGGTGCTTTGTAGCCTGAGGTGAAGATGGTTTCTTTGTTGCTGCTGAAATGAATTAAAAACAGAATATTTTGTAATCTAAAAAATTGTGTGAAAAGTATTAAGCAATAACCAGTCCAAACTATTACTTGAATATCTAGCAGTTATCATGTCCATGTTTATATTTTGGCATTCACACAGTCAAGTTTTTCTATGACTGATTATGATGTCTTTCCACTAAATTCATTGGATGTGTACAGATTGATATTTGAATATGGGAAACTTGAGTTATTGTTTAATTGTAATTGGCTTTGAACTAGCTTTCAATAGTTGCAAGTACTCCAAGATCAGTATTTTGTGTCTTCAGTCTTTTTGTTGATGGCTTTTTGTGCTTTGTGTTGATCTACAAGTCAAGACTATGTCAACTGATTTTTTACAGTTTGTTCTTTAGTTGTGCTAGCGCTGTTAAACCACTGTCCCAGCTAGGGGATGGGTTGAGCACTTTCAATTATGTTAAATTCCAACACATTCTGTATGTACCTTTCCCAAGTCAGGAGCCTGTAATTCTGTGATTGTCATTTGTTGCTGTTTATCATATTTGATTTTTCATTTATTTTATAAATAAATCAGGCTATTGTTTTCCTGGTTTAATTGTTTTACATTTTGTCATGTCAGGGCCTTTTATAACTTACTATATGGTATGGGTTTTGCTCATTGTTGAAGGCTGTACAGTGTGATCTATAGTCTCTAGTGTCTCATTGGCAATCATACCACATCTTCTTATTTTCATATTGTTTTTTTTTTATTTTTATTTTAGTATTCTCAGTTTTCATTTGTCAAAATTTTATAATGAAGTAGAATTTCCTTTTCTTCAAAAGTCCAAGGACCATAACTCTGCACAAAATTATCAGACCAAAACAAAATTTCGAACTTGATCTGTATAACTTGTCATGATAAAACTATATACCAATTATCAATCAATATCTTCAAGCATGATGAAAAAAAGTGTGGAAAACACTTTAACATTAGATATGATTAATAGTTCTCTAAAATTAGATATGATGTAATACAGTGTATATCTATTTTCAAATTATAATCAAATATAATTAATAGTTCCAAATATTTTTTCTTTTATTTGTCACAAACTAATATAGATTTGTAAGTTATCTATAAAATGTCAACAATTTTTATCTACACAATGTAATGTAATATATACATTAATAAAAATAGATTATTATCTAATTAAAGGATTTCACTTCATAATTATTTTTATATATATATATAGCATTCAGAAAATTAGTTTATACAAAATAACAAACAAACCTGCCAAAAATTCTTCAAATAATTTACCAAAGAATGTCTTTTAAAAAATGAGTTATCTCCCTTTGTACAGAAATATGGTTTAACATAGTACTCTAACATTAGATATGGTCCAGAGTTATGGTCCATAACACTGGACTAAATCATCAGACCGGAACAAAATTCGAACTTGATTTATAACTTGTCATGGCAAAACTATATACCAAATATCAAATCAATATCTTCAAGAACGAAGAAAAAAAGTGTGGAATACTGATTTGCCAGACTGACGGACGGACAGACGGACAGAGTGCAAACCTAAAGTCCCCTTCGACTTCGTCGGTAGGGGGCTAAAAAAAGGCAAATATTACTAACATCTCATGTACTAGCAAACATAATTGTAACCCTACTGTCAAAATTATGTGCCATCTTTTATTATGTTCCAAGTTAGTGGTCATCCTGTTGGTATCTACTCTGTGCAGGTATTTAATTGTGTGTCTTACTTTTATGACACATGGTCTACAGTACTAGATTGGCAAGGGGGGAGGTTGTGTACAGGTAAACTGATTTTACCCCAAAACCTATTGTGCCTGTACCAAATCAGGCCTTCTGGACCACGTTGTTCTAAGTTGTTTAGCCTATTTTTTTGTATTGTTATTTTCTATTTCTGTATGGTCTGTTGTACTGTCCAATATTTTTAGTAATTCCTGTTATACTTTTTATGTGTTGTTAAAACTTCAGGAACTTTTATTTTGAGTAAATAAACACTCATAGTGTAAATAGCTATTAAATCAAACAAGTAAAAAGCTGATAATGTCAACTTATGCTCCATGAACTGCATATTTATTGAAAGAAAACATTATTTCAAAGGGTTCAAAATACTAGTATGCTTGGAGGAATAAATAAACATGCACAATGATTGCTTATTTTTCACCCTATTAAGTGTGTTACAATTCATAGTGGGAACCCATCCCCAAACCAATTTAAAAAAATTATTTTTTAACTTTAAGTAAGTGAACGTGACATTTGCCCTGTTGACCCCAAAATTAATAGGCTCCTTCCCCTTCCCTATATCTTCCATCTGTAAAAGTTTTATTCCACCAAGCAAGGGAAACTAAAGTTATTGCTTGTAAACCATTGTTTCGGGCACACATATGAAAAGAGAGGAATGAAGCACGGACAAAGCAATTACAATATGCCCCAAAAATTTACAGGGATCATTACTAGAAATGTAGAAATCAAACTGTCAAGTATAACTAGATATCATTGAGATGGGAGCCATCTCTGTGGGCCCCGCTGTGAATAATGTGTGGTAAAAAATTTGTATCTTTATCATTGGACAAGGGGTTGTCAACTGAAACCAAAGTTTTTGACCTTGACCTAGGAAGTTGTACATGAATTATGACACACCCTCTGGTGTTGGTTTATATACATGTCAAGTATAAAATTTGAAATCATAACGGTTCTCAAGATATAGAGCGGACACGATCTTTACCATAGAACATGGGGTTGTCAAAACCAGTTTTTGACCTTGACCTTTGACCTAGGAAGTTGTACATACCTTATGACACACCCTCTGGTATTGGTTAATATACATGTCAAGTATAAACTTTGAAATCATAACGGTTCTCTAGATATAGAGCGGACACAATTTGTTAGGGACGGACGGGCAGACGGAAGGACGGACAGACTGATCACTATAGGGCGTCCGCCATTCAGCAGGGCCCTAATAATCAGGTTTCCCCTAACAGATGTCTCATTCTTGATACATCCAACTATGTAATACATTGAAAGATGGTTCTACCCTTGATCAAAAAAGTTCATCTGGATGATTCTGTGGCACTTATTTAAAACCTATCTGTATTGCAGTTATTGCTTCCCCTAACAATAATGTCTATCATTAAATGTGAGATTTGATTGTTATTTAAAACAAAAATCCATTTTTTACAATACCATGACAAACACATTTTTAATCAGAGAGCATTTATTACACATAGTTACATAGTTTTATCTAATGAGATTTTTTCCATCAAATATAATTGGGAATTAGTTATTTGGCAAACCAAAGTAGTAAAAAACACTTTTCCTTTTTATAATAACCTACCTCGCTGCATCACAGGTGATGGTTGACTTAATTGTGTGGCTAGTCCATGATAAAATGCTCCTTGTTTAGCCACCTTTAATTTGACGGTCTGTCCTGTATGGGTCATTAATTCTGCTGCTCTGTAATTTGTAATATTAAACATTAAAATTATTTCTACTGTATCCACTAAATGAATATATATTATCAAATACATGTAATAATTTTCTTCAAGACCAAAAATTGAAACAAAAAATATGACGATAAAATTTATGAATGGTTGAAATGCAAGCATGATTTTTTTACACAGTTCATAACACTGCTATAATAAAATCACAGTACAGGAGCCAGTATCAGGCTGCATAAAGGCATGATTCTCTACACCAGCATATGAAGTAGCAGTAACTGATCATACTAAAGTTATTGTTTTACTTGTACACATGTCTATCATTGTCTGTAATATTGATGTAACATGTACTGTGGATTTATTTATTTTGTGGGTACTAATCTTTATGGGTTGAGGGAAATCTGGCAATCATACCACATCTCCTTATTTTCATATTCGAGTGCTGTCTAAATTCATTGTTACTAGCTTGCTATATCTAGCTTGTTTCAATTGCTTACTTTCAATTGACTGTTGGCTGCTTAATGCACAGTAATAAATATATCATGCATATTATAGGGACCAAAACATGCTACCAATCTATCAATTGTGGGGTTGTAATGAAATTTAGGTGACCAATGGCTTGTGGGAGAAAATTTAATATGACATTGGAAAACAAGAACATACCAGATAGGATTAGAAGTTTGGTCCTACAACAGTTCACCTACCAAACCCTCCTGGTTATTTTAATTCGTCAATTGGCAAAAATCATGGCATTTTCTCAAAATATGTCAAAAATTTAATGTCCTTTAATACGACCAGATGTGGTTTATTTGATAGGAGATATGCAATCATTCACTAACATCAAGTATGATATAGATCTAACTACTTCATCCAATGGTTCTCAAAACAAACTTTAAAGTTGGGAAAGTTATAAACAAATAATTATATGGCTGATATATGATTTGTACTATACCTTTCTTGTGTTAATCCAACCAAACTCTTCCCATCAACCTCTAATAACTGGTCACCTGACTGTAAACGTCCATCCTATAATCAAATAATGTTTGTAAGCTCTGGTTAGAAAAATGGTCATCAAATAGTGTATAACTTCTATCTACTCTTAAAACCTTGATGCCAAGAAGCAAAACATATCTAAATAAAAGAAGAATGTGACCTAGGACACGAATGGCCCCAGCACAAGCTTTGCAACTCTAGACTTTGACTCACTGCCCAAATTTGAACTTTGTCTGCGAGTTTTGGTTCTTAGCATTGTGCATGAGTCTCATAAAATTTGGATGAGGAAAACTTAAAGTTAGAGTGCAGAAATAATAAAATGCTCCGCTGGGGCGCAGCTTGATACGACCGCAGAGGTCGAACCCTGAACAGTTGGGGCAAGTATGGACACAACATTCAAGCTTGATACAGCACTGAATTTGGATTGTAATTAAATATTTGACACAGCATAGGTTTCTGACACAGAATGAAAGTGGTCTAAGAACTTAAAAATTTTCAATTTACCTATTCATACATGTGATGGACTGTGAAACTCAGATCAGGAGGTTTTTAATCGACATTAATTTTGTTGTAAATGTAACCGTGTGCTGTAAAAATGGTCTTTTAAAGTGTGTTTTCTTCAACTTTCCAACCAATTTATTATGTTTATAGTACCCTTGTACTTATAAAGTTTCTCCATCTTTATATTCTACATGTTCAATCTAACATTGTTTTTTTCCAGTATGTTCTTTAAATTTTTTACTTCATATTCTATAAAACAATCATTGCAACCAGAACATTTGTTTAGCTGTCTGCAAATAGTTTTTATTTTTTTTTTTTCTCTTGCAAATAGTTTTTATTTGCAAACTCAGAAATTCATTCTATCTGTAAAGTTAGGGTCATAGTTATTATATAAATTTCAATTTAAGCCTTAAAAGGAAGTATAGAATCCTCAAATAATTTTCAAATTATTATTTTTTTATTTGTCCTAAGACATTTAAAATCATTTAATAACCATCCTTTTATGATTATTTGTTCAATTTATATTTTATTTATATTCTTTTAAAAATTTTCATTATTAAAAGGAAAGTAACTTAAAACAAGATAAATCAAGGGAAGTAACCCAATAAATACACAGTTTTTGTTACACAACGGCAGTTAGCCTGAGGTAAAAATCGTTGCTTACCAGTATGTTTGACACCCAAGCTGACAAGTGAAGCCATATAATTATGCATGTTAATTGATTTACAGGTAAAATATAACTTCAGGTAATGTCAGTTACACCAGATGCCTGAGATGTTATGTTGGGCAGAAATTTTTCATTCATGAAAAATTTCATACACGGGATTTTTTCAACGGGAGGGGGGGGGAGGAGACCCCTGAAAACGGGATTATTGTACTCCCGTCGGGAGGTTCACATGTATGCCTATTCAAACCATATCATTATTATTTGCTTTTATATATAAATCAGAAATAACCAATTTAAAATGGAAAATGTTAAAGAAAAAAAAGGAAAAAAAAAATCCTCCCCCAATTTTTTGAACCCCCTTATGATTCATCGCCCCCAAACTCAATCCCAGCTTTCCCTTTGTGGTATGGTACCTTGCAGTACAATTTCAGAGAGATTCATACACTTGAACACAAGTTATTGTCTGGAAACTAGAAAAATGCTTGTTTTTTGGCCCCTTTTTGGCCCCAAATTCCTAAACGTTTAGGGCAATTACCCCCAAACTCAATTCCAGCTTTCCCTTTGTGATATGGAACCTTGCAGTACAATTTCATAAAGATCCATACACTTACACACAAGTTATTGTCCTGAAACTAGAAAAATGCATGTTTTTTTTTGCCCTTTTATGGCCCCTAATTACTAAAATTTTGAGGGAAAACCCCCAAAATCAATCCCAGCCTTCCCTTTGTGATATGGAACCTTGTAGTACAATTTCATAAAGATCCATACACTTACAAACAAGTTTTTGTCATGAAACTAGAAAAATGCTTGTTTTTTGCCCCTTTTTGGCCCCTAATTCCTAATATTTGGAGGAAATTACCCCAAAAATCAATCCCAGTATTCCCTTTGTGATATGGAACCTTGTAGTACAATTTCATAAAGATCCATACACTTACAAACAAGTTATTGTCATGAAACTAGAAAAATGCTTGTTTTTTGCCCCTTTTTGGCCCCTAATTCCTAAAATTTGGAGACAATTACCCCCAAAATCAATCCCAGCATTCCCTTTGTGATATGGAACCTTGTGGTACAATGTCAGAGAGATCCATACACTTACACACAAGTTATGTCTGGAAGTTACAAAAATGCTTATTTTTGGCCCCTTTTGGCCCCTAATTCCTTAACTGTTAGTACCATAACCCCCAAAATCAATCCCCACCTTCCTTTTGTGGTATTGAACCTTATGGTAAAATTTCAATGAGATCCATTCACTTAAACTAAAGTTAGAGTGCGAAAACTAATGTGTATTCGGACGACGACGCCGGACGACGACGACGACGACGACGACGACGACGCCAACGTCATACCAATATACGACCACAAAAAATTTTTTGCGGTCGTATAAAAATGGGACGGACGGGCAAGGGTAACACTTAATGCCCCCATTGCCTACAGTGGTGGCATAAAAATTATGCCACAAAAGTTATGAAAAACACTTTGATGAACACTTCAGTAGTAGATGATCTATTACATCACAAACAACTGATGGTGAGCCAACATATTTTAATGTTTTTGATTAATATATTTAAACATCTGGTGTATACAGAGTCAATATTCAAAGCTGTTAATGACTGTCTTTCACTATGCATTTAATTGAGGGTTTTGGGGGGTGAAATGAGGTGAGTATGGACAGAACCAGTTTATCACAGCCATTCTAAAGTGCCCAAGTCATGTGACAAATCTTCTGAGTGTATTTTTGCATATTTGAAATTTTGTGTTTATATAGATGATCTTCATCAGCTCTGTTGATATCAATAATGACTTGTTCAAACTTAGGGGTAACAAGTCTGGTCTTGGATATAATTTATAAGTTATTTTGAGTTATTTGTTGTTTTCTCATAGACTATTACCTGACGTCTGTTTTAGGAACCAAGTTTATCTGGGAGTTCCACTTTATTTTTAAAGTAAAATTACAAAATCATTAATGTATACCAGTTTAAAATAACATAGCCAGTTTGATAGATTGTTGCCTTCAACTTGCCAGTCTCCTGTTAGATTCCAAATGTTTAAAGGAGTTCCTTGAATGGTCTAAGGTCAAATTAACTTAGTTCAGACAAGGAGAACATAATTTATTTATTAGTTGTAATTGGCTTTGAACTAGCTTTCAGTAACTGTGAGTACTGATAGATCCATAATTTGTCTCTTTTGTCTTTAAGCTAGTTGTTTTTGTGCTTCTTGCCAATTCATTTATTTTCATGGGTACCAATTTTTGTGGATATTTGATTTCATGGTTTGCCAAAGTCTGCATATATTCCTCTTGAACATGTATAATCAGTTGAGATTTGAATTTGTGTTTCCCATGTACCTAAGTAATCCATGAAATTTGGTAAAAAAAAAAATAACGAATCCATGTAGTATAGCGGACTATACGGTAAGGGTCTTGTTTATTGTTGAAGGTCATACAATGACCTATAGTTGCTTCAATCCACTTCATTTGGATACTTGTCTCATTGACAATCATAACACATCTCCATATTATTAATCATCCTGCTTCAAACAAAATTCTTGCTATTCCATTGGCTTAGAGTAACACGATATGTTGTCTACTGAGGTTTTTCATTGTATCACTATCCCCAAATATTTTTTTCTCAAGAAAACATTTATTCCTGTATTCTCCAGCATCAATATATAATTAATAATTTTGAGTTTCACCAGACATCTGACTCAATCCATATCCCATGTTTTGTTTTAAATTTCACTGTATAATACTGATGTTTTTGTTTAATGGTTGACCCGAGTATCTTATACTTACAATATCAGCTCCACCACCAGTCACCACAGATTTTATGTAAATTCCTCTTTCTTTCTGGTTATCTCCCTGTAAACATTAAATTAATATATATTTATTGATTACGTCTCCACAGCAACTGTGACTTGTTAAAAAGCCATTTCTATTCCTAACCTAGGTTTACAGGATGTTTGCTCTAAATTTTGTGTTATGTCTGCAATATTCAACATGATATCTTTATGGCCAGAGTTCACATCTTTGCCTCTTCATGCTCTTGGTCTTTTTGGATAGTTGTCTCAATGGCAATCATAGCTCATCTCATTATTTTTATACACAAGGCAAAAGGGATCAAGATTATGTAAGTAATTCAACATTTTTTAGGCAGCTCGACTGACAACGTTTTTATTTATACAATATATTTTGTGCATACATTGTACATAAATACATATATAGTACATGAATCATCATATAATACATAAGATTCAGCAGTTTTTAGTTTTATATCTTACCATTAATTCAAAACTTCCAATGGCTAATTGCATCTTAACCAAATGTTAATTCAGTTTTTAGATGTTAAATGTCACATCTCACTCTAAATTATCGTCTTTTCCCTTGCAACCAACCCCCTTTAAATATCACATCTCCCATTCATCTTCAATTCTTTTCAACCCTCCTCCCTTTTCCCCAATATTAATCAACCTGTATAATATACCCACCTTGATTTGTTCTGGTACACTAAGTCAACTGCATTCTAGACAGTTATAGATTTTTCAATAATCAATTCTATATATACATGTATATCACATAACAGTATTTAAACATTCATTTGTAAGTTGATTCCCAAAAGACAATAATGGCAAAGCTTGCTGGAGCTTAGACAAAGCAACATGTTGTTCATAAATATTTCAAATGATCTACACAAAAAATATGGTATCATAAAAGCAGAAAATGATTTTCAGGTTTTTAGAAACAATTAAATAATTGTAGATGATTTTCAATTAAACATTGAATGAGCAAATAGCGATTATTGTACATGTGCTTGGTCTCAGCTCCAAATAAGGAATATATTTTTCTCTATGAATTCATGTTGTCAAAATAATATTTCTGTAATTTAATACAGAAGTTAAATTTATAAGATTTCAATAAAATTTCAATGATATAAATGAAATGTTACCTTAGAAATATGTTTAAGAATCTATGTAAACAAGAAAGTTGATGTTTTATGATGATGTTTCTACTCAGTGACAGATTATATAATATAACATCAATGAATCAGAATACAGGGGGCCCTCTTTTACAATTCAATGATTTTATTTCAGATACAAAACTTAATTTGATTACTCAACAACAAAAATATTGTAAAATTTACACCTGAAATGGTCTCAATCCCTGTACTTAACAACTTCCAACAAAAAACCGGAAAACTTGCTCCATTCTTGGTGATAAAATGATTTATATCGCCTAGCTTGACGGGAAGTCTATTGAAATTCTCCCTTTTACTAAAGGTAAATAAAACTTAAACAAAGATCTGCAGTTCTATACATTATATTTAATCTCCACGTTTTATACTTTAAAATTTTAAGATAACAAAATCAGATGTATTGAATTTGAATTAAAAATAGTTCAAATTACTACACTGACACGCTTATGACACACTAACACAACAGTTAGGAAGTACATTTACAGGTGAAATTTTGACCTTAACATTTATGACCAGTCCAAATCTTAGCTGTAATGTCGTATTTACTATATTTGTAAAGTAAAGTGAAATATTAGCTCGAAGGGTATACCTTTTCTATCTCTTCATCTTAATACAAGTGTCTCTTTTCACAAAGATATTTAACAATTAAATTTCACATTTTAATCTCCACAATTAGGACAAAATATCATCATTGACCTAGTTATTACCAGTCCAGTGATCTACAACTTATAATTCACACCATAGGCAATTAAATCCTTACCAAAAACAGAGTATTCAAACAGAGTATTCCTTTACAGGCTCGGATGGTAACACATTAAACAACACATCCACAAATAATTATAACCAGTAGCAATAATTCCAGTTTTAACCATTTAAAAATGTTATATAACCAAAGTTCAATGAAAAAGAAATCGCTAACAGAACTTAAGTTTTGCGCATGATTAATAATTACTATTGCGTGTCTATTTCATGCTAAATATTGCATTCCATAGTTAATTTAAAACCTTGAAAACAGGACATAACATTAAGTTGAAAATTATTTCTTAATTCAATTCAACATTTATACCTGAATAAACAACCTTTTAATAAACTAAATTTTTCAAAATTCTTTGAATTTCATGAGTTTCTTGTCAAAGAGGTTATGAATGTCTGAGCACAAGATAATGATAAATATACTACAATATACTGTACAAATCCCAAAGAATACACAAGTTTAATTCTCAAACAAAAGAATTATTAGTTAATCTTGTCTGGGTGTAACAAATTGGAACAGTGCCATATCAAAATAAAACGGTTGTAATCCAATTAGTGCACAGTTTTAAAAGATTTGAAATATTTCTAATGACAATATTATCCTGATTAAGGCCAAAGGTAGTCAGTATTAGAAGTAAGATTTAGTATAATTGACAATATACATATGATCAATTGTAAAATTAGAATTTAAATCGTTGTGAGTTCCTTCCTCAATTCAGATCTGCACACACTGATAGATGAATAGTAAGAATATGCCAGTGTTCTCCTCAGAAATTTCTTATATCATCCTGGTGAACAGGAAATTATGAAATATCTTCTTGTTTCTAGAAATTATAGCAACACATCCATAACACTTTGTATAAGAAACTTATTTCACATTCTAGCAATATAGCATCACATTACTATGATGCTAAAAGACCCTTGGGGGCAACACTGTATGCATTGGCTATGTTGCAATACTGCAGGGATTTGTGTGGTACTTAAACCATTTATCAGATTTAATGTTGTTTGCTTAATGTCCAGTGGAAAATATTGCATGCAGGATATTAAAGTATGCCTACTGCAGTATCACTGAGTTTGCCTTGATGTTACTTCAACCTACTTATACCTTTGAATAGAAGTCTGGTCAGTGGTGTACCAATTACTATTGAAATAGTTGCCTTCTACATTAGTATATCCTCCTTTGAGATTAATAAGGAATTTACATAGCTGTAAATTTAATGATGTAATCATTTACCACAGATATTTTTATTCAATAACAACATAAAAGTATTGAAAGTTTTAACTTGTTTAATAAATTTGTGTAAACAATAAACTGAGTGGTGTGTATTGTAGATTTTATGCTTTAAGTCAATATTAGGGGTTATTAAAATTCTTTACATTTCTACAGATTATTTATTGTCAAATAATAACTAGCTATTGTTATCTTGTTAAAAAGAAACATTTTTCTGTATGGTTAATACCTGTATGGGTAGCACTCCTACATAAGTATTGACAGTTACTGAAGTTCTGACACAAAAATTACAAGAGAAAAATACCCAGAGAAAAAATGTAAGGGAATCCTATGAACTCCCACCCTACTTCATGTTTGTAATCTCAACTATAACCGCAACACTTTTAAAACATATATTCCAAGTTCCAACCCTTTCATATATTCTATGATTGGTTGATTAATTGTTGTCCGTTTAACGTCCAGTGGCAGCTATGAAGACATTATTGTCCAGCTATGAACACGCTACGGCAAAAATCATTCGGCTTGACCATTTTGAAGGAATTTACATCATAATGAAGTTATCCTAAACATTTAAGGTTATCAAAAGATTTTGTACTAAGGCCATTTATGTGAGAGTTCTGATAAGTGATTTTGTGGATAATTCTATTCACAGCTAATCTCAGAAAAATAAGGACCAGTTTTAAAACAAATCTATCAAGAGTTTAGAATAACAATAATTAGATTTGTTGCAATGTTATCTTGTGTGTTCAAGTATATTGTGCAAGTTATAACAAGTGAAATATTTTCAATTCAAGACTTGGTACCAGAAATAATGCATAGCTAGAATCTAAACGAGTGTAACTAAGGATTGAGGATAAATAAAAATTTGTAAGGGTTCCGCGGAACCCAGTGTCTCGCCTACTTTTGCTGTTAATCGCAGGCTCAACAAAAATGAGGAAAAAAATTGATAAAAATATTCCTCTATATACTATCTTTTGATTGTAAGTAGCTTCTGTCCAAGTTTGGTAAAAATCCAGGATAGTTTATGAATCTAATAAATGTTTTAAAAACTTAAACTGCAGATCTAGACTGTATGTAATGTTAACTGGAAGAAAAACTAAGTCCATTTATAAGTAAAATACGGAAAAAAATGGAACAAAATTTTAACAAAATTCCTTCTAGATACTAGCTTTTAATCATAAACAAGCATCTGTCCAAGTTTGGTACAAATCCAGGATAGTTTAAGAAAGTTATTAAAATCTTAAAAACTTTAACCACAGAGTGAATGTAATGTTAAATGGCAGAAAAACTAAGTCCATTTATAAGTAAAATACTGAAAAAATGGATTTTTTTTTTTACAAAATTTACTTTGGATTATTATCTTATGATCATAAAAAAGTTTCTTTCCAAGTTCGGTAGAAATCCAGGATAGTTTAAGAAAGTTATTAAAATTTCAAAAACTTTAACCACAGAGTGAATATTTGTGGACGCCGCTGCCGACGACAACAACAATGACAACGCCGCCGACGGAATGTAGGATCGCTATGTCTCGCTTTTTCGACAAAAGTCGAAGGCTCGACAAAAAGAGGCCCGCACGGAGACAACTTGAAATACATGATACAGTCCTTTACATGTATATGTGTATTGTAAAATTGCTGAATATTTGAGATGGTCTATTGCCAAATTTAAAATTGAAGATACACTGAAGGTCCATCATCAATAGTATCAACACCAAAAAATACATTTGGTGACTAACAGTCCATCAGTAGTGGTATCAACACATTGGCAATATACTAAATAAGCTACAAAAGCAAAATTATTGCCAATGCTGTTTTTATTTTTTAAACATTTGAAAAATAGTGGCAAAGAAGATTTAAGTACAACTCAAGTTTACATTAGAATTTTCATTATGAATCATTTAAATTAAAGGATTTTGAAACAAATATTCTGCAGTTTATGTATTTTTGCCTGTAACTTCGATCTGTAAAGATAACGATAGTTTTGACAAGTGACACATGTGTGATACGAGTCTTTATCATGCTACCAAATCTCATGCAAATCGACTGTGACCACCTTAAATCATGGTTTAATTTTACTTTTATTATTTCTTATTTAAAAAAAAATATTTTAAATGGTTAATGTGTAACCTGACTCTTCTCTTTATTTTACGTTAAAAGATTGAAATTAGATATTCAGAATTCATATAAACACACGTTAAACTGCCTGAACTAGTATCCGAGGACCGCCACCGAACAAAAATAAAAAAATTTCTCAGTTACATCTTTTAAACATTACAGATGTTAACAACCTGCCATTCATTTTACAAAGGTTTCTTTTCTACTATTTCAAAGATACATGAAAAGATAAAACAATACTTCTATTTTTTTGTCATATTTTCATGAAAATATTTATGTTATTACTGTCGAATGATGCATAGACATTATCATTTTGTCAAAATTACACGTGTTGTTCGCATGCACAAATAACATGCTAACGGAAATGTTTTGATAATTAAATCCTTAATATCTAAATGTGCAGACAAAATTATAATGAATTATGTAATAGGGTCGTCATGTATCTACATGTACATGTGACATTCTTATATTCTTACTCATAGCCTTGTAAATACAAGACTGTCTTTACTCTAATCCTGGTTAGACAAAATCATACACCATGTTTTCCCTTTTTGTAAGATGACAGAATGCATGTCGGAAAGAATTTTCTTTTTTTAAAAGTGGATGTTTAGTCACCAGCAAAAATGTTCAGAAATGGATTTGTTTTTCTCACTACTTCCCCTAAAAAGGCAATAAGTAAATAATTTTGACACAGAGGTTATAATTGGGTGGTTTGTTACTAAACACCCACATAACAGGTAGACTAAAATATTTAAATAAGTCACCTCAATGTCTGACTATGTAACAACTTTTACTTTTACATTGCTTTAACACCTAGCACAGTTAGAGTGGGACTATACACTTAAACAATATAGCTCTGGAGGCTCTTATCTATATAAGCCAAAGATTTCCGGTCAAAATAACTTTAAATTTAATCTTTCACTTTCAAAATATTATGCATTAGGTATGAATGTAAAGTATCAAAGTTTTGCACCGTTGCCGACAATTCTATTTTTAAAAAGTATTTCTTAAATGGTGCTTTAAATAAGTTTTGTGGAACAAATTGCTAACACAGAGATAAATCTTACGTAACTTCATTACAAAGTTATTCATTAGATCTGTTCCGAACAATAGAGAAGCAAATCTCCAGGCCTTAATAACATATACTCTTAATGACAAATTTGTGGTTACATACAACCTAATTCATAGAGAGGCTAAAACATATTCACAATCAATCACGGATAGTGAGCTATTTTAATATCAATGTCATGTTCCCTTCACAAGATGGCTGTGCCCATATAACACAACTTTGTACATTATAACCTAATAAAAGGAAGTAAATGGTTCTGAGGAACCCCGATATCTCACGAATAAATGGTGATCTTTGGGTTAAAACGATAAACAGGAATTCAGAAACACCTATGAACCCTAGAAACAGGAAAGTTATCATGTCTGTGGATATATTAGAGACCTTATTTCTATAAAGCCTGTAATTCTTAGCACTGAATACTGAGTTAAAATACTGTAATGCTATGTAGATTGACTTAGTTTAAAAAACATTGATTTATTCTGTTTAATTAATTAGGTATATTCAGTGCATCTGGTCTTGACATAAGCTCAATATAAACTGAATATCCTACCTAATGCTCACTAAAAGAGTGTAGACCTTTGTGATTGAATATTATTGTGATTGCTAAAATTGTAACTTAGTAAATATTCTGTGTCATGATAAACAAAAGTTTAATAATTTTTTCCTAATTGTCAACTGGTCCTGGAATGCTAAAAATATATGGATTTGTAGGAAAACTACACAACATTGTGTTGGTCTCAATTTTCAGATAAAGAAAAAAATGATGCAATAAATTTGATTTAAAATTACATACATCTTTTTATCATATATTAAGACCAGTGAGTTTAGAATGGAAAAAAGGGATGCTCCCTAAAAGAGATGCCTTGGCTGTTTATCATTACAGACATGTGAGTTAAGCCATTTTCAACTGATTTTTATGTTGTGCTGTAACACCACTGTCCCAGGTTAGGGGAAGGTTGAGCGCTCACAAACATGTTTAGCCCCACCACATTCTTTATTTGTCTGTACCAAGTCAGGAGCCTGTAGTTCAGTGGTTGTCGTTGGTTCATGTCTGTCATATTTTTTTTTCATCAATTGTTTTGTTATAAATTAGGCCGTTAGTTTTCTCAATTGAATTGTTTCATATTTTTCATGTCGGGGCCTTTTATAGCCGACTGTATAGTATGGGTTTTTTTCACTGTTGAAGGCCATACGGTTGCCTATATGTTCATTTGAACTGAGTGGATAGTTGTCTCATTAGCAATCATACCACATCTCCTTTTTTATATATTGTAACAACATGTTATAACAATGATCTTTGTGATATTTGCTTTCCTCTTCCCTGGCTCATGTGTTTCAATTCTATTTAAAATTTCAACTTAAAGACCATTTACTCAATTACAAAAAGATGGAATTTCTGTAAGACATTCATATGAACTTAAATTGATTTTTTTGTTTTGCAAATTATAAATCTATCATGTGTGACATTTATGGTCATAAATGGTCCACCATGTGCAATATTATATCCAGATAAAATATTATTTATTAATACTTATATTTCTCTTATCCTTTTATTTATTTAACATATGAAGCCTGTATTCATCTTCGCATAAAAAAAATTAAAGAAATCTGCCACATGTACATTTATGTTTTCAGAACTATTAAAATTAGGGCTATCATCATATTTTTGAAACAATTCCAGTTTTGTCCACATTATTTGCATCAATTCCAAATCAGATATTAAAATTTTTACCAAAAACAGATGAAAAAAATATGGATCTACACCAAAAATATGACTTTAAAAAATATTTAAATTATTATACTATTCTCAATATTTAATTTGAGAAAAACATCATCATAAAATAACCTGCTTAATTCATCGTTTAAATACAAGTAATTTGAGACTTCTTTAGCCGTTAATTTACAACTCACGAAACTCCTGACGCATTAGAGATGAAACTTGAATATCCTGGAACTCTCAGTAATCCAAATTGTGGATGTAATTTGGTAAATTAGTATACAATTATTGTAATAGTAAACTTCACATCACTTTTTCACAACAAAATCCATAGAAAGCTTAGACGTTTTTACTGTTATTTAACTGGGAAACATCCAGGATTTTATCCAAGAATATCTTTCTTTAAAAATCTATGAAAATGTTTTTATACAATGTATGTTATGTATTCCATAAACGTTTAAATTCTTCAGCAATCTTATGTAATCAGATTCATAAAGATCTTACAGATATATCCAAGTTTTTGTTGTAGTCCATCAATATTCATCCATTTAACATTAGTTTTTTCTCTTTATGAATCAGGAACATCTCACACAAAAATGTCCCCAGAAAAAAAATGTCAAATTTTAAAATCCCATGTGACTTATGAAAATCTGCTGAAGAATTTGACCAGTTATTTAAGATTACAGGTGTGCAGAATTACCTGTTAGTTGGTATATAAATAGAAATCATTTAACCTATCCATTTTATTGGCCTCTGCTATTTAGGGTCATTCCAGGTTAGTGGAGTTTTTATGCAAACTGTTAAGTTTACAAGAAAGTTTACAAACATTGTTACATTTCTTATAATAAACTCATCTGAACAGATTGGAATACAATATAAGGTTTCACTAGATATAATACAAGGTTACCAGAAAATACAGGTGAATTTACTTGTATTTACTTAAGTGCAATACAAAAACATGTTTGTTGACAAATCTCAATTCCCATTAAAATATTTCAAAAGAATTTTTAATGTTTAAGGAAAAATACTAAGCTTTATTTACATAAAGCAGATTGAAGTAATAATTCAGTTTATTTTGTGAGTTAAAATAAATCCTGAATTTCAAGGGTAAAGTTTTTGTAAGGAGTGGTATTAAACTGTAGTATAAAATATAGTACTAAGACAGTATTATCACAGCTGTGAGGAATAATATATTGTACGGAAGCCTAATCATTTCAAAGAACAATGAAATGTAGACTGTAATTTCAGTTTAATATGAATAAAACAAGATGTGTGGTATACATCAATGAAACAGCAACCCAACAGCAGAAATAACCAAAAGACATCTAGAAGACTACATACAGACTTCAAAAACAGCCATGTGTCTATACAAATGTCAAGCTCTAAATCGTCCCAAGTCTAATAAATTTAATGACTGCATATAAAAAAATAAATGGGGAATGTGTCCATCGGACACAGATGATGCCCCCGCTTGCATATCATATAAAGTTATAAAGAGACATAACTGAAGAACGGTAAAAGTGAAGCTACCCAAATTTGTACTTGATCTGAGTTTTGTGGTAATAAGTTTCATAAAATTTGGTTGAGACAAACTTAAGTTAAAGAACTGAAATGAAAAATTCAGCAATTTTTCTATTTGTAATGGGGCATAACTCTAGAACAATAAAAGTGACATCCCCAAAGTTCAAACTTGATCTGTATTTTGTAGAAATAAACATAGTGTATCAGTTTCATCACATTTGGTTGAGGCAAACTAAAGTTACAGAACGGAAACGAAAAATTCAGCAATTTTTCCATTTGTAAAGGGGCATAACTCTAGAATGGTTAAAGTGACACCCCCAATATTCAAACTTGATCTGTGTTTTGTGGTAATAAGCATTGTGTATAAGTTTCATAACATTTGGTTGAGGCTAACTTAAGTTAAGAGAACGGAAACGAAACATTCAGCAATTTTTCCATCTGTAAAGGGGCATAACTCTAGAACAGTTAAAGTGACGCCACCAAAACTGAAACTTGATCTATATTTTGTGGTAATAAGCATTGTGTATAAATTTCATAACATTTGGTTGAGGCAAACTAAAGTTAGAGAACGGAAACGAAAAATTCAGCAATTTTTCCATTTGTAAAGGGGCATAACTCTAGAATGGTTACGATGATGCCACCAAAATTCAAACTTGATCTGTGTTTTGTGGTAATAAGCATTGTGTATAAGTTTCATAATATTTGGTTGAGGCAAACTAAAGTTAGAGAACGGAAACCAATTTGGGACGTACATACGGACGGACGTACAGACGGACAAGGGTAAAACTTAATGCCCCCTCCGCTACGGCAGGGTCATAAAAATGCTGATTTTTTTCTTATCCATGTACAAATAAAAATACAAGAAGTTTTAAGATTCTAATCAAAAAGTTTGATTCGGTATGGTCTCATTTATGAGAGCAGATAAGTCACTATTTAAAGTACATCAACAAGTTTAACAACCAAGAGTGAAGGTCTATTCAGAACAAAAGTAAACAGTAGTACTGTAGTCAATGATATGGTTATCAATTTCAAGCTTTAGAATCATAAAATGAAAAGGAAATAAGATATAGCCGTTTATAAATCATAGATACCTAAGGTTTGATGTTTATTCCTGCAGAAAATTTAATTACTATGCACCTGTAGTGCACAAAAATTGAGACCATGAGTTGAGGTGATTCGGAAACTAAGAAATTACATACATGGATGAAGTATTTGTTAAGGATAGATTGCTTTGGCTCCCATTGTGAAGGGTATAGATGTTGTGAACATTAGTATTTAATGATTATAGTACATATATAAAGTAGGATCAAATGATCCAACCATGACATTAAAATTGTAAATTTATAGAATCATTTAAATCCATAAAAATCCTATCATTACATATCTGGAGACTTCATCATGTGGACAGTGAACTTGGGTAGACATGAATACCTTATGTACAGGTTATTCTCTAAAAAGTCTTGGTGTATTTGTCTTGAAATTGGAGCAAGTAACTGTCCAATATTCAGGTAAAATTATTTCTTTTGTGAAAACCTTTCTTTAATCATTTTTTGAGTCAGGCAACCAAATCTACTTCTTTACATTACATCTCTGTGTACAGACTCATGTGACTATTTAATTGTTGTTCTGTTAAAGTCACATTTACAAAACGGGTCAGATTTCAGGTTTGGTTTGTAAAGGATGTCAATAAAACTGAGAAAATAAATATATGTCATATTTCAATAAAACTAATATCCAACAATCTACTCCAAAGTACAGTATTACAGCTTAGTCTATTAGTGTATTAACAAGAACAGAACAGAACCACACATCATATTTGCTTTGCCTAGGGTATATTTTTGAAACAACAAACATGAAATAATTTCATTCAACAGATGTGTGTCACTTGAAACACATAGAGTACCACCCAAAACAAATAAATGTTTTGTTAATAAATTGGCAAAATGTCTACATTGTTTTCCTAACCATTCACAATGGCAAACTGATTGAATATCAATACTTATTTCAGAGCAAATAGAAGATATAAATGTGCAGTATAAAATGAAATTTAACATACAATATATGCAAATTAGATGGGGATATATAGACAATATCATGTGACAGTCTATGAAATACTATCTTATATTACTAATACAATGCAAGATTGTATTTCTGTCTACACAAAGAAACAAGTGTTCAAAAATAGACTTCGTTCTTTTTCTTTAATATAACTCTCAGATTTGACGGCACATTAGTTACTTTATAGTCCAACTGTAACCTTTTCTCCTATCACAAACATATATTATCAAACAACAATCAAAAATTCCTGTCCAAAATCTCATTGTGCAGCATATAATTTACTCAATATATGCACTTTATAATATTGTTCCTTACGGGATGAATGAGGTAAAAAAAAGGGGTGTAAACCTCAATTTAAAGTTTCTACAATGGTGGCATTAGGAACTATTCAGACCTAGCTGTTCAGGGACTTCACCTTTAGATGTTCTGTACAGATACATTCTACAGGTGCCGATTCAGACAGGGCACACCTGGCGCATGCACCCTAAAAAAATTTTATAATGTAATTCATAGGTAAAATTTCAACCAATTTTTGTCAAAAAATGGTACTCAATCTTCTTATTCTAAGAAACGCCCTCTAACATCAAATCCTGGGTTGCCCCTGATTTTTTAGAACATTGTTCAGAATTTATCTAAAATTTACACTCAATTTGTCTAAAAAACTGAAATAAAAAAATAGCTAAAATACCATGGCAGCATAGAGACCACCTAGAATAAATCTTTCAAAATCTGAAAGATTAATTAATCTACAGATAGCGATCTTATCTTTGGTATGTATCAATAATACATTTTAAGATTAATTATAATGTCCTCAATTTTAATTTTTTATCTTTGGCTTCTCCAAATGAATTAGTTTAAAACATTTCTATGTCTGTCATCTTGCCAAGTCCAACTACTCAATCATCCTTTTACAAGATTACATCTCAGACAGACATTTAAAATTTTAAAAGACAAATCAAAATTTCATTATGTTTAAAGACAACTAGATAAATTAGGTTTAGGTCCCATTCAAAGGAAGTGTGAAATGACTCGGATCAAAGAACTCAAATGAGCCAGATTTGTCACATGATTATGATGGCTTCTAAAGAAATATGTACACAACACAAAAATGTATCTTTATGTTCTTATAAAATGATTGAAATTATAAAAGAAATTTATGTCTGTCTGTTTACTCTTCAAATAAATGGGGAATGTGTCCATGGGACACAGATGATGCCCCCGCTATATAACGTTATAAAGGGACATATCTCAAGAACAGTAAAAGTGACACTACCCAAATTTGTACTTGATCTGAGTTTTGTGGTAATAAGCATTGTTTTTGAGTTTCATAACATTTAGTTGAGGCAAACTTGAGTTAGAGAATGGAAACCAATTTTGGGACGTACGGACGTACAGACGGAAATGAAAAATTCAGCAATTTTTCCATTTGTAAAGGGGCATAACTCTAAAACGGTAAAAGTGACGCCACCAAAATTCAAACTTGATCTGTGTTTTGTGGTAATAAGCATAGTGTATAAGTTTCATAACATTTGGTTGAGGCAAACTAAAGTTAGAGAACGGAAACGAATATCAGCAATTTTTCCCTTTGTAAAAGGGCATAACTCTAGAACGGCAAAAGTGACGCCACCAAAATTCAAACTTGATCTGTGTTTTGTGGTAATAAGCACTGTGTCTAAGTTTCATAACATTTGGTTGAGGCAAACTAAAGTTAGAGAACGGAAACGAAAAATTCAGCAACTTTTCCATTTGTAAAGGGGCATAACTTTAGAACAGTAAAAGTGATGCCACCAAAATTCAACCTTGATCTGTGTTTTGTGGTAATAAGCATAGTGCATAAGTTTCATAACATTTGGTTGAGGGAAACTAAAGTTAGAGAAAGGAAACCAATTTTGAGATATACGGACGGACGTTCAGACGGACATGGGTAAAACAATCATGAAAAATTCAAGATTATTATATTAATTGTAAAATGTGTCATCCATTTCACTAACATGCACCTTGATTCATAAGTGATCTCCATGTTTGGACAGTACATGTACTTGTACTAGGATATTTGTATTTATGCACATGTACAAAGGAGTTAGGGTCTCCCTCTTTGGACAGTACATGTATTTATACTAGGATATTTGTATTTATATACATGTACAAAGGTGTTAGGGTCTCCCTATTTGGACAGTACATGTATTTATACTAGTATATTTGTATTTATGTACATATACTTTAAGGAATTGTGGTCTCCCTCTTTGTACAGTACATGTATTTATTCTAGAATATTTGTATTTATGTACATATACTTTAAGGAATTGGGGTCTCCCTCTTTAGACAGTACATGTATTTATACTAGTATATTTGTATTTATGTACATATACTTTAAGGAATTGAGGTCTCCCTCTTTGGACAGTACATGTATTTATACTAGTATATTTGTATTTATGTACATATACTTTAAGGAATTGGGGTCTCCCTCTTTGGACAGTACATGTATTTATACTAGGATATTTATATTTATGCACATGTATAAAGGAGTTAGGGTCTCCCTCTTTGGACAGTACATGTATTTATACTAGGATATTTGTATTTATGTACATATACTTTAAGGAATAGGGGTTCCCCTCTTTGGACAGTACATGTATTTATACTAGGATATTTGTATTTATGTACATATACAAAGGATTAAGGGGTCTCCCTCTTTGGACAGTACATGTATTTATACTAGAATATTTGTATTTATGTACATATACAAAGGATTAAGGGGTCTCCCTCTTTGGACAGTACATGTATTTATACTAGAATATTTGTATTTATGTACATATACAAAGGATTAAGGGGTCTCCCTCTTTGGACAGTACATGTATTTATACTAGAATATTTGTATTTATGTACATATACAAAGGATTTAGGGGTCTCCCTCTTTGGACAGTACATGTATTTATACTAGAATATTTGTATTTATGTACATATACAAAGGATTAAGGGGTCTCCCTCTTTGGACAGTACATGTATTTATACTAGAATATTTGTATTTATGTACATATACAAAGGATTAAGGGGTCTCCCTCTTTGGACAGTACATGTATTTATACTAGGATATTTGTATTTATGTACATGTACAAAGGTGTTAGGATCTCCCTCTTTGGACAGTACATGTATTTATACTAGTATATTTGTATTTATGTACATATACTTTAAGGAATTGGGGTCTCCCTCTTTGGACAGTACATGTATTTATACTAGAATATTTGTATTTATGTACATGTACTTTAAGGAATTGGGGTCTCCCTCTTTAGACAGTACATGTATTTATACTAGTATATTTGTATTTATGTACATATACTTTAAGGATTTGAGGTCTCCCTCTTTGGACAGTACATGTATTTATACTAGGATATTTGTATTTATGTACACATACTTTAAGGAATTGGGGTCTCCCTCTTTAGACAGTACATGTACTTATACTAGTATATTTGTATTTATGTACATATACTTTAAGGAATTGGGGTCTCCCTCTTTGGACAGTACATGTATTTATACTAGGATATTTATATTTATGCACATGTATAAAGGAGTTAGGGTCTCCCTCTTTGGACAGTACATGTATTTATACTAGAATATTTGTATTTATGTACATATACAAAGGATTAAGGGGTCTCCCTCTTTGGAAAGTTCATGTATTTATACTAGGATATTTGTATTTATGTACATGTACAAAGGTGTTAGTGTCTCCCTCTTTGGACAGTACATGTATTTATACTAGGATATTTGTATTTATGTACATGTACAAAGGTGTTAGGGTCTCCCTCTTTGGACAGTACATGTATTTATACTAGAATATTTGTATTTATGTACATGTACTTTAAGGAATTGGGGTCTCCCTCTTTAGACAGTACATGTATTTATACTAGGATATTTGTATTTATGTACATGTACTTTAAGGAATTGGGGTCTCCCTCTTTAGACAGTACATGTATTTATACCAGAATATTTGTATTTATGTACATGTACTTTAAGGAATTGGGGTCTCCCTCTTTGGACAGTACATGTATTTATACTAGAATATTTGTATTTATGTACATATACAAAGGAGATCTGTGTTGGTTGTTCTCAATTCTTGTTATTCTCTTTTATGTTCTACACATGAAAGAAAAATGAAAAGTGCTATTAACTTATAAACCCTATTTTTTGTTTTTTTTAGAACATTCGGACATGTTGAGGGTGGAAGATAATGGTATACCTAAAGAAGTCATTTCTATGAAGGGTAGGACAGTGTGAACATTTAAAGCCAGAAAGAGTTACCTCCCATATCAACTTTACATGTTCTTACAGATATTAAACAATTTTACATGCATTTCTAATTAAATTTACACATAATGAATGTTTATGATCACTGACTAAACAAATATATGACTGATATTGTGCTGATTGTGTTGTAATTGTATCAAATGGCATATAAAACTGCAACATCTGGAACAAACTATGTTTGATACAAAACTAGACTAATTTAAATGTTTTTGCAGCATTTTTCCACACTTCAGTAATTTTGATGTCTTTAAACCACTCATTTAATAAAACTTTAACCCATTCTCAATTGAAAAGAATAACATCCTTTCCTATTATTTAGGCTTTGCGATTGTACATTTGATTTATCTCCCCTTTCCCATACAGGAAAAAAAAAACCAACTAAAAACTAAAAAGATTTCTTTTTAATGGAAAACAATAAATCATTTTCAAGAAGCATTACAACATAGCATAAACTTAAATGTTTGATTTGACATCTTTTGGTCCTATTATGCATGCTACATTAGTCAATAGAAAATAACAGCTTTATTTTCAAGGAAATTTTCAAAGGTTTCTATTTGAAGAAAGGTCGCTTTCAGAGGCCAAAACAGACTGATTTCAAAAGAATGTTTACAATGATGTTTCTTTGTATGTGATTTTATATTTTATATAGATATAGTAAAAAATATGCTATTAGAACAACTAAAGGACAATGTTTTATATGTTCAACAATAAATTTTACAGTGTATTAAAATATACAACAGAACGCATACATTTAAACAAAACAAACCATGGAGTTGTAATTGTATTATTTTAACCTGTTTTTCCAATTGAAACTCTTTTATTCTTTTTATTTATAGTAGTGGAACAACCATTTTGTTTCCCCCTATTTCAGGTGACATATAAAGTCTGAGTTATTTTGTTAGGTATTAAAGTTAAGTAACCTGCTGAATCCTATGTATTACAGATAATCACAATTTCCTAGATACTCATGTTAGTGTATGTTGTATAACACAAAAAGCTTTACATGCACAATCTTGCAAAAAGATGAAAACGCTTTAATCTTCCCTTTCATGCATTTTCCCCCCTTTTTTACCAATTGTTTTCTTGTTTTTTCTCAAACTGAACCCCACAAAACTTGTTTAACTTACCTGCCACAATACTGAGCCCCATGCTGCCCTTGACCTTTATACTTACCTTAGCTGCCACAATACTGAGCCCCATGCTGCCTTGACCTTTATACTTACCGTAGCTGCCACAATACTGAGCCTGATGCTGCCCTCGACCTTTATACTTACCTTAGCTGCCACAATTCTGAGCCCCATTCTGCTCTTGACCTTTATACGTACCTTAGCTGCCACAATACTGAGTCATGCTGCCCTTGACCTTTATTATATACTTACCTTAGCTGCCACTATACTGAGCCCCATGCTCCCCTTGACCTTTATACTAACCTTAGCTGCCACGATACTGAGCCTGATGCTGCCCTTGACCTTTTTTCTAACCTAAGCTGCCACAATACTGAGCCCAATGCTCCCCTTGACCTTTATACTAACCTTAGCTGCCATGATACTGAGCCTGATGCTGCCGTTGACCTTTATACTAACCTTAGCTGCCACAATACTGAGCCCCATGCTGCCTTTGACTTTGCCAAATGATATAACAGCAACTTCTGGTTCCTTAGACATCGGAGGTTTCTGGTCTGGAGGAGAACCACCATGCTGGAGTTGGTTTGGTTGGTTTGGTTGGTTTTTACGTATAGCCTGCAATTTAAAGAAGTAAAATTGAAAATCTAATATTTATGAAAAATAAAAAGGTTATATAGTTTAAAATGCTATTTTGTTTTTCAATCAAATTGTTATTGCATTAAAAGGGGGTAGGCATCTGTGTAACAAACTGAATAAATAAAGTACTGATTGATTATCATTTCACATTTGATTCAAGATCTGGAAAACCAACAATATAAAAACAAGTACAAAGAAAATAAAATGCTCCGCAGGGCGCAGCTTGATACGACCGCAGAGGTCGAACCCTGAACAGTTGGGGCAAGTATGGACACAACATTCAAGCTTGATACAGCTTTGCATTTGGATTGTGATTAAATATTTGACACAGCATAGGTTTCTGACACAGAATGAATGTGGTCTAAGAACTTAAAAATTTTAAATTGGACATTCACCTATTATGGTCCAATATCCAAAATCTAAATACATGGTTAGATTCAGCATATCAAAGAACCCCAAGAATTCAATTTTTGATGAAATCAAACAAAGTTTAATTTTGGACCCTTTTGACCTCAATGTGGACAAAGTTGAAAACGCGGCCCAAAAATCAAAAATCTAAATACATGGTTAGATTCAGCATATCAAAGAACCCCATATATTCAATTTTTGTTGAAATCAAACAAAGTTTAATTCTGGACCCCGATTTGGACCAACTTGAAAACTGGGCCCATAATCAAAAATCTAAATACATGTTTAGATTCAGCATATCAAAGAACCCTAAGAATTCAATTTTTGTTAAAATCAAACTAAGTTTAATTTTGGACCCTTTGGACCTTAATGTAGACCAATTTGAAAACGGAACCAAAAATTAAGAATCTAAATACATGGTTACATTCGGCATATCAAAGAAACCCAAGAATTCAAGAATAAAACCCCATTGAAATTGGTCAAGAAATAAGCAATTTATACGAAGTATCTTCTTTTGCACAATACTGTGCAATTAAATATTTCTTGCTATTGCGCAATACTGTACAATTGACAATTTCTTGCTATTGCGCAATATTATGCTATTGGATATTTCTTGCTATTGCGCAATACTGTGCAATTGAAGATTTCTTGCTATTGCGCAATACTGTGCAATTGAAGATTTCTTGCTATTGTGCAATACTGCGCAATTGAAAATTTCTTGCTATTGCACAATACTTATTATATAATAATTTACACATCCTGTTTGTTGTGTATCTCCTACCATATCATTATAATTTTCTTTTAAATATAAATCAGAAATAACCAACTTAAAATAGAAAATTTTAAAAGAAAAAAAAAGGAAAAAAAAAAAAATCCCCCCCCCCAAATTTTTTGAACCCCCTTATGATTCATCACCCCCAAACTCAATCCCAGCCTTCCCTTTGTGGAATGGTACCTTGCAGTACAATTTCAGAGAGATCCATACACTTGAACACAAGTTATTGTCTAGAAACTAGAAAAATGTGTTTTTTGGCCCCAAATTCCTAAACGTTTAGGGCAATTACCCCCAAACTCAAACCCAGCTTTCCCTTTGTGATATGGAACCTTGTAGTACAATTTCAGAAAGATCCATACACTTACACACAAGTTATTGTCCTGAAACTAGAAAAATGCTTGTTTTCTGCCCCTTTTTGGCCCCTAATTCCTAAAATATTGAGGCAATTACCCCCATCATCAATCCCAGCCTTCCCTTTGTGGTATGGTACCTTGCAGTACAATTTCAGAGAGATCCATACACTTGAACACAAGTTATTGTCTGGAAACTAGAAAAATGCTTATTTTTGGCCCCTTTTTGGCCCCCAATTCCTAAACATTTCAGCAATTACCCCCAAACTCAATTCCAGCTTTCTATTTGTGATATGGAACCTTGTAGTACAATTTCAGAAAGATCCATACACTTGAACACAAGTTATTGTTATGAAACTAGAAAAATGCTTGTTTTTTGCCCCTTTTTTGGCCCCTAATTCCTAAAATTTTGAGGCAATTACCCCCAAAATCAATCCCAGCATTCCTTTTGTGATATGGAACCTTGTGGTACAATGTCAGAGAGATCCATACACTAACACACAAGTTATGTCTGGAAGTTACAAAAATGCTTATTTTTGGCCCCTTTTTGGCCCCTAATTCCTTTACTGTTGGTACCATAACCCCCAAAAACAATCCCAACCTTCCTTTTGTGGTATTGAACCTTGTGGTAAAATTTCATAGAGATCCATTCACTTAAACTAAAGTTAGAGTGCGAAAACCAATGTGTCTTCGGACGACGCCGGACGACGCCAGACGACGACGACGCCAACGTCATACCAATATACGACCACAAAAATTTTTTTGCGGTCGTATAAAAAGTGTGGAAAACTGATTTGCCGGGCTGACGGATGGACAGACGGAGTGCAAACCTAAAGTCCCCTTCTACTTCGTCGATGGAGACGTGGTATGATTGCAAGTGAGACAACTATCCACTAGAGTTCAAACGAAGTGGATGCAAGCAATTATAGGCAACCATACGTTAAATGTACTGTTCTTAACATGTTCTCATAATTATAATGGATGGTTCAGTTATTTAAGTAAATGATTGTTTAATACTGTAAATTTAGAAATTATCGTGAAGTTTTTTTAATGCTGAATCGACATTTTTTCCTGAATAAAAGAAATATTATAGAATAAGAAACCATTCATTAATAACAACGTTAAAGGTCAGGTAATGTTATATGATCCATACTGTGACATGTCAGTACTGTCTTGTCTCAATATTAATAATCATTTCAACATTTATATATAAAATAATTTCAAAAGGATTTTTTCTATAATTTTCTATGGCTCATGTTGACTAATGATTAATACAAAATGATGATGCTGTTATTACTATAATAGTCTTAAAAACATCTTCTTCCTTGGTTTCTTCAAAAGATTCACTAAGAACTTTCTACTTTTAATGACATTTTATTACTAAATATTCATAACATTGCTGGAATAATCTTATTTAGAGCTACTATGCAAATTCTACATCTAATAGATTCTGCTTCTTATTTCTTTTATATGAATAAATAAAATGCTCCGCAGGGCGCAGCTTGATATGACCGCAGAGGTCGAACCCTGAACAGTTGGGGCAAGTATGGATACAACATTCAAGCTTGATACAGCTTTGCATTTGGATTGTGATTAAATATTTGACACAGCATAGGTTTCTGACACAGAATGAATGTGGTCTAAGAACTTAAAAATTTTAAATTGGACATTCACCTATTATGGTCCAATATCCAAAATCTAAATACATGGTTAGATTCAGCATATCAAAGAACCCCAAGAATTCAATTTTTGATGAAATCAAACAAAGTTTAATTTTGGACCCTTTTGACCTCAATGTGGACAAAGATGATAACGGGGCCCAAAAATCAAAAATCTAAATACATGGTTAGATTCAGCATATCAAAGAACCCCATATATTCAATTTTTGTTGAAATCAAACAAAGTTTAATTTTGGACCCCGATTTGGACCAACTTGAAAACTGGGCCCATAATCAAAAATCTAAATACATGTTTAGATTCAGCATATCAAAGAACCCTAAGAATTCAATTTTTGTTAAAATAAAACTAAGTTTAATTTTGGACCCTTTGGACATTAATGTAGACCAATTTGAAAATGGAACCAAAAATTAAGAATCTAAAAAAATTCTAAATACACGGTTAGATTCGGCATATCAAAGAACCCCAATAATTCAATTTTTGATGAAATCAAACAAAGTTTAATTTTGGACCCTTTGGACCTCAATGTGGACCAATTTAAAAACGGGGCCCAAAATCCAAAAACTAAATACACGGTTAGATTCAGCATATTAAAGAACCCCAAAAATTCAAGAATAAAACCCCATTGAAATTGGTCAAGAAATAAGCAATTTATACGAAGTATCTTCTTTTGCACAATACTGTGCAATTAAATATTTCTTGCTATTGTGCAATACTGTACAATTGACAATTTCTTGCTATTGCGCAATATTGTGCTATTTGATATTTCTTGCTATTGTGCAATACTGTGCAATTGAAGATTTCTTGCTATTGCGCAATACTGTGCAATTGAAGATTTCTTGCTATTGTGCAATACTGTACAATTGAAAATTTCTTGCTATTGCACAATACTTATTATATAATAATTTACACATCCTGTTTGGTGTGTATCTCCTACCATATCATTATTATTTGCTTTTAAATATAAATCAGAAATAACCAACTTAAAATGGAAAATTTTAAAAGAAAAAAAAAAAGGAAAAAAAAAAAATCCCCCCCCCCAATTTTTTTAACCCCCTTATGATTCATCACCCCCAAACTTAATCCCAGCCTTCCCTTTGTGGTATGGTACCTTGCAGTACAATTTCAGAGAGATCCATACACTTGAACACAAGTTATTGTCTGGAAACTAGGAAAATGCTTATTTTTGGCCCCTTTTTGGCCCCAAATTCCTAAACGTTTAGGGCAATTACCCCCAAACTCAAACCCAGCTTTCCCTTTGTGATATGGAACCTTGTAGTACAATTTCAGAAAGATCCATACACTTACACACAAGTTATTGTCCTGAAACTAGAAAAATGCTTGTTTTTTGCCCCTTTTTGGCCCCTAATTCCTAAAATATTAAGGCAATTACCCCCATCATCAATCCCAGCATTCCCTTTGTGGTATGGTACGTTGCAGTACAATTTCAGAGAGATCCATACTCTTGAACACAAGTTATTGTCTGGAAACTAGAAAAATGCTTATTTTTGGCCCTTTTTTGGCCCCCAATTCCTAAACATTTCGGCAATTACCCCCAAACTCAATTCCAGCTTTCCCTTTGTGATATGGAACCTTGTAGTACAATTTCAGAAAGATCCATACACTTACACACAAGTTATTGTCATGAAACTAGAAAAATGCTTGTTTTTTGCCCCTTTTTTGGCCCCTAATTCCTAAAATTTTGAGGCAATTACCCCCAAAATCAATCCCAGCATTCCTTTTGTGATATGGAACCTTGTGGTACAATGTCACAGAGATCCATACACTTAACACACAAGTTAGGTCTGGAAGTTACAAAAATGCTTATTTTTGGCCCCTTTTTGGCCCCTAATTCTTTTACTGTTGGTACCATAACCCCCAAAATCAATCCCAACCTTCCTTTTGTGGTATTGAACCTTGTGGTAAAATTTCATAGAGATCCATTCACTTAAACTAAAGTTAGAGTGCGAAAACCAATGTGTCTTCGGACGACGCCGGACGACACCAGACGACGACAATACGACGACGATGCCAACGTCATACCAATATACGACCACAAAAATTTTTTTGCGGTCGTATAAAAAAGAGATCTGGTTTAAACTTTGATGTAATCTGATTAAAATACGGATCCTGTTTCCAAGCTTCCCTAACAAGGATCTGATGACACTACTTTCTACTTTGTTCTTCCCTAACAAGGATCTGATGACACTACACTACTTTCTACTTTGTTCTGGTAACTATTACTTCAGCCAATGAAATTCCTGCTTACAAATTTTTAAAGGTGTGTATGATGACGACAAACCCAGAGGATCCCGAAAGGTCTTTAAATTGAAAATTAGAACACAGGTTTTCAGGTCCTTGTAATCAAAGCATGGACACAGGATCTGTATATGCAATCAGACTGACTTCAATGGGAAAACACAAGTTTACCAAAACAGTCATCCAAAGGTCATCCTACATGTTAACATGCTTTCCATGTTTGGCCTACAATCCATGTTAGTTTAGGTTTATTGAAAGTGTGACAGATAATTCTTTACCTGGCTAATACCAAGGGTATCTAAAAGAAGTATGTGCCTGTTTAAACGTAAAAACATGATACTGATCTGTTTTTACAAATAGGAATCAGATAAAATGCATTTAGGAACAATTTCAAAATGGACCAATTCAGGACAATTTATATGATGGACCAATTCAGCACACTTTAATTTGGACATATTCAGGACACTATGAGTAGGACCAGTTCTGGACAATTGCAATGGACAAATTCAAGACAATGACAGTTCAACCAATCCTATTAGTATTGTCCAATGCATCAATTCAGCACACTTTAATTTGGACATATTCAGGACACTATGAGTAGGAACAATTCTGGACAATTGCTATGGACAAATTCAAGACACTGACAGTTCAACCAATCCTATTAGTATTGTCCAATGCATCAATTCAGCACACTTTAATTTGGACATATTCAGGACACTATGAGTAGGAACAATTCTGGACAATTGCTATGGACAAATTCAAGACACTGACAGTTCAACCAATCCTATTAGTATTGTCCAATGCATCAATTCAGCACACTTTAATTTGGACATATTCAGGACACTATGAGTAGGAACAATTCTGGACAATTGCTATGGACAAATTCAAGACACTGACAGTTCAACCAATCCTATTAGTATTGTCCAATGCATCAATTGAGCACACTTTTATCATGGACCTTTATGGTTAATTCTTATGATGGACCAATACAGGACATATTTACATTGAACAAATTTAGGACACTTTTATGATGGACCAATTCATGATACTCTTTATGAGGAACTAATTCAGGCCAAATTTACAACTGGACCAATACAGGACCCTTTGAAGATGAACCAATTTAACACCCTTCTCTGATGGACTAATTCAGGACATTTTTATGATGGACTGATTCAGGACACTTTTTCAATGAATTAATTCAAGACACTTTTATGATGAACAACTCAGCACACTTTAAAGATGGACACAATTTGGGACACTTTTCCAAAGGACCAATTCAGGACACTTTTCTGATGGACTTACTCAAAACACTTTTACAATGGACCAATTCAGGACACTTTTATGATGGACTGATTAAGGACACTTTTACGATGGTCCCATTAAGGACACTTTTACAATAGAGCATTATAAAATGGTGTTGCCTTACGGGTTTGTTACTCTTTTGAACTTTCAGATTTTTCTACATGTCACATATGAACATGCTGAGACATATATATATATGATCAAAACATTTTTAATGGTCTTTAATGTTTGAGTACAAACTAATAATTCAAAAAATTCTTTAAATATGTTCAATCTTGATAATTCAACATTACAACTTCATGGAGTCAAAAAACTTATTTTTAACTTTCCTCATCTGTATATTCCTTTCCATTAAAATAAATATTTTAGACATTTTTTATACAATTATGTTCCAGTACTTAAACATTCATGATTTTTCTTAGTTTCAGATGGTTGTAAACATTTGAAATGCATATTTAAAGAAACATAGGACATTTGTTCTCCAGGGTAATACTGCATCTTTTGTAACAGTAAACAATGAATGCACAATAAATAACAACAACACACTCACAGACAAAAGATCAAAAGTCCTAAAATATTGAATCTGAAATCCCATGCTTCTTCTTTTTCAAATTTTCAAGCTCTGTTCATTCAGATTTGTAACCCAATTTATCTATTTGATTGGCGAAAGTTATATATATAGCATTATTGGATAAATCTGCTTCTTATAGTATACAAATGAACACCAAGTTAATGAGGCCGAAGATACTAATACATTTCTAGTGTTCCCTACATCAGATTAACAATTTCAGTATTTGATCTTATAACTAATCAATAATCCTTTCATATAATTATTTCTAGGAATATCTGTCTTAGGCTTTTTAGTTCACAAACCCTCATTAAGTTATTAATGATGGTCTCTGTTAAATTTATTCATTACTTGCTTGAACTAATGTAGATTGTGAGCTTCACATATTGTAGATACTTGTATGTCAGGGAGATTGTGAGCTTCACATATTGAAGTTACTTGTATGTCAGGGAGATTGTGAGCGTCCCATATCGTAGATACTTGTTAGTCAGGGAGATTGTGAGCGTCACATATTGTAGATACTTGTATGTCAGGGAGATCATTGTGAGCGTCACATATTGTAGATACTTGTATGTCAGGGAGATTGTGAGCATCACATATTGTAGATACTTGTATGTCAGGGAGATTGTGAGCTTCACATATTGTAGATACTTGTATGTCAGGGAGATTGTGATCGTCACATATTGTAAAGGAACTTGTCCGTCAAAGATTGTGAGCTTGAATTATTGTATAGGCACTTGTCTGTCAAAGATTGTGAGCTTGACAATATTGTATAGGCACTTGTATGTTAAGGAGGTTGTGAGTTTAACAATATTGTACAGATACTAGTCTGTCAGGGAGATTGTAAGCCTGATATATTGTATAGGCACTTGTCTGTCATTGTGAGCTTGACATGTTGTATAGACACTTGTCTGTCAGGGTGATTGTAAGCTTGACATGTTGTATAGACACTTGTCTGTCAAGGAGATTGTGAGCTTGACATATTGTATAGGCACTTGTCTGACAGGGAGATTGTAAGCCTGACATATTGTATAGGCACTTGTCTGTCATTGTGAGGTTGACATGTTGTATAGGCACTTGTCTGTCAGGGAGATTGTGAGCTTGACATTTTGTATAGACACTTGTCTGTCAGGGAGATTGTGAGCTTGACATTTTGTATAGACACTTGTCTGTCAGGGAGATTGTGAGCTTGGCATGTTGTATAGACATTCGTCTGTCAGGGAGATTGTAAGCTTGACATATTGTATAGACACTCGTCGGTCAGGGAGATTGTGAGTTTGACATGTTGTATAAACACTTGTCTGTCAGGGAGATTGTCAGCTTGACATGTTGTATAGACACTTGTCGGTCAGGGAGATTGTCAGCTTGACATATTGTATAGGCACTTGTCTGTCAGGGAGATTGTGAGCTTGAAATGTTGTATAGACACTTGTCGGTCAGGGAGATTGTGAGCTTGACCATATTGTATAGACACTTGTCGGTCAGGGAGATTGTGAGCTTGACATGTTGTATAGACACTTGTCGGTCATAGAGATTTTGAGCTTTACCATATTGTATAGACACTTGTCGGTCAGGGATATTGTGAGCTTGACATGTTGTAGACACTTGTCGGTCAGGGAGATTGTGAGCTTGACATGTTGTATAGACACTTGTCTGTCAGGGAGATTGTCAGCTTGACATGTTGCATAGGAACTTGTCGGTCAGGGAGATTGTGAGCTTGACAATATTGTATAGGCACTTGTCTGTCAGGGAGATTGTGAGCTTGACAATACTGTATAGGCACTTGTCGGTCAGGGAGATTGTGAGCTTGACATATTGTATAGGCACTTGTTGGTCAGGGAGATTGTGAGCTTGACATATTGTATAGGCACTTGCCTGTCAGGGAGATTGTGAGCTTGAAAATATTGTATAGGCACTTGTCGGTTAGAGCGATTGTGAGCTTGACATATTGTATAGGCACTTGTATTGTATAGGCACTTGTCGGTCAAGGAGATTGTCAGCTTGACATATTGTATAGGCACTTGTCTGTCAGGGAGATTGTGAGCTTGACATGTTGTATAGACACTTGTCGGTCAGGGAGATTGTGAGCTTGACAATATTGTATAGGCACTTGTTGGTCAGGGAGATTGTGAGCTTGGCATATTGTATAGGCACTTTTCAGTCAGGGAGATTGTAAGCTTGACATGTTGTATAGACACTTGTCGGTCAGGGAGATTGTGAGCTTGACAATATTGTAAAGGCACTTGTTGGTCAGGGAGATTGTGAGCTTGACATATTGTATAGGCACTTGTTGGTCAGGGAGATTGTGAGCTTGACATATTGTATAAGTACTTGTCTGTCAGGGAGATTGTGAGCTTGACATGTTGTATAGACAATTGTCGGTCAGGGAGATTGTGAGCTTGACATATTGTATAGGCACTTGTCGGTCAACTTGACATATTGTATAGGCACTTGTCTGTCAGGGAGATTGTGAGCTTGACATATTGTATAGGCACTTGTCTGTCAGGGAGATTGTAAGCTTGACATATTGTATAGGCACTTGTCGGTCAGGGAGATTGTGAGCTTGACATGTTGTATAGACACTTGTCCGTCAGGGAGATTGTGAGCTTGACATGTTGTATAGACAATTGTCGGTCAGGGAGATTGTGAGCTTGACATGTTGTATAAGCACTTGTCGGTCAACTTGACATATTGTATAGGCACTTGTCTGTCAGGGAGATTGTGAGCTTGACATATTGTATAGGCACTTGTCTGTCAGGGAGATTGTGAGCTTGACATGTTGTATAGACACTTGTCTGTCAGGGAGATTGTGAGCTTGACATGTTGTATAGACAATTGTCGGTCAGGGAGATTGTGAGCTTGACATGTTGTATAGACAATTGTCAGTCAGGGAGATTGTGAGCTTGACATGTTGTATAGACAATTGTCGGTCAGGGAGATTGTGAGCTTGACATGTTGTATAGACACTTGTCTGTCAAGGAGATTGTGAGCTTGACATTTTGTATAGACAATTGTCTACTGTGAAAGTACTTTTATTCGTGGGTATCAATTTTCATGGTTTGAAAAAAAGTTACATGTTTGTGGGTTCTTAAATTCATGGATTTTATTGTTTTCTGAAAGAAATTAAGTGAAGAATTTGAAGCCATCAGAGATGAAGATTATTGAAAATATTCATATGTTGTTTTATAATGATTTATTGGACATAGCAAAATACGGTGTTCATTTTCACTTACAAGTACTTGTTCATCTTTCATGGCTGAACATTCATCAATTTTTTAGTAAAAAGTTGCTTTCGAAAATAAGCTGATTCACCTATGCTTACAAATTGTCTCAATTGAAGGAAATTGCAAAGTAATCATTTTAATTGTTGCACAGCCTAATCAGAAGTGATGACACTAATTAACCCGAGATCGAATGATAAACAGATTAACTACCATTAAATGTGTTAATTGGGCCATAAACATGTCACTTAAAGAAATCAGTTACATAAAAAAATGCTATAAATGTACTTTGAATTGTAGAATTAATTCTTATGATATAAAAAGCAAGCCTAATATGAAATTATTTTTTTTCGTATGAGAATTATGAGGAGATAAAATGAACGCTTCATCATCGTATATATATCATCACCGGAAATCTGACTTTCATCGATCGAAACTAATTTTTCATCAGAATTAAAAGGATAAAAGTCGTACAGTTTAGGTTTAAGAAGATTAAATTAGTAAAATCCTGTCTGAAGTTGTATATGCTTGAATAGTTCATAGTGAGTTTGCTGATATTCGATGTATTCTCTAGATCCCTCGTATCCATGTAGTCAAACCTTCATGGGGATCTTCTCACATCTTGATTTGGACAACAGTTGTTATATTTTGGACACTTAAATTCGTGGATAAAGCCTTCCACGAAAATTGGTACCCCACGAATAAAAGTGCTTTCACAGTATCAGGGAGTTTGTGAGCACGACATAATGTATAGACACTTGTCTGTCAGGGAGATTGTGACCTAGACACTTGTCTGTCAGGAAGACTGTGAGCATAGTCAAATTTTCCTTACAGTAATGCAAAATTTAACCTACTGAAATTTTGTGTTCTAACTTGACACACATAACATGGATTTCATGAATTGATGTATTGAGATGTAGAGTCCATCCTAAGAGACTAATATGGATAATAATATTTCCTTACAGTTATCCATGATTTGATGTATCTCCTTTCGCCAACACTTTCTATAGTCATTTTACTAATGAGACCTTTCCTGCTCAGCTTGTCGCGACATGACATTCTAAGTCCAGAACAATTGCATTGTACATAACTTATAATACTCTTTCCTCAGTGATTCCAACATATAAACATGCTTAATCTAATCCAATGGCACATTTTTTGTTCACTTGAACTCATGAATATACAGCTAATACATTGCCAATACATTTTTCTGGGTGTGAAATTCCCAATTCACACTTTTGTTTAAAAATCAATATTTCTCAGAATGTTTCTTATTAGCACCTGATTATGAAGGGAGGTCAATAATTCCCACATTGTTTTATATCTGTATCCTAATCATTATTTCTAGTAATCTTAAAATGTTCACTTTCAAACCTTTTTTGTTTTGTTTTGCCAATAAAACATTATTTCTAACAATTTATTTATTTAAATGTTTTCCATATTTCCAAATCCACAAATTGTAATGTCAATATTTTCATTAAGCCCAACTCATTGTTTCGCAATAGTAGTATTATGAATTAATAAACATCAAATATTTAAACTAATTGCATTTTGAATAAACATATTCTATCATCATTACTTCATTGTACTTTAAATTTTAGTTTATATTTCTACGTCAATTTACATATATCCATCGGCACTGAAAGTAAGCAGTATATATATGTAAAATGTTCCATTTTGATTAATCCATTTCAGAATACTATATACACAACAAAATGTCTCCGTCTCCAATCATTGTATCAAAATGATTTAACAGAATGATTAAATTCATCAGCAGCACCAGAAAAAACAATCATTTGACGGAAAAATCACAAACTTGTAGTAATCTGATAAATCAGCCTTTGAATACAGCATCAGGAATAAAAATCAAATCAATCTATTGGCTTATCTATATTATATCCCGGATTAGGAAGTTTATGTATAAATCACTCTTTCAAAAAAAAATGTATCAGATCAGTGGACACTTCCCCTGACATAAACCAAACAGTAATAATCTAATGAGAGAAGAGTCCATAACATAGTGGTCATTATGAGCCATTAGATATCAAATATCCTCATCAACATCACAGGTAAAAATCAATACAATCATATTCACCTTTAATTAGTGAACAGTCATAATTGTTCATCAACAAATTTTTATTATTAATTGGTTTCTTTTAGACAATTTTTTTAGGTTTAGTAATCTGTCTAAACTAAATTTTTTTAGCAAGGTGAGAAACAAAGAACAAAGGAAATTAAGCTTGGAAGAAGGAAAATCAGGATTTTACATCAATAACTTCATGTGATACTGTGGATAAGATGACTTTAGGAGGAATTACCATTATGGCTTTAACTGCATATCTTCAGTATTACTGAATGATACTAGGACAGTCCTTTAATTCTTAAAAAATGATTTCAATCTTGGTCTAGGTGGCCTTATTCCTAGATTAATACATCAAATATTCTATAAAGTAATTACCAAGAGTGCATAGGCTAACTTGTTTCACCTACTTTACTGATTGCGATTAAATGTAAGTTATAAGTCTTTAAAATCAAGGCTTTACTACAGGAATCATATACACTAAAATTATCAATGACCCATGAAAAGGAAGTCAAGGTAAGCTTCAGACATGTTCACCATTATTCAAAGTCAACAGATCAGACCATGACTGAGAATGGTGTCCAAATAATCTCAATGGAAGAGAGATGTGCCAATTCCTATACAACTGCTTACCAAATATCATTTACCTACCATTAGTGGTCCCCCTTATACTGACCTCATCAAAAACTTTAACAAATTGTTGATCCCACCACACCAGACATAACCAGACTAATGAACAGATCTCAATGTTTTCTCTGATAAGTGATATTTTGAATTATTCCTTTTGACAAGCATCAAACTAAACAAGTATATATAGATTCTTTTTTTTTTAGTCAAAATACATGTAATCAAACAACACTCGGTAAATATTTCTTCCTCGTTCTTAAACAATGTCATTTAATGGGTAGCAAACCTTAATGTTAGTCTAAAAGGAATATTACCATTGCATTTGGGCTGCTGTGTCACAGAGTCAAAATATGAGATAATCAATGAAAAAGACAATGCACAAACAACAGACCTGGAACATAATACCAGCACCTTCGCCATATTTTTTATTACAGTAAATTGATTATTTAAGTAAAAATCAACAGCAGTCTTTTGTTTACACTTGGTAGAAATTTTCTCTTTAAATCAATATTTATTAACTTGCATATATTTGCAGTTAACACAGACTAACATGTAATGTAAGAAAACTTGTAATTAGGTAATAAATATTGAGTTAAACCTAATAAATAGACTCTTGCTATGTCACACTACAAGTGTAACTCAACTGTAAAATAAAATATAACTTTCCTTTCTCTTAATTATATTCTTATGGTTAACCAATTTTTGAAAATACCAGAAAAAGATGCAGACTATATATTTGAATATGTCTTTTTCCAAATGTTTTTTATTTGATCTTAAGAAATTTAAAACTGCTCTGGCACTTAATATTTTCCTTTGAACTTTTTTACTCATAACTTTGACCTTAAGGACAAACGATACAGTTACAGGGAAGGTAATGACGTTGCTAATGTAAAATGTTATTTTTTCGCGACGTCAAACTGTGACATATCAAGAAAAGATGCATTTTTTGTTTTTCTAAAATCTTGAAAATTAAATAAAAATGAATTATTTCCAAAGAATCCATAGGATAGAAATGTCCAAGAAACCAAAGTTTTAAGTAAATGTCTAAAATTTTGACCCCATTTACCTCTAAATGTAGCACACGAAGGTATATTTTTTATAATATATTTGAATTGACCAGGTTGAAAATAGCTTGTATGCAAATTATCGTTAAAAATTCACAGTGGGATCGAAACTGTCTGCCATTAAGCTCAAGATGTGGCTATTACAAGGCTTCCAAAAAATACATGTTGGGCGATTGTGTCCCCCCCCCCCTCCTCCACTATGAAAAGCTATTTCCACTAAATGTTGAAACTTTCAGGTTACTGATATCAAACTATATTCTATAATTTCAGCTCCATCATCTGTACTAAAACCGTGCATATCACACATTTTTACACTTACATAGAAAGCCTTAAATCTATAATTATCACTATCATTCCATAATTTGTTAATACATTTTCAGTCTTTTACAATGCATTTAAGTTCTTTTTCAGGTTTTTTCCCCATACTTGCACTAAATTAATTGAATATTTAAATTAAAGATAAATAGTCAGCAATAACTGTTATGTTTGAATTTCTACTTTAAGATGCACGTGTCCCCCATACATTCATTTACTATTAATAATGTTAAGCTTAAACCCAACAAATATCAATATGATATCATTTGTAGGTCCAGATAATGCCAGGGAAAATTATAACTGACAAATAAATAAAAACAAAAATTCACCAGTATACGCCTTTTATCCAACCAAACAAAGCATACTAACAAAGTATACTATCATATCAACTATAATGACGCGTCTTTTGTAGACGAACTGCATGTAGGCTATACAAAATTTTAATCCTGGTATCTATGATGAGTTTATGGTAATTTATTTTGATATCTGATTATTGGATACCAGGAAAACTTTACAAGTATTTACAGAAACCAGAAGAACAGCCTTATGGGAAGGAATTATAATGTTTACAGAAACCAGAAGAATAGCCTCATGGGAAGGAATTATAATGTTTACAGAAACCTGAAGAATAGCCTCATGGGAAGGAATTATAATGTTTACAGAAACCTGAAGAATAGCCTCATGGGAAGGAATTATAATGTTTACAGAAACCTGAAGAATAGCCTCATGGGAAGGAATCATAATGTTTACAGAAACCAGAAGAATAGCCTAATGGGAAGGAATTATAATGTTTACAGAAACCAGAAGAATAGCCTCATGGGAAGGAATTATAATGTTTACAGAAACCAGAAGAATAGCCTCATGGGAAGGAATTATAATGTTTACAGAAACCAGAAGAATAGCCTCATGGGAAGGAATTATAATGTTTACAGAAACCTGAAGAATAGCCTAATGGAAAGGAATTATAATGTTTACAGAAACCAGAAGAATACTGTGGATTCATTTATTTTCGAGGGTATCAATATTCGTGGATAGAGAAAAAAAGACGTTTAGTGGTATACGTAAATTCGTGGATTGCTGATTACAAAAAAAAAAATCAGATACGTAATTCGTGGATATCTTTTTGATTTTGGAGATCATATAACCTCCTTGGTTTGATCAATAATAAAACAAACAAAAAAGAAGGAATTCATTGAAAAAGTTTTGAATTGTCAAAATCCTCGCTTGGTCATTCTAGGTTAAAGTGTTCATTGAAAACTTCTATTACAGTAATGGACAGAGACAACTAATTATTTGTTTGTTTTACAATTTATAGATTCTTGTCGGAATTTTATAAGGCATTCAAAATTCTATGATTGAAAGCTCATTTCCCTAATCACGATATAATAAACAGTCATATCAGTAAAAGGTGTGAAAATAAATGTTCCTGTCATTAACAATATTACCTACGGGCAATATCCCCGTACTTAATCCTATTGATTTTTAATCACCAGTAAACCAAACTATGACACGGTAATTAACAACTTGCAGTTATTTTCCATGAACAGTTTTAATCAATTTTAAAAAGTAAATTATCACTGATATTCGGTATATTAATTGTTGATTTAATCAAAATACTTGTATCGTCTTTCAATAAAAACATGTGCTATGTTACAATGTTTATCGCTAGTCAACACTATACTAGAACTGCATAACATAACCGGAAATAAACATCCGACTCCATACACATTTCTCGGGATTATTCTTCGTTGAATTCTTATATTCGTGGTTCGCTGTGACCCACAAAACCCACGAAAAATGGTATACCACGAATAAAAATGAATCCACAGTAGCCTAATGGGAAGGAATTATAATGTTTACAGAAACCAGAAGAATAGCCTCATGGGAAGGAATTATAATGTTTACAGAAACCTGAAGAATAGCCTCATGGGAAGGAATTATAATGTTTACAGAAACCTGAAGAATAGCCTCATGGGAAGGAATTATAATGTTTACAGAAACCTGAAGAATAGCCTCATGGGAAGGAATTATAATGTTTACAGAAACCTGAAGAATAGCCTCATGGGAAGGAATTATAATGTTTACAGAAACCTGAAGAATAGCCTCATGGGAAGGAATTATAATGTTTACAGAAACCTGAAGAATAGCCTCATGGGAAGGAATTATAATGTTTTGTTATCTGATTATTTTTTCTCTATAACACCCACTACAAAATTTAATAAATACTTCAACTATGAAGATAAATAAGATGAAAAATATCACAAAGAAAAATTAAAATAATATGGATTATACAAGATTAGAGGAAAAATATTAATTCTAGGGTTACCACAAAATATGCACATATAATATATATTAACTGACCTGTTCTATATTGGCCCCATCATCAACATTCATATATACTGTCCATTCTCCAGTGGACCCTGGCTGTGCTACCATTCTACACACACCTAAAATAAATCCACTATAATATTATAGTCTGAGAAAATTGTGTTACTACATAATAAATGCAGGCAAGAGGAGAAATTTTGGGTTCAAAGCTAAATATAATAAGTTATACTTTGAAAGCTGAAGTTAACAGTACAATTTTTGAAGCTTTTTGCAATTAAACTTTAATTTTTCTACAGTTAAATTCAATATTATTGTTAAAGTTTAATCTAAGGTTTAGTTTTTACTGTAAATCTGTACAGTTTGGAATAGAATGAGTTGTATTTTCAATTGAAGCATTCATATTTCTCAAAACAATGGACTACACTAGTTTTCTTACCAGCTCGTGACAATGGTTCCACGAATTCTCCCAGTCCATTCGGAATGCCTCTGATAGTATCACATGAATAACCATCTTCAGGAAGTAGGAACGGTAATTGTAAATCTGGATCTTCCTCCAGACGAACATCTCGACCATCAGATTTTATTTTCTCGTCCTCCATGTTTTCTGCTACTCTAACGACTTGGTCGATTAAGTTTTGTGGAATGGGTGGCTCATTAGGTTCTGGAATGTACTGCTGGAGTAACTCACGCAGCTGTAGTGAGTTTAGTTTAAAACATGTGGAACAAATATTGGCGATGTCATCAGCACTACTCTTTGGAGCTTCAAGTAAATGGGCAGCCTGGAAAAGAAATCACAATCAATTAAATTTTCATCATTTCAAATTTTATTACAAATCTGCTATGGTTGAAAATAATCAGATATGGTTACTTTTATGGTACCAGTAAATGATGTGTTCATCCCTTATCAAGCCCTTTATTTTTTCACTATAAACCAAACTTAATGCAAACTGTTCAATTAACTTCATGTACTTGCTGCACAAAGTATAATGACAGAATAGTCCTCCACAAATACAAATAATGAATACTTTTACAAGAAAGATTTTTTAATACTACAATATGTTGATGCTGGTATCCTTCTCAACTTAGGTCCATTCTGATTTAACGTAATACATTAAAGATTTCAAACTTATATCTAAAGTTGAATGAAGTCTTTTATCATTACTTCAGCAAGTTGTCTGCCTTCCAAAGGTGGAAATTGTTTTTAAACGAAACTAGTTCTTATAAACTTCCCATCTAAGAACTATTCTATTGATATATTCATTATTTCCTAATACTTTTTTTCTCTCATGTATCCACTTAAATTCCTTCAATTTTTTTTTTAATTCTTTGTCAACCCTACTATTAGCATGAATAATAGGGAGTGAAAACTGACCTGAATAATAGGGAGTGAAAACTGACCTCAATAATAGGGAGTGAAAACTGACCTGAATAATCCTACAGAGATGACAATCAGCTGCCAGTTCTAGTCCTTGTTTTTCTGCCCATGCCTCCACTCTACCCAATCGCCTCTTTAGTCTCATTCCCCATGACCTTGTGCACAGCTGCACTCTCTTTTCTGTCACTAGCACATTAAATAACCACATATTTACATAATGGAACAACTGAGAGAAGAGTTGAATGGTCAGTGCAGCGTTTACTCGACATCTACGTAATAAGTTCATTGCTGATGATAATGTGTCTAACACATCACCTAGAGTTGGTTTACCTGCATACCGATGACGATCATCTAAAAGATAAAACTTTAAGTTATTAAAACTTACTGCAAAAATAAACATAAATCTTATTTTGATGATTTCCCAGAAGAAATAGAACTCAACTTAAGTAAGCTGCCTTTTTCCTCTGCTCTGGCATTGCAAATTTTTCTTATGAATACAATATGATGAGTTATACAGATTCTTTTAAGTGCAGCAAAAAGAGAATGTATAAATTGTAACTCTCTGCATTTGATTCACTTATTTTGAAATGATATTATCTGAAAGGCTTATAATTTTCAACATTTATCTTTTTGATAAATTTGTACCAAGAAAGACCACTCCAGTATACAATGAATTTTAAATTTATATTAACTTGTCATGCTTGCATTACATAATTAAATAACAATAAAGTATTTCTTGACTTTTTTTAAACAATCATTATATTTGTCGGGTAAAATGTCACTGTTTTTTGCTTATTAATAGACTATTTTGGAAAACTTTCATTGGTTTGATAACTAGTTAATATAGTTTGTTGATAAGGAGGACATTAGCTTGTGGCTTAAATTTGGATCAATATCAAATATATGTAGAATTCTAATATGATGCTATTCTATCTATGTGTTTTAATTCCATAAAAAAACTTAAAACATATGACTGATGTCCCAATTGAAATTGCAACATTAGTAGTTTTTTTAAATGATGCTGGAGATTAATACGGACTGTGGAAGTTGCTTACTATGAAATTTATTAAAAACTTTTAAAATGTAAGTCTTTATGTACCTTCACATTTAAAATGGTGAAATGCTTGTTTTTAGAAACATTTTTCCTTCATTAAATCAAAACGGTTCTGAATAATTTCTTCAACAATTCAACCCCTTTTTCTCTTAATTGTTAGAGGACTAAATTCTACTTACCTCCCACTTCATCATCATCAGCAGCATCATTCTCGTCCAGGAAGGCAGTCATTGTTCTCTGTAGGTCATACTGTAGACAATTGACTAGGTGATGGAAAGCTAACTGTACTGATTCAGCTAGAATCTCCTGGGCTTCCAGACTGAAGGGATGTATATCATGGTCTTGTTTGAAAAAATTCAATATCTCTGACGCGTTAGCCATCCATAAAGCTAATGCTACTGGGTTATCTCGATTATTCTGAAAAAGGAAATTAGAAATATTTAAACTTAGAATTATCTAACTAAAAGTTGCTTTTCAAAAATAAAAATACCTTTAATTTGAACATGTAATATTTCTTCCCTTTATATGTTTTAAATAAGGGTCATGAAAGGTTATTCTGTGTATAATGGGCACACTTTCTTGATACTGCTCAGTTAGATAGAACCTGATCTGAGTAAAATGAGATGTGAGGTATATGTCAACCCAATGACACACATATAAATGACATTTAGAAGTAAACCTCCAACAGTACAATATGTCAATCTTTAAATTATCCAGAGTCTAAATAAACTGTGAAATAATTCTAATATGACGTTCTTCAAATGCTTTGAGCACACACCCATAGTGAAATATGAATATATTGATATTGTATTGTTTGGGCTGTTCCAATCTTACTCCCACGTCGTTTGCTTTTTATGAATGAATTACCCTAAGTCTGACTGTGTAAATGACGTCATTGAACGATGATGTAAGAAACAAGCATTCTACGGGAAAATGCACGAACTTGAAACTGAAAGTTGTCAAAACATGAAAACAAAAACAAACAATCATAAGAATTTGTTGAAAGCCCATTTTCCTAAATAAATCAACTTCGTCCAAACCTGTCTTAGTATGTTCCTGTAAATCATTTAAGCATGTCACTTATTCAGTTTTCTTCGTATGTTACATCAATATTAATAGTGTGTTCAATTACGGGAACAGCAAACATTCCCTTCACCTAGATCACTTCGAAACAAAAGAATTGCTGTCTTTGCCCTATTAGAATAGAAATAATTCATGGGGGCTTGAATTTATATTGATTTCACCACGGCTTGGCTCTTTATGCAGATATTTTACCCCTCCCTATCGCTCGTGGTAAAATATTTAGCATAAAGGGCCAACCCATGGTAAAATCACAATAAATTCAAGCCCCCATGAAATATTTCTTAAACAATATAAGAAGAATGTGTCCGAGGACAGGCAAGCCCCCACTCGTTAGCTTATAATACACGACAATACTTTTTGAGAGGATTTGATGTTACTAGTAGATTTTTAAAGAGTTCTATTGTTCTACTCTTAGGTATTTGTGTGCTGTGTTATTTTCATATTTTTCACTGTTTTGTTTTTATTTATTTCTTATGTAATAAGTTTTCTAATAAGTTCTATTGTATCCAGTGAATTGTTCAGTTCTTAAATAATGCTTTGACTCTTTGACTTCTAATTTCTTTGTTTACTTTACTTGTTTATTTGGTAAACAAAACATTTATGACCTTAATAGTAGTTAAGTGAAGATCACACTTTACGAAAAATCTGAGCATTGTGCTTAGTATTGTGTATGAGTTTCATAAACTTTACATGAGGCAAACTTATGTTAATGTGTGCAAAACAAAACAAATTGGCAATTTTCCAAGTTATAAAGGGGCATATCTCTAGAATGATAAGTGACTCACTGCCTCAATTCGAACTTCGTCTGCAAATTTTGGTTCTTAGCATTGTGTATGAGTTTCATAAAATTTGCATGAGGCAAACTGAACCCAAGACTGTGAATCAAAAATGGAACAGACAGATGGAGGGAAGGACGAAGGTCATAATATTTGAAACCTATAACTTACTTGGACTGCTTGGTGTACTAAATGAGATATCTTATTAACAAGTCCAGTAACTCTGTGAGCCCTGTCGTGTGGTGACATGTCTGGTCTGTATCCACCAGATATACAATATCTTACTGCCATGTAAGACGTATAGGTCGGAGCCAGTTTAAACTGGGTACCAGAAGAGTTGATTTCCAGTATAACAGATCTAAGGAAACCATCTTCCTCTGTAATAATGAAAATTGAAGTAGTTATTAAATCTCATCCTCAAAGTATAATGACATTTCATGATGGTTAATGTCCACTGACATTGTATAAAACATGATTTTTGTTCTACATTCTCGAACAAAAAAAGGAGTCAACTATTTTAATTCTAGATTTAATTCCCAGATAATAAACATCTTAGATAAATTAATCAGTTTACACACTTCATACTTTTAAACTACGTCACTGATTTGGCAAAAAAGTAAAGTCCTAAATTAAACTTTTGTTAACTCCACTCATATTTTTTAATGTCTATAAACAATTTTTATTTGTATGAATAAAGAAGATGTGGGTTACATGTCAATGTGACAACAACCCAGAGACATAACATAACAAATAGGCATCAAAAGAATAGACATAGGTGAAGGTCTAAATCTAAGTCTATAAAGTCCTGATGATTTTTTTATTGCTTCGATTTAATTTTGAAAACCAGAAATCAAAGTAAAAAATACACTACCAAATACATTATATATATACTGTATATTTGGTTTGACTGTAGATTATTACACCAAATCTTTTAAAAAAAAAAATCAGCAACAGCAATTCAACTTAATAATATGTAAAACTCTCTGAAAATAGAGTAACTTTAACATTGCTCCAGCATTTGAATTCTAAACCACAACAATCTTTAACATCCTCACATAGATTGTTGTCAGCCTTCCTGGGTAAATGTTTAAATAGAGCAACATTAAATGACACAATGCTGGCTTAACTCTATCAATCAAATCCTTAGAAAGAAATTTTTTTACGTACTATCTTCACGAAATTCTAACACAGCAGGAAGAGCATCCTCTTGTCTTGATGGAGGTGGTCGCCCATCTACCATATCACGTGGAGATGTCTGACTGGGTGGAGGCCTGTAAAAAAAAAAGTCAACATTGTGTTAAGACATTTTATGTAGGGTATTGAATGTTACTCACACATGGTAAGAGATATTTCTGTAATTCTGTATGCATTTTAACTAGTTCTGACCAGTTTGTTAAATTTGGATTTACCATAATGTTGATTAAATTTGTCTTGTGTAATTTCCCACAATAACCATTCAGAACATTGAACTCAGCATTTTCCATTAAATCATTAGAAAAACAGATTCTACCACTTCAACTGGTAACTACAATATTTATCCACTCTTGATATTTGTATTTAAAATCATCTTAGTAGCTTAACATTGTAATCAACAGAGTGGAAGAATCTATTTATTACACTAGCTTCAACAAGTACACAAAATTCTGTACTACTGTAGAATTTGACAAAACATGTAGGTATGTTTCATTGTGCTGGAAATTATTTATTATCCTTCCTTATTGTAGTCTGTATATCTTAACATTGATTGTCTCCCATGATCTCAGGAAAACTGTTTTTGTATTATAACAAAATAATTGAACTAAATTTTAAATCTACCTTTTCTGTTGAACCTCCATAGGTTCAGGTCCCCTATCACTACCTCTAGGAGAAGAACTTCCCAGTGATTCCACTTTACCATCAACATCAAAATTAGTCTCATGTACTTTAGCATGTGGTGGATGCTGGGGTCCAGGTCTTTTTTGCTGGAAATCCATTGGCATCTGTCCTTTCCTCATTTTCTATAATACATATAAACATCACACTTTAGTAGATATTCATATCAGATCACGAGATATTAATACATATAATTTACATTGTGTCTTATGATTCAAAAGTGTGTGTGTGCATGTGGTCAATTTGATGACTAAAGAAATCTTCATAAAAGTGAAAAGTTTGTAACTATTAAATCAGATTTCTTGCAAATAGGTTTTCAACCATTTGCTTAACAAAATTGAGCCTCTTCGACATAAAAAAACACCAAATTGAGCGAAATTACCTACGGGAAAAAACATTTACCAGTAGTGTTAAATAATGAGACATTGATACATTCCAATTTATGATAAAATTAATCATTAAAAATAAATAAATGGAGAATGTGTCCATGGGACACAGATGATGCCCCTGCTGGCATATAACGTTATAAAGGGACATCATAACATTTGCTTGAGACAAACTTAAGATAGAGAATGGGAACCAATTTTGGATGTATGTACAGAAGGACAAGGTTAACACTTAATGCCCCCTCCTGTGACGGCGGGGGCATAAAAATATTTCTCACCTCCTCAAAATGAGGGTCCATAAATTTAAAGACATTCAGTTTTCCAAATCTGAGTGTCATTCCATGTCTTAGTGTCGTAGTCTCCTGGATCCGCTGGTTGTTAACGATAGTTTCTGATTCTGGACTTGTTGGTGTGATAGTAACAATACCATCCGACTGAGTCAGGCCAATCACACAGTGTCTTGGCTGTACATTAGGACCATGAAGCTTAAAGAAGTAATAAAATAGTCACAATATCAAACAAAATGACATCACCTTGGCTGTTTATTAGGACAATGAATCTAAAAATAAGTCATACAAATATCACTATATTACGCCAATTTCACTTTGGCCTGTATTTGGACAAATGAGCAAAAATAGTTGTAACTAAATCCTATATTCCTATTCACAAAATGGTTTGAATAGATTTCAGAACATCTTTTTTACAATTTGTTCATCAATTTCAATAAATTATAAAAGTTACATTAAGTTAAAGTAAAATTTGATACTGTAAATTCAGAAATTATTGCGATTTTTGAAGTATGAACAAAAATGCAAGATTAATTATTGTAATTAAAGAAAATTTGCATACATAGATGTATGTATTAGATATCAGGATGTGAGTTCTTATTATTGCAATTCTCATCTATCCAATTATTTCCATTAATTAAAAACTCGCAATAAATTCTGAATCTACAGTAACCAAATACAACCAAAGGTAAATTGAAGACCACATGTTCATATTCTATAAAACTGAGGCTATTCTTGTTTGTAATTCTCTCATGCAAAATTGATATTGAACGACTTTAGCTATTCTGCTTATATAACTTTTAATCTCATTTTATAGTTTTGGTATTCCAAAATGTTGGTTTCGTGTGTCCTGATGAAGATTACCAAAAATTGTTATGCACAGGGAAATTGGTATCATATGTATTGTTACGGAACATCACACAAAATTTAAAAGGCTTAGATTTCATACATGAACAGAAAGCAAACCGTGTGATAAAACAAGTATCAATCACAGCAGTATGTCTTCTATTCACCCCAAAATAGTAAGCCAAATCATGCAACATCTGTTGACACAAAATATTAAAAAGTTACTTCTTTAAAACTGAATTTTACTGTGTGTATTGCTGTTTGTTTGTTTCTTTCACATTGACTAGAGGTATAGGGGGAGAGTTGAGATCTCACAAAAAATGTTTAACCCTGCGGCATTTTTGCACCTGTCCCAAGTCAGGAACCTCTGGACTTTGTTAGTCTTGTATGTTTTTTTAATTTTGGTTCATTTATATGTTTCAGAGTTTAGTGTGATGTTCATTTTTGCTGAACAAGTATACATTATTGTTTAGGGGCCAGCTGAAGCCCGCCTCAGGTTGCGGGATTTTCTCCCTGTGTTGAAGATCAATTGGTGGCCTCAGGCTGTTTTCTGCTCTTTGGTCTGGTTGTTGTCTCTTTGACGCAATCCCCATTTCCATTCTCAATTTTATTATTACCAAAACAAATTTTTAACATCTTTCTTTAAGAAAACACTGCCACAATAATTGTTGGTTTTGCTCTTCAAACCTGATTCATACCTGTATCAACATATTTCTATCTGTTCCTACTTCAGTAAACTTCATATTTAGTCTACAAACTTTCCCTTTAGGATTATCTGATCCATCTGAAAACAATTAATAAAGAGAAATTATAAGGAAATATCTACAGAGAACTAAATAACTTATATGAATGATTTGCCTTTCAACAAAGCACAATAAAGTATCTATCTATGTATATACACATGACATGAGTGACAGTTAACACTGATAAATACTTTACAACTTAACATTTCTTTTTATAGCAATAAATATAGTATACAGTGTTAAATTTTCATAAATCTCAATGTTTTATTGTGTGTACATATACCCCAGCATTGTTTGACATTGACACAGAAGAACATAATCATATGGAATGGAAACAGGTCTATTGTTGAGACAATATGATGAACTATAGATGTCATGTGATTCTTTGTTTCATTGGGTTGCTGTCTTATTTATGTTTACTCGACTTCTCCTTATATTCATATCAGTTAATGTATTATATTGCTTCATCTTTTTTCTGGCCCAATTTTCATGCAACAAACCAAAACATTGCAAAATAGTGACAGACTATCAGTATGGTCTTGTAATTCAGTGGTTGTCGTTTGTTGCTGTATATCATATTTAATTTTCATTTATTGTTTTGTATATGTGGGTTTTCTAGTTTGAATTGTTTTATATTTTGTTATTTTGGCCTTTTATAGTTGACTGTACAGTATGGGTTTTGGTCATTGTTGAAGGACGCATGTGACCTTAGTTGCTCACATCTACGTTATTTGGTCTCGGGTGGATAGTTATCTTATTGGCAATTATACCACATTTTCTTAATTTTCAAATGATGATTAGTAGATTAATCATTTTTTCTGAATACTACATTGTTTACATACCAGGGTTTAACTCCACCAGATATGGTAATTGGTGAGGTGGTATAGTGTCTTTAGTAGGTCGTAAATCCTCATGAGAGACAGCTCTGATCTTTTTATGTTTTGTTTTTTTGGAATCAGCAGGACGTCTCTTTAACTGAAACATGACTGTTCCTGAAATCAAATATCAATATCATATGATATAATATATTAATAATAATATAACTACAATAAAGAAATGTCCTTTCTAATTATTCCTATCACATTTTTAATCTTTATGTTATTCTTTAACTTTTTCCCAGTGAAAATGCCAACTATACTTGCATACAATTATTGCTTATTGTTAAAATCTAAGGATATAATATCCCTATAAAATGTAGACAATTATAAGTGCAAACTCAAATTAGTGTATGCTTTTTTAAATTTAACTTTGTAAAAGATGGGCTTTATTAAGTAAGTAAATATTTCAATCTTTTTCTGGGAAAGGGATTCAAATATATACAGGGTATATACTTTATATATACCATCATACAGTGTAAGTAAAGCTTAAACAACAACCTGAGATAACAGACCAACATAAAACAAAAACAAAATGCTTTCAACAATCATGTCTTTCTCATTTCAACATGTGTTTTTTAGGATCATTTCTTAAATAAAAATCATTTTAAAGTTAGCATATTTAAATCTGAATTGTCAAGATTCAGTTAACCTTACTGGTTGGTAAAAATTTCTATCATGAATTAGGATCAATTTTAACCAACCTAAGAATTAATAAGACAATAGGTTAACCATCGATGATTTTTTCTCAGACATCAACATTTTTATATCAGATTTCACTGTGAGATCATCTACTAAACATATGACCACTAACCTTCGCTAGGTGGAAATCTCATAGCAATACCCAGAGGACATTCATGTGGTTCCATCACCCTTTCTTGACCAATGGCTCCTCCATGATATTCTCTTTCTCCTGTTGGTACCAATACCTACAATGAATAATCAATCAAAAACATATCAGTGACAATTTTCATGACCAGCTAGAGAATGAATAAATATTTTGTACTTTAACATCCAAGATAATATAATTACTTTCTACTTCAACATCTCAAAGAAAAATAAACATTTATTCTGTATAAGGAACACCAAGGCTCATGTGATTTGTTTCACTTGTCTTTGGAGAGCAGCTCGTCCACACCAAGCAAGGTTATTCTAATTTTGTGGAAATGTTGTACTGTGTATCTGCTCAAGGTGGATCATCACTATATATTTCCTCAGTTAGACTTTTCTTATATTTTGCCAAAATCAAGATTTTGTCATGCTCTTTTGAAAAATATAATCAAAAGTATGGGTCATCCTGTTATTTTTCAAGCTACAAGTCGTCCTAAATTGCCCAATTTGGCATAGATTATTCATGAAAAAACACTTTTTTGTGATTAAAATGAAATCCATGAGAAAGAAGTTTGAAATAAAATATGAGAAGATAGGTTTTGTAATATGCTTTAAGAAAATAAAAAGAAAAAATGGTGTCACTGAACTTGTTTTCTTGCTACAAGTGAAAATTTCACTGTCATTCCAACATAAAATTTTTACAAGAGTTATATCCCCTTATATGGCTAAGTTAAAAAATTGAATTGTACAAAAACAAATATTTAGAATTTGTTTAAACAGTCTAAATAATGCAATAAATCACTTATTTTTCTTTATTTAAACAAAAAGTCTTACACATTAATTGTCAATCTGTCTTAATATTTGCAGATTTAAGCAAAGAACTAGACCGATTGAGTACTGCTATCTTACAATCCAAGATGGTGGTGCAGTATACAGTTAAACTACCTTAAATCGATGTAGGTCTTTAAAAAAAACCCGTATTTTTGTGGAAAAGGTAGACACGCTGGAAGTTTTATCCACTCTGCCTAAGCCTACTGTGATCAGGTAAAAAAATCAAATTTTCTTGAGCTGTACATCCTATCATATAGATGTATGTTTGTCCTGTATATAATATGGGCATTCATTTAATTAAATCCATATATATACTTAAATTTTCCAACTCCTATTCAGTCTTGAGCAGTTTTCATAACAAATTTTGAGCAGAGAACCTGGGATTTATAGATTTATATTGAGAAACTTTTTCATACCAGTGTGGAAATAATTTAATTTTTTGCCAGATATATGTATTTAAGGATATTTTACATTTGTATTATAAAAGAGTAAAGAAGACATTGAATAACCCATACAGAAACTTTTTTAATTAGTAGACAAATTCTTATTTTCAGCAAAATCTGGGATCAGAAATACTTTTTCCATGCCTAGACTTTGGCTATACTTCAGGAACTTTTTTATTTTATCAGCTCCAACATTTCTATGAGGTTTTGGATTTTCAAATATTTTGATCTAAAGCATCATTAAAGAGACATTTAATTGTCGCAATTGAGCATCTGATGCAGTAAAATTGGTACTGTTATAATGTTATTAACATTCTTAAAGTACAATACGGGTACTGGACTTTCATTATTAAATACTATTTTAATCTAAACCATTGCCAGTTCATTTTTATTCAAAATCAATCTGTTCTTATTTCTTTTGCAAGTTTAGCTTAATACTTTTCATTGAAACTTTCAAAATCAGAAAATATGAAAGTTGCTTCCATTCTTCCTACTGATCAATAGTACAGCAAATATGTTTTGGCTACCAAACATAAATCTATGGACTATGTTATTATAAATACAACATAGTGGACAACTGTGTACCTTTTAAAGCTTGAGGTATGGACTATTATGAAATATAAAAGATCTCTATTAAATCAGTAACATTCACAAACCTGGAAGAGACAAAAGTCTGATGGATCTTCTCTATCCAGATCATATTTTTCTAAAGCTTCTTTGATGACATACTCCACATCATCACCAGTAGATAGAAGTAATGTTTTATAAGGAATGTCTGGTCTTAATGTCTCACCATAAATCTTTAATGTTCCACCTGAAATACAAATATATAAAACATAAGTACATACAAATTTATACAATCTCAATCTGGAGATCTGATATGGTCAGCTTTTGAATAATTCTACTGAGTGTACAATGTAAAACATCAATGATACCTGTGGTTCCAAACAAAAAGCTCTGAAAACATGGGAATATAGTATTATTATTAGCATGACATACTTCTAATTATTAAAATAAGTATATCTGGTAGTGACAATCTGATTAAAATCCAATGTTGTGATACGCTAGGGTGGAGAGTATTCTAGCAGTGATTTTGCTAGCGCCCATCATTTTCGTCATTTACGAAACGGTTTTCAAAATGACGAAAGTATTCCAAATCAATTTCGTCACTTAAATTTGGAAAGAGTAAAAATATTTTCGCATGAAAATTCCATCATTCTACCTGTCTTATTGTTTATGACCCTCAGCTAATTAACATTTACAACAGGTGTTATAAGTTGTGATTACAGATAATCAGCTTATCGCCATCAGATGGGACACTAATCCGTTAATTATTTATCAACCTCATAATTGATCATCATAATTATTTTCCCCAGTAAAATCAGTCAGTCGGAATTTCAATTTCAATATTTATCAAACGAGCACAATTTGCAGTTCGTTTGTCGTAGTTTCGTCATTTGAGTTTTCCCTCGGACAGTTCGCATTTTAATTTCAATATTTCTCAAACGATCACAATTTGCAGTTCGCTTGTTGTAGTTTCGTCAAATGAACGTATTTTCGTCATATTTGATATAACTTTTAATCAAAAACTTTCGACAATTTTGATTAAAAAGATAGAATTTTATTCATAACATTCAGAAATGTTTTCACGAGTCAAAAAGGTGCTTCCTTTACGGTGAACTGCGCATTGGCGAAAGTGTTCCTATGAATTTAAAGACACTAAAACTTAAAATACAAAATAATTAAGTATCAAACTAAACTAGAGAGACAAATATAGTTCTTATTTAGCAAATTTAATTTAAAAAATGATAATTTCCTGCCTTTTTTTAAACACGAACCAATCCGTAGATGAATCCGGATTCATTCTGAATTTATTATCCACTTGTCACTTCCCATTTACATTTCATTTGGAAATCGAAAGTAAACGTGATCTATTCATGATAAATTAGAATTGTTCCAATAAGGATTTGTACAACTTCATAGAATTAATTCTAAATATCGCTTTAAAACATTTTTAAGGATAATAAGTAAGAATAAAGCAGTGAAATAGTCCTTGCAAGTTCATTTATGACTTATGCTGTGATTCCTGGTTTTAAAAAAAAAAAATGGATCCCAACTTTTGCTGATTAGGAATGTACCCTGAAACTAACTGAAGTGAAATTGTGAATAAGATTTCTATATGTTATATCATAATCTTTGTATTAAAGTGCCACATCAGTCAAATCATGCAGTAACTGCCTAGTATGCCTTCATAGTCTGACAAAGATGAAAAAAGTATAATATACATCCTAGGTCCCTTGCTGCTACCCAAAATAAGGTTGATTTTCATCCCGCGCAAAAGTGACTAAAGCCCTCAAAATCCTAGCTTAAACCCTGATCCTAGTGAAAACTAACAGCTGATTTTTATGAGATTGTGGTAATCATCAAATTCTCTAATTTCTATTGTCTCAGATTTTAAAGGAATTTGTTGCTATTCATTGTTTTTATAAAGCTGATACATTTTCTGCTCTACATAACATAAATAATTATGTATGCAAAACGCTCACACCTTTGCTATATATCTAAACCAAAGATATAACAATATCTATACTTCCCACAAGGACTATTTTAACATCTTTACAAATATAAAATTCATTCATTTAAACAACCCTTATTGTTTTGAGAATCCACATATATGTATTCAAAGACAAATGGAACCGACTATCATGTATGCACACTAAAACTTTAGGTAAACAGTGAAGCTGATGATCTTTTTTATAATGATAATTGTTTTCTTACAGTAACTTGAATACAATGATGATACTTTCAGATAACCTGTTGATGGACCTTAGACTTAAGTTACATTATAATCAAATTTTAATGACATCAAAGTTTGCTGAAGGCATTATCTATGCAAAACGACATCAAACTTAGATGTTAACTTGTCCAAAACAAAAGTTTTAATTTTTAACAAGCCTGGAAAATTTTTGAAGGAATCACTTTGTTTAGATAATGAGGCTATAGAATGTGTTAACAGATATAAATATTTAGGGATAGTCTTTACTTCCAGTGGTCTTTTTCAGCAGGGGAAAGAAGAGCTATTCAAAAAGTCCTTAAAGGCAAAATTTAAACTACAAAAATCCATGTCAGCTTGTAATCCAAGTATTGATACTGCAATCCATTTATATGATCACACAATAAAACCAATTTTATTATATTGTAGTGAAATCTGGGGTACCTTTAAGATTAACTCTGCTGCTTGCAAGAAAAAAAGTGATTATCTATTTGAATTAATTTACATAAATGATTATTTGGAAAAATCACATTTCAGGTATCTAAAATATATTCTTGGTGTAAATAAAAAAGCCTCAAATTTGGCAGTGTTATCAGAGGTTGCAAGATTTCCTCTTTATTTTTCTGTCATTATATCTATGGTAAAATATGTACACAGGCTTAACAAATTGGACGATGGGTTACTTTATGATGCTTATGTTTGTAATAAAATTTTAGATGCAGGAAACATTAATTGTTGGTATTCATCTATGAGATATGTCCTTCAATCACTTGATATACAAAATTTGAATACAAAGCTCAATAGATTAATTAAATTTGTAAAATGTAAACTTTGTAACAGTTTTAAAACATTTTGGGGGGTCAAAAGATCTGATACCTTATCACAAGGTAATAGTAAATTAGAAAATTATTTCAACCTCAAGACTGACTTCGTAAAGGAGGCTTATTTATCAATTAAAGATTTTAATATAAGAAGAGCTATATGTAAATTGAGAATAAGTGCACATGATCTTAAAATTGAGAAAGATAGGTATAGTAAAAAATACATAGAGAGAAGTCAGCGTCTATGTCATCACTGCCTATCACATGGATCAAATTCTATTGAAGATGAGACCCATTTCACAGTAAGTTGTCCTTTATATAACGAACAGAGAAAATTATTATGGGATAAAGTAAACAGTTTTTGTAATAATTTTAAAGAATTACCCAAGGATAAAAAATATTTCTGGCTGTTCACAAATGAGCATTTACCAACTCTTATGTGCCTAGGCAATTATATAATTAAGTGTTTAGAAATAAGATCCAGGTGGATACAAAATATATAAAATTATTATGCAATTATTGTTAATGTTATGTAAGACACATGATGTGTTAGGCTCTGATCCTGTCCAATATATGATAGTATTATATTAGGATATAGTTTTTCTTTTTTCCAATCATATTGTGCTTAATATTGTTGTAAATGATGCCCTTTATGGGTTCTTGATTAGATTAATAAAATTCTTATCTTATTCTTATCTTATGCAGGATTTCTATTTATCTTCTGGTTCAACTATTTTTTATGGCTGTATGTTGACTGAAATTGTTACTTTCTCTGGAACTATCAATTTGACCTTTTTGTCATGCTTGTATAACAATATTCCTATCTCTAGATGTTAATATTGGTGTACTTGTGTTATAGCATTGCTGTCTCTAGATGTTAATATTGGTGTACTTGTGTTATAGTATTTCTGTCTCTAGATGCTAATATTGGTGTACTTGTGTTATAGTCTTCCTGTCTCTAGATGCTAATATTGGTGTACTTGTGTTATAGTATTGCTGTCTCTAGATGGTAATATTGGTGTACTTGTGTTATAGTATTGCTGTCTCTAGATGCTAATATTGGTGTACTTGTGTTATAGTATTGCTGTCTCTAGATGCTAATATTGGTGTACTTGTGTTATAGCATTTCTGTCTCTAGATGCTAATATTGGTGTACTTGTGTTATAGCATTCCTATCTCTAGATGTCAATATTGGTGTACTTGTGTTATAGCATTTGTCTCTAGATGCTAATATTGGTGTACTTGTGTTATAGTATTGCTGTCTCTAGGTGCTAATATTGGTGTACTTGTGTTATAGTCTTCCTGTCTCTAGATGCTAATATTGGTGTACTTGTGTTATATAGTCTTCCTGTCTCTAGATTCTAATATTGGTGTACTTGTGTTATAGTCTTCCTGTCTCTAGATGCTAATATTGGTGTACTTGTGTTATAGTATTGCTGTCTCTAGATGCTAATATTGGTGTACTTGTGTTATAGTATTGCTGTCTCTAGATGTCAATATTGGTGTACTTGTGTTATAGTCTTCCTGTCTCTAGATGCTAATATTGGTGTACTTGTTATATTATTGATCTCTAGATGTCAATATTGGTGTACCGTACTTGTGTTATAGTATTGATGTCTAGATGTCAATATTGGTGTACTTGTGTTGTAGTATTGCTGTCTCTAGATGCTAATATTGGTGTACTTATGTTATAGTACTGCTGTCTAATTAACACATAACCTCTTATTTATATAAGATACTCCCATCAATGATGACCAACAGTAGTCAAAATGCTGCTGCTTTGATATCAAGTTGTGAGTTAATTTATATATTTCAATATTTCTGCGACTTGTCAATTTACCTTTTCATAATACTATATTTTTGATTGGATTTACAAGTTTGTAGATCAAAATTTCAAACTCATTATATGTTTTGAATGATTAAACGGGTGGTGTCAATGTTCTCTGAACGTAGATCCTATTTCCATATAATGAAAGTACACTGTGAGATGTTACCTACAAATATTTACAGGTACAGTAGGATAAATACATTGTATGTTTACCTGTACACACTTAAAATAACAGATGATATATTTAAAATCCTTCAGGAATTTAATTAAGAATATTTGATTTTTAATCTTTTTATCTAATCTTATTAAAGGCATTGGTTTCTAGAAACTGTTTATTTGCCAGTTACAACTTTTAAAAGTATAGTTATTTACATTTTATTTGCACAAACTCCCACATAATTATGACAATATCCTTGTCAGTACAGTGTATGTTCTGGGAAGGCCCACTCTTCCTAACAATGACTAGATATGCCCCAGTAAACAAGTAGGTATAACTATCAGTCTGATCAAAGAACATCTTAAAACAAGGAATAAATTTCATACATCAATGATACGAGGCTTTCTGGTGAATAAAATAAGTGTCATCTAAACATTTAACTTCTACACCTAAACAGTCATGTTCGTTAAACTGAAATAAACTTAGATAAAAACTTACATCATCCGGCAATGTTATGCCTTTAATTTTGAACTGGTTATAGATTAACATGGGTTTGTGAGACTTGTCAAATTTGGGGAATAAATATATATATCTTTTCAAACCAAATGAAAAGAATTTATTAGTATGGTGATATTTTAGTTGCTATATGCTATCCAAACAATCAAATTGTGTTTCATTCAAAACTTCCTGTGACATTGATGTTTCAATCATGATGTTTAAATCTTTTTAAATTAGTGTACATTCTTATATACATCACAGACCTTGTCCATCCTGTCCTCTGCACTGTTGTAATTTTTTCTCTACTTTCATCTGTCTTCTCCTTTTCATGACAGCCTCGGGATTGGAGATAGACCTAGTGAACTTTGACTCAGGCATATCTGTATACAGCTTGTCAGCTAAACCTCCACCATGGTCCTTCTGTTTCTGTTTATCTTGCTTTTTCTTTTCTTTCTTCTCTCTTTTAGACAGTTTTCTGGTGAATGTTTTACCAGCACCAGTATTTTCTTTATCCATGGCTGATATCGTAGGAACACCCTGGGAAATTAAAACACATAGTGATGAGACAATATGATCATGATGAGACAAAATGACCAAGATGAGACAATATGATCATGATGAGACAAAATGACCAAGATGAGACAATACGATCATGATGAGACAAAATGACCAAGATGAGACTATATGAACAAGATGAGATGAAATGCCTAAGCACAAAAATGTGCAGAAGTTGAGTTGATTCCTTTCCAGCAGTGCAGAATTTTGATTTCTCTCAATTAATTTCAAAAGTGGAAAAAATACAGTTAGTATTATAACTCTTATTTTTCTACTCTTTCACATAGATATGGCATACATACATTTTTTTAAATATTTCTTGATATTCCAGAGTAATGATTGACTTAAAGGGCCGTATCATTTTTTTAAATGGAAAGAAAAGATTTGTAACATGTAGGGATTTATAGAAAGGACTAAAATCCCTGACCCAACAAAAATATGTCTTGACATTAAGAATTCAAGCCATTATATACTGAAGGGGTAGAATCTAAACTGGACTTCATGTCATCAACTATTCTCCTATAATTCCATATTCTAGCTAGGACATTACATGTATACATGGTTTGTACATCTATGCTAGGACCAAGTTGTTGATTTTGTGATGACTTTGAACTGATTGTGTATAACCTACAAAAGCGGTTTATGATATAACACTTCTATCTAGAGGAAATGACTTAAATTGAGTCACCATGGAGAAACCAACCAGATGTTAAATATGTATCTCCAATATAAACAGTGATAATTCTACTTTAATGAGTTAAAGTTTACCTAAATCCCAACGTCCATTAATCCTAGAGGAAGAGTCAGGAATTACATAATATACTACCACATTGTATGTACTTTATGGGTGCTAAACAACGACAATTATTTAATCAAAGTTCTTAAAAGGGAAAAGTAGAAAATGTACAATAGAGTTAAATGCATTTGCTATTAATATGGGTTCAATTTACATTCACAGAACCAACTATACAATGTATTGTCAGTAAAGTTTAATACATGCACACTCAGAAGGTTGTATACCAGATTATAAAGCCCCTGTTTTATATACAACAACATGATGATGACAATAGAGAGAATAGGTAACAAAACTTATTACCTTGTAAATTCACACATTTTATTGTCTCTTAATTGTATATCTGACAATTTATTCATGTACCATGCCTGACAGATTGAAATAATTCACAGCTTCAACAAGACAACCATACATATCTTAAATATATTTTATTGTACAATTTACAATTACCTGTGAAATGTTCACACTTAATATATATATGGTATCTTTCTAATTATTTCTCCTTTCCTTACAATCTCATGATTGAAATTTTGGACAACTTTGTAAGTAAAATAACTGAACCCTTTTCATTTTGCTGCTGAAGACCTAACCTTCCCTTTACTTTTGTAAAATTTACAAATTGGTAACTTTTATTGGTTTGAATTTTGTGAATGATGGTATGAGACAGTAATTTCATGTATGAACAATTGTTCGAGGTAATTCTTTCTGCAGTCCTATTATTTCTTATATTTTTTCTGTTACTAGCTGAACATAATAATTGGAAAATTGTATTCAATTCTTTGATAAACCACTTTTTTTCTTTTTCAAATAGTTTTTCAATTTCCATTCATCAGTTATCCAAAATGAAAATCAAATCATTATAAAAGGTCACCGTCATGAAATTAATTTTCATTATTTTATCTATGACAGGCAGCTGTAAACATGAAACACAAAAGTTTTGTATTGAAGATAGTTTAGTTAAAATAAAATACATGTAACATATGGCTTCTCTCCTCATTTTTTCAAACAATTTGTTCATGCATTGATATATTCTTCTTGTTTTAACTTTTTTCTCATTTTCAGCATAGTTCATCTTATTGTTAGAACAACAAGAGTCAAAATTTGTCAACATCATAGAAAGAGGGAAGGAGGGATGGTGTTAAGATTATTGATACATCATTCTTTGTTTTTTCCTGCTCTTAATTACATTATTGCACAAAATATAGCTTATATATTTTTGCCCATCTCTGGTATTATTTGCAGAATGGACCCATTTTAGAAGAGTGTATCATCACAAGCTTTTTCAATTTGTATGTTTTTTTTTCCTCCCTCCTGCAGAAACATATTTAAAAATATTTATAAAATGAACAAAGACTGAAATTGATGACACAAAAAACAAGGCAAAAACACTGTGCATCAAACATGCTTCAAAAATAACATGGAAAATATTTCAATGTGTTCATTTCAGATAGAAAATTGATTTTAAAACAAACATGAGGATTTATTCCTTTAAAAACAATGCCACATATACATGATATAATGGTGTTACTTTCCATCAAGAAATGACACCGCTTCAAAAACATACATATAGATCATGCTGATTACCTGAGGATCCTAAAAATACCAAATAAAGCCATTAAAAAACAATTAACTGTGATCTGTTGACTCCATTCCAATAACCCTATAATGAACACATCCATGTACAACTAATTATTGAAGTTATTTAAATTGAATTGAAAACAATTGACCGACTTCATATGAGCATTTTTTTAATGTCCCAGTTAATGGTTAATGTTAACCAAAAGAAATAAGTTTTCAAAGATGGAGTGTTCTGGACCAGTTCTATTTAATGACAATTTTATCCCCTAGGCAGAAATAATATCGAAATGAATATAGGGGTACTGTAAATATTACAAGTTTTAAAACAAAACCAAAATACATTTTTTTTAACTTTTTCTTTTTTGTTGATTTTTGCATATATTACTGTGGATTTATTCATTTTTGTGGTCACCAATTTTTCGTGGATTGAGGAAAAAATAGTGCTTTCATGGATATTTGATTTCATGGTTTTGCCAAAGTCTGCCTACAAGCCTGTTGAAAATTTGTGCTTCATTTAACATCTAATTTTGTAGTTCACCTAGGCCTTTACCCACGAAATCCATGAAAGTTGGTATCCCACGAATTACGAATCCCCAGTACATGTGATCAATGGTTGCTGTCAATAAAGCATGCAGTTATGTCCCTTGAGGACATAAGGTACAGAACTATTAGGTCACTTATCATTTTAATCTTAGAAATCAATGATGTGTGACATAGATTAAACATTATCAGATCAAATATGACAATTATGAGGGATTATAATGTGATTTAAAATTAAGATTATCTGTAGATTAAACAAGTTGGAACTATTGATGACCCAAAGGTTTTTTTACACCCCTAATGTACTATGTATACAATATAAAAATAAGAAGATGGTCAGATTGCTGATGAGACAACTTTCCACCAGAGACCAAATGATGCAAAAGTTAGAAACCATATAGGTCTGACACTTAACAGCCTTCAACAATGTGCAAATTTTTTTTCCATCAGCAAATTGCACAGTATTCTCATAAAAATATCTATATAGCAACCTAATTAAACATGGGATTTTTTAATGCCATTTTGTTTCTAGAAATCATATCATCCCATTTAAGCAATAATGTTAATCACATTACCATGATGCTATAAATAAGGCTTAAGGCCCTCAGGGTAGAACACTGTAATGTAATCATGGTAATATAACACTTCATCAAGACATTTATCTTTATTTTTTGAAATTTTGGGGTCTTTTACAGATTCTTAAATGAACCCATGCAAAAAAATCAATACATCTGTAGGCATCACATTACACAGGACATTTACAATGGCAGAGGTTCAATAAAGAAACAATTGTAAATTCCTGAGATAAATTTTTATCTTAAGAATGTTTGTTTTACTTGTAGTTTAATGGAGTCATTAGCATCATTGTCCGTGGGTAAACCCTCGCATAACTACTTTTACATGTATTTACAAATAAGTTTATATCTTTGTAAACTTTTGAAATTGAAATTATCTTGATAACATTCAAACCAACATTTTTATTTATTTATACATTCCTAAATATAAAACAATATTAAAATTGTCATGCGTTTATAACCAGACATAAATCACTGTCATCTATTTTTAAGTTGTTCATTTGAATTTGTGAACAAGACATTAGACCATCTGAATAAAATTTGAAGGTTAATGTGGATAGCATTAGTCCACACAACACTACACAATAAAGACAGAGAACTCAGGTTCTCTGGAAGGGTCCATAGTTCCTACAGGCTTTTAAATAGGCATGGCAGGATTAGGTCAAAATTGTACAAAACATTAACTTTTGGCATCAACTTATCTCCATTATCAACTTCTGACAGACTTTGTATATTACTACCCTAAATGTAACCTATTGGATAAGAAATCGACTTTTGGCATCAACAGATGTGTTGTCAACTTCTGGCAGATTTTGTAAAATTCTTATCTTTTGAATGCTTCCTATAAATAATTGCAATGTTTAAGGGTTTATATGAGAATTTTCATGTTCAGTAAGCTGTGAGATCACGGTCAAAATCCTAAACTGACCTATATTTGAAAAAGTTTACACAATAATGACAATGTGTACAAAGATTCAAGTTGTAATACTAATAATAAGACTAATTGTACTATCATACTGAGGCAGGGCATAACAAAGATTAGGAATAACAATGCAGAGAGTACATGTATTTACCTCTTGTTTAAGGAGAAATCATCCCTCTCGGACATCTTTGCCCCAGTTAAGTACATGTATTTACCTCTTGTTTAAGGAGAAATAGTCCCTCTCGGACATCTTTGCCCCAGTTAAGTACATGTATTTACCTCTTGTTTAAGGAGAAATCCTCCCTCTCGGAAATCTTTGCCCCAGTTAAGTACATGTATTTACCACTTGTTTAAGGAGAAATCGTCCCTCTCTGACATCCTTGCCCCAGTTCAGTACATGTATTTACCTCTTGTTTAAGGAGAAATCGTCCCTCTCCGACTTCCTTGCCCCAGTTCAGTACATGTACTTACCTCTTGTTTAAGGAGAAATCGTCCCTCTCAGACATCTTTGCCCCAGTTAAGTACATGTACTTACCTCTTGTTTAAGGAGAAATCGTCCCTCTCGGACATCCTTGTCCCAGTTAAGTACATGTATTTACCTCTTGTTTAAGGAGAAATCGTCCCTCTCGGACATCCTTGCCCCAGTTAAGTACATGTATTTACCTTTTGTTTAAGGAGAAATCGTCCCTCTCGGACATCCTTGCCCCAGTTAAGTACATGTATTTACCTCTTGTTTAAGGAGAAATCGTCTCTCTCTGACATCCTTGCCCCAGTTCAGTACATGTATTTACCTCTTGTTTAAGGAGAAATTGTCCCTCTCTGACATCTTTGCCCCAGTTAAGTACATGTATTTACCTCTTGTTTAAGGAGAAATTGTCTCTCTCTGACATCTTTGCCCCAGTTAAGTACATGTATTTACCTCTTGTTTAAGGAGAAATCGTCCCTCTCCGACATCCTTGCCCCAGTAAAGTACATGTATTTACCTCTTGTTTAAGGAGAAATCGTCCCTCTCCGACACCCTTGTCCCAGTAAAGTACATGTATTTACCTCTTGTTTAAGGAGAAATCGTTCCTCTCTGACATCTTTGCCCCAGTTAAGTACATGTTTTACCTCTTGTTTAAGGAGAAATCGTTCCTCTCTGACATCTTTGCCCCAGTTAAGTACATGTATTTACCTCTTGTTTAAAGAGAAATCGTCTCTCTGACATCCTTGCCCCAGTTCATGATCAGTACATGTATTTACCTCTTGTTTAAGGAGAAATCGTCCCTCTCTGACATCTTTGCCCCAGTTAAGTTGAACAAATAATACTTTTTCATTGTCTAATAATCTTCTTTCATCTGTAAAAATAAAATTGTCATTTAAAATCTGTAATTTATGGTCTAGGGCCGAGTCTAACTAATCTTTGAACCAACTGTCTCTCTCTCTACTCTGTCCTTTTTGTGGTCACAAACAAATTTAATAAATCAACAGGTCCTCTTAATCATTTACACCATCATGACCATGTTATTGTTGATGATCACAACTGTGAAATTCTATATTTCGTATGTCATATATTTATATAAATGTATGTGACAGATCTATATACATGTCTATAAGTTACACTACTTTTATCTTTTCTACACTTTCAAAAAGTTTCATATACAATCTTTATGCATTGGAAAAAATATAATTGATATGTACATGTATGAGCTTTAGAAACAGGAAGGAAAGAAAGGCTTGTTGAATTTCTATCCTGTTTTGTAGCAAGTACCAATGAACATTATAGGTGTAATACCACCATTGATTTTCCCCTATTAGTCTTTGTTAAATTTGCACTTTTCAAAAAATTGTGCAGAATTTATCTTTGTTTCAAATAAAGAAATACTTGGCATGAGTAAAGATTTATCCTGTCCAGTACTATAGAAAAAATTTCACATAACATTTCATTGCATATAAGAAAATAACCATCACTGGAAGTTAACCAATCAAATTTTCCCCCTTTTTAAACCTGTGTACAAGCTTTAGTAACCATGTAACCTCAAGTTTCCAAAATATTCTATAGAAACTCCAAATAAAGAAATGATGGTGCTTTGAAATACCCAAGATATATGTTTATGACTCAGAAATGTTTTACTGCAATGAAATGTAGGATCAATTACCTACAACTGTCAAATTCAAGGGAATATTTTTTTTCGACCTATTTTCGTATGCAACCGGATGTGACGTACTATGATTTGGTGGTATTACACCTTATAGTACAAATGTATCTGACAATGTACATTTATTGCTATACTGTAAATTCAGAAATTATTGCGATGTTTTTATTGCGACAGGGTTATAATCGCAATAATTTAAACTCGCATTTTGAAATTTTTTATATGAATTAAACAGGATTTTTCTCAATATCGCAAAAATTAAAATTGCATTTTAGTCTAATGACAGCGGTATACCGTAATACGTCCCGTAAACGGGCGTATAAAAACAACAGAGATAAACAATTAAGACAAACGACAACAAATTATTTCATTTTAACATAATAATATCTTAATAATTTAAAGTACTGTCTTAATTTCAAATTTGATATGATTATGCATTTGTAAAAAATATGAAGAACATATGGTGAGGAGCAATTACAAGTTTTTTTTCCTTTAATCTACATAATCATACTCTCGTAAAATTACACCCTTGAAGCTATTGATACAATATTATATACATACATGTATGTACAAATGTACATAAGTCAATTTTTAAATAACCTGGAGCTAATTAACCATGTGTAAACTAAAGCCACTACTAGACATTCTTGTCATACTTGGTGTAGCAACTTTCTGTAATGTTTTGTCAGCTTGGCTTTATCTCCTTAGATAATACTAATCACCTCAGACAATTCATCAGATACTATAGCGTTTAAACAGCTTACAAAAGGTCATTCATAAATCTATCTTATACTTCTTTAAAGTCAGTTTAAAGTTAATTATTTTTCAAACTTGTTTTAAATTTTATTTCAAAGGTAAAGATGATTTAATAATAACTTATACAAGCCTTACAACATGTACAATGAATGATGTTGTACAAATATGTTAATTATTTCTGTATTTCAATGATTAATTTATTTTTTTTTGTCAAACTATACTTAACTGCAGATTAATAAAATTTGATACAATGTAGTTTTTATGTACCTTTGATTTCAGCTATTTTCAATATGTTGCAATCAGTTGGAAAATAGAACATGACATTGACAGTGACTAAATAAAGCTTTGCACTTGAAAGATCTGGTTGTAACTGATTGTGTATTTACAAATGTATCTTATACCAACAGTCATCAACATTAATCTGAGGGGATTGGTTTGGTCCCTATAACGTTCTTCTTTCAGTAAAAGTCTACACCCAGGAATAAATTTCAAAGAAATGACGTGCAAGATATTAATTGTTATATCTATCCTTAAATGTCAACAGGAGCAAAATGCTTGACCACTGAGTTCTCGAAATCGTTTCATCCCTGGTGGTCCTTGAAGAAAATCTGCTGGTCCTCACTATTATTTCTACTGCAAAATGCCACATTTGTGCTGGTCCTTTGCAAAATTTTGGTGATCAGGACCTTCAACCACCACTTTTAGAGAATTCTGTGACCCTTATATTTAATACCTTGGAGGCACTAAAATACCAAAAGTCCAAAAAAGACCAGCACCACCATGAACAAATAAGACCACTGACCAGCAACACCATGGACAAAGAAGACAAAAACAGTATATGTTACACCACACAGAAAATACAAGATTAATTGATTGGTTGCTTAACGTCCAGTAGAAAATATTTCAAGAATGCTCAGGACGAGTACAAATTAACAATAAATACAATAGGTAGTCCTGTACATGTAGAAGGTGCCTTTGGGGAAATTTGGACTGCCACTGGAAAATGAGGTTATCACAGTCCAGGATGAATGTCAGGGAAATTTGGACTACCACTGGAAAATGAGGGCATATTAGCTAGGACAGACATTTTGTCTTGCAACAGCCCCCTCAAAGAGTTTTTACAATAAAAGATTGAACAATGAGACTCAACCAAACACTGAGGGTGAAATCAGGTGCTCTGAAAAAGCAACCAGTTTGTGTTAACAACAAGGGGAACCAGTTGTGTTGCTCTTAGCAAGTAAAACTAGATGTATTTTGAGTAATTCCTCACTAATGGTACCCCCTCCCCCCCCCATAAGTATCCAATAGCAGGAAGTTGACAAGCAATGGTATAACATATTCACATGAAGTACGATACCAAATTTCAGGAAGCTTTGATTGGTATTTCATGTGTATCTGAGAAAAATGCAATGCAAATTTCATACATTATGGCCATTATGTGTAAGAATATAAAAGTTTTCTGTGAACAAGTAATGAGTGATGCATGATGTGAAATAGCATCACACAGTATATAATACATGTAAGTATTGGGGAAACAGGAAGTAGATAAGTGATGGATGTGAAAACGTATCGCTCATTATAGCATTCCCACATGTAGCTTTTTTTGCCACTTTTAGGAAGCTCTGATTTGTTCATCTTGAGATTAATGCGAAGAAAGTTTCCTGTGATGGACGTTAAGGACACATGGGAGAAAACTAGCATTGGGGTATAAATACCTTGATGTTTCTTACATCATACAGGTAGTTATAAGTAAAACTGAAAACCAAGGACTTGGATTCAGATTGTTTGAGTGCAGGGGCTCCACTCTTAAAATGTTACATGAATTGTATTACAAAATTCTACATGTATTTGTCTACAAACAATATAATGTATCCATAATTTTTTTTAAAGATTGAAAAGTACTGACATACATTTCTAACTGTACCACAGTGAGTCTACGTTAACAAAGTTATGTCAGTATCTGCTAAAGTACCATCACTACTGGTAAGATAAAGTACTCCCCAACTTGGATAACCCTTAAAATATATCCTGTACAGATAAAACAAGATAATGATTCTATCAAGTGTCACATTAAGTTATGTTATACACCACAAGAATCTTGTCAGATAACCATGATAAAGTTATCCAGAGCTCTATTGTGTGATAATATTGTAAAATTTCCCCTGTTTCATTGCAACTATTGTCAAGAATAGAATACAAATCTACTTTTTATTAACCTGTATGTGAACTTTAACATAATCAAGTTTTATGCCTTATCCATGTATATAAAGAAATAAACTTTTGGCATTCTTTGTTATTTTTTCAGTTTAGCAGGGAATACATATAAAATATGCTAATTCAGTACTGGCTAAAATTGTAAATATTATACCTCCATTAACGTGGACTTCATACAAAGCATATGAAGTTCTTGTCAGCATTCTCATATCTGGACGGAATTTCTCTATCAAAACATCCACGACCTCCTTTGTGGAGGCAGTACTGGCTACACGTATACATTTTGTCACTACATTTGCACCATCTTGGAAATAAAATCTCACTACACCATGGAATTCCAAGTTCTGGAAATAAAAAACAAATTATCAGAATTTTCAAGGTCCATATAATGCTAAAATGCATACAGCAAGTATGTTGTTCTCTATATATTGTTTGGTTATTTTTGTTATTGGGTTGCTGTCTCATTAACATACATTGTATATTCCACATCTCCTGTCATTATACATGAACATGTTTAAAACATAATACATTTGTAAATCAGGCATGATATTTATAAATGATGGTTGTAAAAGTTTTTTTTCTTGTTCTTTTCACAACTACTAGGATCTTGCAGCTATAACTAGCTGTACATATCTTTTTCAGTTAGGTTTTGCCAAAGATTTATTATTTTGGAGTTCATCACAATGTTACAGTTAGAACTCCACAAATTTTAAGCTCACCACATTACTACAAGTAATTTGTTGACTGTGCAATATGTCATGTCAACTCCATAACATTTGATATACACATGTATACATTGTAAACTAGACTTTTACTATTACTGCATTACATGTATGACAAGATTCATGAAAACACCCCCAAAAAACATAATTGTGTATTTCTACATTGTACATTAAGAGTACATTTGTAGTTTGTTTACTACTTAAAAAACTCAAAGAATGTGTTATACATTTGATAATTTAACTTTTACACTGTAACAAATTTTTACAATGAAAAGTGTCACACCAGCTACATTGTGTAGGTAATATAATACATTATAATTAGGCTATAGTAGAGTAGCCTTTAATGTTTTCACATTTTGAGATGGCCCAATGAACAAAATAACTACTTATCACATGACAAGATAAATCTAAGGTCTGATTTACTTGAAAACATACAGGTAATATGAGATCATGTGACTACACAGGGGTAACTTCCTATTCATTCTGACCTGTACTGGACATCAATCAGTCCATGTAAGTGGACTACATGTAAAATGTACATGTAACGTCTCTTAATAGACTGGTCATGTACTAAATGATTTCATTGGGCCCAATACTGATGATTGTTTTGTGGAACCATGTACTTCTTTCAAAGTCAGGAGTTTTGGTTTAAGCTTGCAAATGAAATTGGTATTATAACATACAATGTAATAACATGTATATGCATCTTATTATATGTTACATTTTGTACCATGTTATGTTTATATCTACACTGTACCATGTTATGTTTATATCTACACTGTACCATGTTATGTTTATATCTACACTGTACCATGTTATGTTTATATCTACACTGTACCGTGTTATGTTTATATCTACACTGTACCCTGTTAATTTTATATCTACACTGTACCCTGTTATGTTTATATCTACACTGTACTATGTTATGTTTATATCTACACTGTACCCTGTTATGTTTATATCTACACTGTACCCTGTTATGTTTATATCTACATTGTACCCTGTTATGTTTATATCTACACTGTACCCTGTTATGTTTATATCTACACCGTACCATGTTATGTTTATATCTACACTGTACCATGTTATGTTTATATCTACACTGTACCATTATGCAAGGATAAGATTATTAAAAGGGTGGTAAAGGGTTATTTTCGTGCAACGTTTTCGGCTTTTTTTATTTCACGTGTTTTCGTGTTTTGACTTTTATTTCTCGTTTCCTCGTGTTTGGTTCGATGTGCGTGCTTCGTGTTTCCCCTTATTTATTTTCCTTGTTCCGTGTCGGAGCACCTGAGATCACCCCCGGTTTTTGGTGGGGTTCATGTTGCTTAGTCTTTAGTTTTCTATGTTGAGTCATCTGTACTATTATTTGTCTGTTTGTCTTTTTATTTTTGGCCATGGCGTTGTCAGTTTGTTTTTGATCTATGAGTTTGACTGTCCCTCTTTTAAATTTCTTATGCTTGTCCCGCATTTGATTAAAAAGTAAACTGGGACTTATTCAAAGTCACCTCGGATATTTACAATTCTATATTATATGTTTGGTATGTAATAAAGTCCATCAAATTACTATGAATAATATTTTTTTCAAATCAGATGCAACTAGCGGACGCTAAAAGGTGACCGCAGGGTCTTCATGTCCATTAATAATGACTGCATGATCTCCAAGAACGGCTGAGTAATAACTTCTAGTACGTTTTTTCCTTAATATTTCCGATTTAATTTCTCGTGTTTCGTTTTGCCCGATTTTTATTTCACGTGTTTCCGTGTTCTGGGCCCCCTTTACCACCCTCTATTAAGTAATTCTGTCAGTGAGGTTTTTCCCCTAGTAATTTAATGCAAATCCATGGCTACATGTAGTCTTTAAATTTATAACCTTACTAATTCTCTTTTTGTGAAAATGCACAACTGATTGAGTGTTGGTTGCTTAATGTCCATTGACAAATTTTGTATACATGTTCAGGAGGTTAACACATTAAAATTAAATACAAGGGGTAGGTCCTGTAATAGAAGTGTCCAGGATTAATTTTGGGTAAATTTGGACTGCCACTGAAAAATGAGAGTACATGTATATTGGATAGGGACAGAAATTTTGACTTGCAATAGGCCATCTACTGACCCCTCAAGTTGTTGCAAGGGTTCTTAACATGCATAGAGCATGGCATTCTCTTTAAACAGAACATTATAATCAGATATATATTTTTGTTAATATAAAAAAAGATATTTTTCACATTTGACCCCAAAAATTTAATACACATAGAAGGTCTTTGTAATCCAATCAATGTACAAAATGTACTACTACTGACACCCCCCCCCCCCCCCCCAAAAAAATAAAATCAAGGTCAAGAACTTACGGAAAAAAAAATATGACATAAGATGATCAAAGGTCACTTAAGGTCAACCCTCTATAGTGAATTGGTGATTATGGACAAATGTATTCCAAATTTAATGATCAGTAGATTTCTTAGAAAAATTCTATTCTGTTGATGTGTTTATCCACCAAGGGACTATATAATTAACATGATTTACAGATGGACAGACCTTTAACTATATAGTCATGGTTGATATTTCAACACAGGAGGATATAATTGACAGGAGAGAACATATTTCAAGAATTTAACCTAATGTTTGTACTTTAAAGTCTAGGCAAAGAAAATGACCTGTTTACAGTCAGATTTATGAAGTCCAAGATTGCTCTGACATCCTGACACCCATTTTTGAATTGGCTGGGGCATTCCATCACATTCCTATTCTACATCACAGATATGTAGCATGCACATTTGTAAATCTTTGAATTAAGTTAGAGAACGGAAACGAAAATTCAGCAATTTTTCCATTTGAAAAGGGGCATAACTCTAGAAAGGTAAAAGTGACCCTACCAAAATTCAAACTTGATCTGTGTTTAGTGGTATTAAGCATTGTGTATAAGTTTCATAACATTTGGTTGAGGCAAACTAAAGTTAAAGGAAACCAATTTTGGGACGTACGGACATACAGACGGACAAGGGTAAAACTTAATGCCCCCTCCGCTACAATATCTGTTATGATTGCCAATGAGACAATCATTCACTAAAAAGGTAGCAACTATTGAGCAAAACCCATACTGCATAGCAAGCTATAAAAGGCCCTGACATGACAAATGTAAAACAATTCAAACCAGTAAACTGACGGCCTGATTTATATATAAACAATAAATGAAAAACAAATATGATATACTGTATAACAGCAACAATGTACATTTCACTAGATTTTGATGAGCTTAGTACAAGTTTATTATTTTTTTTAATTATACATATACATACATATGTAACAGGGGTCCTACTGAGCTTCACCAATGTTGTCAATTGTAATTTTATATTCTATGTTGATCTATCTGAATAACCTTTCTGGCCAAATAAAAATCAAACAGCATTTGACATGTTTGAAATTTTGAATCCTTTGTGTGACAAGATTCAAAGCTTACACAAATGCAAATTCGACAACAAACCATTAAATCAAAATGATAATTTATTTATGGGTTCCTTATCTTCAACAATTAACTTTCAGGGATGTACATGTACTTTCATGATTTTATAAATGGATGAATAAACAAATGACCTGATTGCCCCAAATATGCACTGGTTGGTAAACATGTCAATTATCTTTATGACCCTCTAGGGACAATTGAAAATAATTACTGTGAACTCACAGCAAGTGTCAGTCTTAAATTAGATCAGTATTGTTTTGAAGTTTTTTTGAAGGGAAAAAGTTTTGTTTTCTCTTTCAATTTAAAAACAAACAGTTGGATAGACTAAGTGATCATCATGATGAACAGGAAACCTTTATTTAGATAGTTTTTATTTATCAATGATCTAATATGCATGAACTGATTTCAAATTAAAGATTACCAAAACATGACACATCATTGGTGCACGTCTGAAAAGGAGGGGGTGTATTGGTGCAAATATTTCAGAACTAGTTATTTTTATGGCAACATGTTAAACAACTTTTTAGGCCAACACAGCCCCTGATAGCATGCCCTTGAATTGAATATTGTGCAATCCTTCTTCCAAACCTTCATGTTTTAAACTCAGAAGTAAATTAAGAGCATAAAATGTTAATGTTGAATAAACACTGCTTTGTACTAGACCCATACATGTACCTTATTTTTTTTTTACAAACAATTGATCAACATACACTGCATCAACCGACCTCTACAGCCTCTACTGGTACACATACATACATCACCCAACCTCTACTGGTACACATACATGCATCACCCTACCTCTACTGGTACACATACATGTACATGCATCACCCAACCTCTACTGGTACACATACATGCATCACCCAACATCTACTGGTACACATACATGCATCACCCAACCTCTACTGGTACACATACATGCATCACCCAACCTCTACTGGTACACATACATGCATCACCCAACCTCTACAGCCTCTACTGGTACACATACATGCATCACACGACCTCAACAGGCTCTACTGGTACACAGACATTGTACCTGCTACATTTGTAGTCAAATTGTAGATGAATACTGTTACAAGGTTCTCACTAAGGATTTTTTAAGGCTAGTCCAGAGAATCATCAATTTTGGCCATAGCTAATCCAACAGTGAGAAGATGAATTTTTGCCATAAAATGATGATATTTGTGCTCAGTTGATACATTTTACAATCTTCATGCATCTTTGAACTCATTTGTTTTGAAAATGATGAGTCATGACACATATTCTTGAGCCCTGGACTCATGGTTTCGCATTAGTAAAACCCTGTGTTATGAGAGCAGCTGAGCTACGAGAGATTTGCTACATCTGGGTTCAAGCACAGCATGTGGCAATGGACAGGGAAGAATGGAAGAACTTATGTTAACCTTATTTTAAGTCTACTCAGGATGGAAAGGAAAAAATATAATATATATTCATGTAAAAAATAATATTTTTTATGATTATAACAAATCATTATATAGAAATAGGTACACAATAATAGTAACGTAATATATATTCATGTGTTGTGCTAAATACATGTCAAGTAGCACTTTTTTCTAGAAAAGAACATAAGTCTTTGATACTCTAAATGCTGATTTGTTTCATATTTAGTATTTCTAGTAAAATCTAATTTTGGGCAATTGGTTTTACGTATTAGAAAAGAGACATTCAGTGATTGTTCTGTGGTTTAATTATGTACATGTAGCTTTAAGTTTTCTGTAATCTGCCTTCAAATAAACCAGTAACAAATCTTTTTGAGGTTAAGACGAGTAACATGCCTAATATACATGTACATTTTTGGAGACTAATTTCTGGCCAGTGCCCCAAAACTTTTCTGTGAAAACTATGAAGGCCAATGGATAATGGTAGACAGATTTTACTGTAGTAAATTAAATATCAGTTTGATTTTCAGTCATATTAAATTTAATCAGGCTTAAATCATTAAAAATAAATATTCTTCTCTAAATTATGAAATATATCATGTGTCCCAAATAGTTGCCTGTAATTTGTTGACATCTAAACAGAAGTCAACAAAAATTTCACTTCAAACATGGTAGGAAATTAATCTCTCCATGAATGGAATTTTGTGTACATTTTATTGTCATTTACATATATGTATTAGTACTATTACATGTACATGAAAAAGTGCCAGAAATGACACATGCTGCAATTATATATGGAATACATCATGTTGCAAAAATGTATTTTGATAAAGCCTTTCCTAATTCCTTATGTAGGATGCATTCCATAATATGTCAACATCAATATTGTGAGTAATCCAATGAGGTCATGTCAACATCCAAGGGGGACAATTCAAAACTTATTTACTTCCCCAATTTCACAGGTAACTAACATTTGATTATGCATTCTAAACCAAATTTTGGAAAGTTTATGTTGTGGAAATGTAATTTCACATGTTTGCAGTAAGTTAATGTTGTTTTATACTTAGTTTGACTTTGGGATGGGGGCAGCCATATTGAAATTGTTGACCGTTTTAGCGACACCTGAGTTTACCTGTCAAAACCCATATGCACAGCATCTAATCTATTCAAAGGTAAAATAATACTTTCCAGTAACTCTCTATCATACAAACAATAAAAAGCATTGCAACACAGGGTTATTCGCAGATTTTTACCTCGTTTGGCCTACTAAGTTCGAAAATATCATAGTGGTCTTGATTCCACTGGTGAATAAGAGTTGCTAAACGTTCCTGATCTTGTATTTTCTCCATTGAATTATCCTTTTGGTATATACTCCATTAAGAAATTAAATTCGACTTAAAACTATACTAATATTTTCACTAAAAAATAAACAAATGTGATATCCCATTCAAATATAGAGTATTGTTTCCGTATTTTACACAGCGGTACACAGCGACCTCCTTGGAAGATTGAATTTATACGCATGCGTAGTTTACCTGTCAATGCAAATTGACGATGTCGCACCTTACACTTCCTGCGGGGTCGTCTCACAATGGATAAAATTTAAAGAACGTCTGAAACACATCTATAGATGTTACGAAAAAAAAACTTTAAGAATTTAACGAGCTGCATGTTTGTAGATGACATTTCTAAAGCTAAAATGTGGCAAATCTCTAGGATAAGATAACACTTCCAACAACATGTTGAAATATCGTCAATATGCACTGACTAGTACCTGGGACTAATTACACTAATCTATACATAAATAGTCATAGCTAGTACCGAGCCTGCTCTAGCATAGAAAATAATATTCAATTCTATCTAGTGGGAATTATCAACACAGTTCAACCGTTGGGTATGATGATTACCCCTGTTCTTAGAGGAAGTGATATTTTTTATCCTTGTAATTACAGGGTATTTCAGTCACAAATTTTAATGCCCTGGGGAAACTTTTCAATCCCACCCTTACTGAATAACAGACTAGATTCTTTTTTTTTTAGAAACACACCAATTCATTCATACATGCAGAGACAGATTGGATTGATAAGGAAAGCTAGAATAAATGATCACTTGTTTATATTGAAATGTATTTTTGATACATACATGTATTGTAACTCTAAGGACGGAAGAGTGTTTGCCTGCTTTGTTGATTCCAAAGAGCATTCGACATAGACATTCATACATATATCAAGATCAAATCACTACAGGCTAGCGTAGACTCTTTATTTTATATCATAAAAAAGCCGAGAATTTATTACGTCAGCAAATATTGCATTAAAGTAAACCAGAGGCTAACCTGGGTCTAAGAAGAAGAAGAAGCAGTTTGAACATGGATGAACTACATGCACCTTCAACAATGGACACTCTATAACATTGTAGTTTATACTCTTTTTTTGTTCATCTTGTATGGTTGACCATGTACTGTTTACAGTTTCTCCTTATCTTCTATAGTTTTTACCCAAAACACAAAAAAGGTAAAAATCGTCATTTAAGGGATACGACTCCTACAAGGAGACAACTGACAATTTCATCTATGCTTACCTTGTCTTTTAAAGTTTCTATCTAGCTATTATAGTTTTTAAGATGATAGGCAAACATTTTTAAAAAAATGGTGAAAGTTGTCGTTCAAGGGCACTGACTGCTATAAAGAGTTGACCAACAATTTCAGCAGTATGATTTATTTTTATATCAATCTTGTCTGGCTGATCAGTTTTTTCTCTCTCTCTGTTATAGTTTCAAAACAATAGGCGATGACCGCGACACAAAAAAAATGGTAAAATCGTCATTTAAGGACAATAACTTCTATAAAGAGTCAACTGAGTATTTTGGCAATAGTGTCTTATTTGTAGATCTTTTCTGAATGATCTTTTTTCATATCTGCTTCAAGTTTCTATCTTTCTGTTATAGTTTAAAAGATGATAGACAAAAACGTAAAACAATGGTAAAAATCGTATTTTAAGGGCAATAACTCGAAGAAGGAGTCTGCTGATGATTTCGGCCATGCGAAAATGGCAAAATTCGTATTGAAGGGAATTGATAGGAATAAGAAAGCGTCTGTCAGTTTCGATGTAAATGGACAATATCTCAACATTCTAAACATATTTTTACCCAGTCAGATTTTCTCTATATCTATAGCAGTTTTCAAGATAATAGGCAGGACTTGCATTGTACCCATATGTTTTATGTTTTAGCCATGTTGGTTGGCAGTAGAGGTCATCGGACATATTTTTAAAACTACCTAAGATACCCCAATGATGATTGTGGCCAAGTTTTAAAATTAGATAAATTTGGCTTGGTAGTTTCAAAGAAGATTTTTGTAAAAGTTAACGGACGATGACGACGACAGGCAACAGACGCCAAGTATTGGGAAAACTTTATACTGGCCCTGTGGCGTAACATATTTTTTTCCTATTAAGCTTCGGGTAAAACAAGGAGACAATCTTAGTCCTAATTTATTTTAAGATTTTCATCAATGATCTCCCAGAATATCTTGAGAATTATCCAAATCCGGTGGTATTAAATGATAAACCTCTTATTGATCATTGTATGCAGATGATATAATTCTGTTATATTCCACTGCACTGAAAAGGCCTCCACGCTAAACTTGAAATGCTTGATAGACATTGTAATGACTGGTGTCTGACTGTACTGTAAATGTAATTAAAACCAAAATCTTAATTTTCAATAAGTTGGACAGACATATACTTCATAATTTAATCATAAAATACACGAACTTGAAGGGGAATTTCGGTGTATATACCTTTGTGCCTCAGTCACCATTTCCTTATCTCAGAATGAACGTTACAAGAAAAGCTTAAAAGCATATAATAAACTTCAGAAAGACTTTCTATCTTTAAGTACAAAATTAAAAACCAGCAAACTTTTATTTGATCACGCAATCATACCCATTTTACTTTATGGTAGTGACTTTTAACTCAAATACAGCAAGGTTTAGAAACAGTATCATGTCGTCAGTAAAAATATATTCACATCTAATCAGCAAAAAACTAAAGTTGTGTACATTTAATTTAGGGGTACATACAAAAAACACCAACTTTGCTGTATTGACAGCACGTGGACGTTTCTCATTTTACTATGATACTATAAAAAATATGTTTTTTTTTTATTGGAACCGACTTTAGCATCTAGACGAATTTCCATATAGCTTCAGAATGCATATGAACAAACCAAGAAATTTAACCCGTGGAAAATCATTTTGGTATGGATCACCTTAACGTATACTCAGATATTTTCAGAATGTTACCGGAATGGAAGGCAAGAATATTTCAAAAAGCAAAGTAAAAAGTAATGTAAAAGAAGGCTTTTTGAAACTATGGAAAAATCAGGAAAAAATATTCAGAAAGGAAACTGCGTACATACACAACTTTTAAGATACATTTTTGATTTGAAAATTATTTATCTCTTGTGCGTGATTTTGATCATAGGAGGAGTATGACGAAACTACAAATTTCAGCACATCGTTTGCAAGAAGAAACTGGCAGATACCAGGGTACCCCTTTACACATTAGACTTTATTGGTAGTGTGAGGTAAATGATGAGATACACCTTCTCCTTCGATACACCAAATTTAACAAGGAGCGACACAATTTGATTTAAAATGTATCTTAGTCTTGTAATAAGTTTACTAACATGAGTTCTTCTGAAAAGTTTTTTTGGTTAATGACCTGTGAGGAAATATATCAGTATTATAACATTTGAATAATTTTGTCTATACACACTTTAGATAGTGTAATGTTTTAATCTTAATTTCTAAAGCAAATGTGTTAAATTCTTATTTTCATGACTGCTTGCTTAATTAGTGAGCTTAGACACGGGATACGATTCTTACACATCACCCCTTGCGTCTCCTCCAGTTAAGCAATCGACTAGATGGTCCCTTAAAAAAATGTATATGTATTACTTTATTGCTTGGTTTGCTGGTTTAAACACGGGAAGATTCATATGAATATTGAGCACCGCCTCTGAACCAATTTGGTTGTCTCCCCTTGGGTAACACTGCCGCAAACCTCCTTACTGCAGAAAACACAACATTCTAAAGCATCTTATAACGCTATAGTTATTATTTCTCCGGTATTATACATTGCATACTTGTATTGTATTGTTTTATATGTTTATATAACTGAATTATGATTGTATCTATTCCATTGCCCCCTGAGAAACTTTAATTGGAATAAACACATACTGTATTGTATTGTATTGATAAAGTAAACATCTATCGGGGATAAGACTAATGTAGCACAGTGGCTTTATATCAGACTGAAAAGTGTGGGGGAGGGGGGGTCAAACGTCTGAAAATGACAAGCCCAAAAAAAAGCTTTTCTATAGACTAGAAGTTAGTCCGTGTTATCTTTCATATACATTTTTGTTTCCAAAATTATAATTAATTTCTGGGCCACAAAATGGAAGGGGTCAAAACATTAGTATACCTACCCCCCCCCCCCCCCCCCCCCGCTCCTACGCCTGTGTGCGACAAATAACCAATTCGTATGATCAGAATGATAAGAACTTTTGTTGTATAAAATGCCAAAACATTGTATAGACAGACTTACAACCTGGCTTGTTTCTGAATCCTATTTATTTCAGATATGATGTACTACATGCATTGGTGCGTAACTTGTAAACGGTTTCTAGTTCACGTTCTTACTAGACTCAGAGACAATACAATGTATTATATGTCTCTGCTAGAAGAATTACCTTTTAATTCCAAAATCATGCATATAAGAATAAGGAAAGACTTGTCGACAAAGAAACAAAAAACATCGGCTACCAGATACAGTTTTCACTCATTAATTTTGGGCCTTAAAGGTGTGCATATGAATTAGGTCATCCAAAAGGGAACGATCTGTAACTCCTCATAAGAAATCAGTCCAACGCATCAAGGCCAACGTAAAGAACCAACATCTGGTTGATTTGGAATTGATGGAATGATGGATATAGGTAAAGTAACACTATATAAATATTTGTTTGCACCAGTCCTAAGTCAGGAACCTGATGTTCAGTTGTTGTCGTTTGTTGATGTGGTTCATTAGTGTTTCTCGTTTTTTATATAGATAAGACCGTTGGTTTTCCTGTTTGAATGGTTTTACACTAGTAATTTTTGGGGGCCCTTTATAGCTTGCTGTTCGGTGTGAGCAAAGGCTCCGTGTTGAAGGCCGTACTTTGACTTATAATGGTTTACTTTTACAAATTGTTACTTGGATGGAGAGTTGTCTCATTGGCACTTATACCACATCTTTTTATATCTATATGTATATATATATATACAAGTCTAAATTGAAAACAACGTTCAAACCTATGATTGCGTTGGATAAAAACCGCAATTTTTATACGTGTGCATGCAAAACAAATTTCTTGTTTAGTATTAAATTTATAATTAAGATCCATTTATTACATCGATGATCCGTTTATTTGGCAATCGCCAATGGCAGTCAGCAGGGCTTAAGAACATTTGTTGTTCGACCTGTTAGTCAAATGCGTTTTGTTAAAATATACTTTTTCACTTTTTTGGTCTTTTGGAAAATGTTGTTTGTGCTGTATTTAGACCCCTCTAAAAAGAAATTTGCATGAACACGTATAAAAATTGCGGTTTTTATCCAACGCAATCATAGGTTTGAACGTTGTTTTCAATTTAGACTTGTTTATATTTTTCGTTTGGGCTTGTATTATATTTGCCTTCGGGTTTTTATGATCCGTTCATCCTATTTTGACTCTTCAAAATTCAAGAGTCTATCCTAAAATGAGATAAATTGTATGGCTTTCCAAATACCGTTTAGATTCCTAACATCACTGAAGAGACATTAATTGTCGAAATCCGGATACGGTGTACAAAAACCTTTGCACCTTTTGTTTGCGGTATATCATCTTTTCCGCAAGTTGATTGTTTTCTGTTTAGTATTAAATTTATAATTAAGATCCATTTATTACATCGGTGATCCGTTTATTTGGCAATCGCCAATGGCAGTCAGCAGGTCTAAAGAAGATTTGTTGTTCGACCTGTTAGTCAAATGCGTTTTGTTAAAATATACTTTTTCACTTTTTTGGTCTTTTGGAAAATGTTGTTTGTGCTGTATTTAGACCCCTCTAACAAGAAATTTGTTTTGCATGCACACGTATAAAAATTGCGGGTTTTATCCAACGCAATCATAGGTTTGAACGTTGTTTTCAATTTAGACTTGTTTATATTTTTCGTTTGGGCTTGTATTATATTTGCCTTCGGGTTTATATGATCCGTTCATCCTATTTTGACTCTTCAAAATTCAAGAGTCTATCCTAAAATGAGATAAATTGTATGGCTTTCCAAATACCGTTTAGATTCCTAACATCACTGAAGAGACATTAATTGTCGAAATCCGGATATGGTGTACAAAAACCTTTGCACCTTTTGTTTGCGGTATATCATCTTTTCCGCAAGTTGATTGTTTTCTGTTTAGTATTAAATTTATAATTAAGATCCATTTATTACATCGGTGATCCGTTTATTTGGCAATCGCCAATGGCAGTCAGCAGGGTTTAAGAGCATTTGTTGTTCGACCTGTTATTCAAATGCGTTTTGTTAAAATATACTTTTTCACTTTTTTGGTCTTTTGGAATATATATATATAAGTCTAAATTGAATATAGTGCACAAGGTCATGTTTTCTCTGACTGTCTTCACACTAAATACATTGGATGTTGGATGTGTACTGATTGATATTTTAGTCTTAGATGCATGCTTTTTTATTAGTTATTATTGGCTTTGACCTAGCTGCCAGTAACTGCTAGTATTCTCAGATCTGTGCTTAGTGTCTATTTTGTTGTTAGGGATGTATAAATACTCTGCCAAGTTGGGTCTGTGTTTTTGTTAGATGTCTTTCTGTTTTGTATCGACCTGATGAGTGAAGTCTTTTTATACTAATTTTAAAGTTTGTTCTTATGTTTTCCTGTTACACCACTGTCCCATGTTAGGGGGAGAGTTTGGCGCGCCAGCAAACATGTTTAACCCCGCCATATTATGTATGTGCCTGTCCCATGTCAGGAGCCTGTAATTCAGTGGTTGTTGTTTGTTGCTGTATATCATATCTGTTTTTCGTTCATTGTTTTGTACATAAATCAGGCTGTCAGTTTTGTCGTTTGAATCGTTGTACATTTGTCATTTCGGGGCTTTTTATAGCTGACTATGCGGTATGGGTTTTGCTCATTGTTGAAGGCCGTACGGTGACCTATAGTTGTTAACTTCTATGTCAATTAGTCTCTGATGGAGAATTGTCTCATTGGCAATCATACCACATCTTTTTATTAATACATATATATTTATATATATGTGTGACAACTTTATGACAGACATTCTCCATCGGATAACCCATGGTTATACATGGCTAACACCATAATATATATACTTCGTATCATATTTAGCCTTAAAATGCTAGATCTGCAAATTTGCTTAGAAATGTTTTAAATTGTTCTTCTAAGGCGGGATTTGAACCCTTGCTTCTGTGACATCATGGCAACACCGTCTGCACTGTGTCCAGCTCCCTAGACCACTCGACCAAATAGCATAACGAATGTGGTGGGGTTTGGCATGTTGTGAGAGCTCAAAAATCCGCTGACATTTGACAGTGGCGTAACAACACTACATAACAACAAACTGTTAAACTCAGTTGGAAAGGACTTAACTCATCAGGTCGGCATTAGTGCCAATAAACCCCAAAAAATAAGAAAAGTGAAAGAAAAAAAAACATAAAAGTACTGAAAGCTAATTCAAAGCCTAATTTCAACTATTCAATTAACTATGTTCTTCAATAAATAAAACGTCAATTAGAACACATCCGATGGATTTAGTGTAAATACGTCATGAACATTCCGAGAAAAGCATGATCTTGTGCAATGCCAAAATATAAGTATCCACATGATAGGGCCATAAGTGTTTACAAAACATGGTTAGTTATTCACAGAGGGGGGTAGGAGAGGGTCTCATCCCGAATTCCCGAGAAATTAAATGCCAAATCCCAAATTCCCGTGACAATAATAAATCAATCCCAAAATTCCCATGAAATTAAAAGTAGATGCTATTTAAAATCGCCATACATAACCATAGACATTTAACAAATAGCCGTGACAATAGAATATGGGTCAATACGGTTCCGGTTTTCACTTTGTTTTCTATGTACCTGTGCAAACCCAAAATATTATCATACATTCTTTTGTTCTTTACTTTTCGTAAAATTAAACGTCTAAATATATATTTGGAGAAAAAAGGGCACTCTATGCACTGTAGATGCCGACCAAAGTCAGAGTTGGGTTAATGAATTATTTATCAGCCAAAAAATGTACAAGAATATACGGGAATAGAACAAATAAAAATGCGTTAACATTACTCACAATAAAATCAATGTTTGTACCGATAAAGACAATATTCAAAGATCTGAATACAATTCCATTAAATGGTCTACAATTTTCATGTATATCAAATGTTCATTGTCTGGTGTCGCTTTTCTTTGACATTTAGGTGAGCTTAGATATATCGGACGAGCCATTTAACCAATACTCTGACAAAAGTTATAGAAAATTCTGCAATAAAACTAATAAAAATAATGTGATAAAGTATTTTAGGGAATGTTAAAGATAATAACACGCATGCTCTTATTTTAAGTGGTATGAACATTATATTGTAAATATAGTTGTTGTTGTCACTGGGACTCTCTTTTTTAAGAGGATAAAAATGCAAGGTTTACTCATTAATCAGTTTATTTTCTACTTAAAAAAATGCATACGTTAATTTCGGGAATAACGTCTATGACATGTTTTAGGAATTCTTATGATACCAACTGTACTCCCTTAAAATCATTTTTAAGAGTTTGTCATACAACAGATCATTGGTTTTCTCGTATGAATTGTTTGTTTAGGCCTTTCATAGCTTACTATATGGTACGGGTTTTGCCCATTGCTGAAGGTGACATACATTTGCTAACATCCTGTCATTTGAACACTAGCGAATAGTTGTCTCATTGACAATCATACCACATGATATTATTTTTTATGGCCTAACTTAATATTGATTCATTTAAATTTCAATTACCAAAACGATAACTTCTACACCGCAAAAATATTACATCTGGAACCGAGTTTGGATGTTCCTTAAATGAACAGCAAAGAGGCCACTTCTGGATATTTGTAAGGAAAACATCCCTTTCACTCGTCTTTGCGATGATAGCGAGGAGTATTCGCTAATATTTTTACCCTCGTGGCACATTCAATGTCAAAGCGATGACCCTTTATCTAGTTCAGTGTATGTCGTTGTTTGTATATTGTTTCTGTCTTTTGCATTGTGTGATTGATTAAAAATTCCTGTATGGTGCCTTTCTATTTTTGAACTATTTTCCTGGTAAACCAGTAAAGTACTAGTTATCCCATTTGGAAGGTCCTATATGCATGCTGTGTTGCTCCCCCACTAGTCTGTAATAACAAATTATATTTATGATTTATACAGTGTTAGCATCAAATCTTAAGGTAATGAAACATTATCTAATTGTTGTGGAGAAAGATTGAGTTCAGACTCGCTGATATCCAGACCTGCTGTATCTACAGTGTTAGCTAATTCACCGTTGAGTCCTATAGACTGAGGAAGCTGAGCACCGAAATCGATACTAGTTCCAGCTTTCGATATATTGTCTGTTAAAGCATCAACTCCATTGTCTAGTTCTTTGGGTGCTGTCTTTAGCTCCTCTTGAAGAACAAGATCATTTATAACATTATCAATCAAGTCCATGTTTTCTAATTTCCCATCATTCAGTCCTACTAAGTTGCCGCCAATCAAATCCCCGCCTATTAAATCAGTTTTGTCCAAACCTCCACTTACATCAAGACTTCCAAGATTTCCATCCAAAGCCACGGTTCCAGCATCCAATCCAACACTTCCGAGATCCTCACCCATGGGCACGTTTCCTAAATCATTGCTGAGTCCGGACAAGCCTAGACCGGAGGAGCCTAGACCTCCTCCAAAGTCCCCACCTAATGGTTGATTTCCATCCAAAACATTTCCAGTACCTGTATTTTCATTCAAACCCCAACCCGTAGTTGTTGATGAGTCCCCTCCTTTTGTGATGAGCCGTGCCATCTGCATGGTCAAGCACCATATGATACCATTTATCATGGCTAAAATGGAGGCTGACAACGACACCCAGAAAGACCAACCAACCATTGATGAGTCATCTACACCATATATTATGGCACCAATAACTATTGAAGCAGCTGAAAAGGGAACCAAAAATAGTTTGTAACAAATATACAACTATATGCATAGATATAAATGTTTATATATGTATATGTACTGTTGTCAGCTTCATATATATTAAGGGGAAAGGGTTGGTATATCGTGTGTATATTTCTTATTAATATTCAACAGTTGTGGAGTTTTTGAGACATATGCTATACCTATTATTATTCAACAGTTATTGAGTATTTGAGACCTATGCTTTTTATTATTATTCAACAGTGTTGGAGTTTTTGAAACATATGCAACTTGTTATTATTCAACAGTTATGGTGTGTTTGAGATGGATGTATGCTCAATATTTTTATTCAACAGTTACGGAGTGTTTGAGACATATGCTATACCTATTATTATTCAACAGTTATTGAGTATTTGAGACCTATGCTTTTTATTATTATTCAACAGTGTTGGAGTTTTTGAAACATATGCAACTTGTTATTATTCAACAGTTATGGTGTGTTTGAGATGGATGTATGCTCAATATTTTTATTCAACAGTTACGGAGTGTTTGAGACATAATGCTATACCTATTATTATTTAACAGTTATTGAGTATTTGAGACCTATGCTTTTTATTAGTATTCAACAGTGTTGGAGTTTTTGAAACGTATGCAACTTGTTATTATTCAACAGTTATGGTGTGTTTGAGATGGATGTATGCTCAATATTTTTATTCAACAGTTACGGAGTGTTTGAGACATATGCTATACCTATTATTATTCAACAGTTATTGAGTATTTGAGACCTATGCTTTTTATTATTATTCAACAGTGTTGGAGTTTTTGAAACATATGCAACTTGTTATTATTCAACAGTTATGGTGTGTTTGAGATGGATGTATGCTCAATATTTTTATTCAACGGTTACGGAGTGTTTGAGACATATGGGCATTTCTAATCAACTGTTATATAGTGTTTGAGACATATGCTCCTTATCATTATTCAACAGTTTTGGTGTGCTTGATATATACTATCCTTATTACTAATATTCAACAGTTATGGAGAGTTTGAGATGTATTTTCCTCTTATCATTCAACAGTTTTGGTGTGTTTGACATTTACTCTCCTAATTATGCAACAGTTTAAGAGTGTTTGAGATGTACTATCTTTATTATTCAACAGTTATGGAGAGTTTGAGATGTAATATCCTTATTATTCAACAGTTATGGAGTTTAAGATGTGAAAGAGAGGCCAATGATACCAAAGGACATTCAAACTCAAAAGTCGAAAGTAAACTGACAACGCCATGGCTAAAAAGAAAAAGACAAAGATACAACAGTACACAAAACACAACATAGAAAACTAAAGACTGAGCAACACAAACCCAGATGATCTCAGGTGTTCCAGAAGGATAAGTAACAGTACTTTCCTTATTATTCAACAGTTGTGGAGTGTTTGGGATATACTATCCTTCCTATTCAACAGTTATGAAGTGTTTAAGATGTAGTTTCCTTATTATTCAACAGTTGTGGAGTGTTTGGGATGTACTATCCTTCCTATTCAACAGTTATGAAGTGTTTAAGATGTAGTTTCCTTATTATTCAACAGTTGTGGAGTGTTTGGGATGTACTATCCTTCAGATGTAGTTTCCTTATTAATCAACAGTTGTGGAGTGTTTGGGATGTACTATCCTTCCTATTCAACAGTTATGAAGTGTTTAAGATGTAGTTTCCTTATTATTCAACAGTTGTGGAGTGTTTGGGATGTACTATCCTTCCTAATCAACAGTTATGAAGTGTTTAAGATGTAGTTTCCTTATTATTCAACAGTTGTGGAGTGTTTGGGATGTACTATCCTTCCTATTCAACAGTTATGAAGTGTTTAAGATGTAGTTTTCTTATTAATCAACAGTTGTGGAGTGTTTGGGATGTACTATCCTTCCTATTCAACAGTTATGAAGTGTTTAAGATGTAGGTTCCTTATTATTCAACAGTTGTGGAGTGTTTGGGATGTACTATCCTTCCTATTCAACAGTTATGAAGTGTTTAAGATGTAGTTTTCTTATTAATCAACAGTTGTAGAGTGTTTGGGATGTACTATCCTTCCTATTCAACAGTTATGAAGTGTTTAAGATGTAGTTTCCTTATTATTTAACAGTTTTGGTGTGTTTGATATGTTTTTTCCTAATTATTTAACAGTTATTGAGTGTTGGAGATATACTTTCCTTATTATTCAACAGTAAAAGGAGTGTTTGAGATGTATTTTACTCATTATTCAACAGTTTTGGGTTTTTTATATGTACTCTACTAATTATTCAACAGTTATGGAGTGTTTCAGATGTACTTTCCTTATTATTTAACAGTTATAGAGTGTTTGAGATGTATTTTCCTTATTATTCAACAGTTTCGGTGTGTTTGATATGTACTCTTCTTACTATTCAACAGTTCTGGAGTGTTTGAGATGCACTATTCTTATTATTCAACAGTTATGGAGTGTTTGAGGTTTATTTTCCTTATTATTCAACAGTGTTGGTTTGTTTGATATATACTCTCCTTATTATTCAATAGTTATGGAATGTATGAGATGTAGTATTCTCATCATTCAACAGTAATGAAGTGTTTGAGATGTATTATCTCTATTATTCAACAATTATGGCGTGTTTGAGATGTACTCTTCTTATTATTCAACAGTTATGGGGTGTTTGAGATGTACTGTCCTTATTATTCAACAGTTATAGAGTGTTTGATATTTACTCTCCATATTATTCAAGTTATGGAGTGTTTGAGATATCCTATCCTTATTATTCAACAGTTATGGAGTGTTTGAGGTTGACTTTCCTTATTATTCAACAGTTTTGGTGAGTTTGATATGTACTCTTCTAATTATGCAACAGTTTAGGGGATTTTGATATGTACTCTTCTAATTATTCAACAGCTATGGAGTGTTTGAGATGTACTATCTTTATTATTCAACTGTTATGGAGTGTTTGAGATTGACTATCCTTATTATTCAACAGTAATGGAGAGTTTGAGATGTACTTTCCTTGTTATTCAACAGTTTTTGGTGTGTGTGATATGTACACGCCTTATTATTCAACAGTTATGGTGTGTTTGTGATGTACTTTTCTTATTATTCAACAGTTATGTATTGTTTGAGGTGATGTATTTTCCTTATCAATCAACAGTTTTGGTGTGTTTGATATGTACTCTCATTATTCAACAGTTATGGAGTGTTTTAGATGTACTTTCCTTATTATTCAACCTCGATTGAGTGTTTGAGATGTACTATCCTTAGTATTCAACAGTTATGGAGTTTTTGAGATGTAATTTCCTTATTATTCAACCGTTTTTGAATTGTTTTATGTTGATGCTTGTTAACGTTATATATTCATAGGATGTTTGATCCTTATTATTGAACAATCTGGACTGTTGAAATGTATGGTCCTGTTCAATTATCAGTGATGTATGTTTCTTATTATTCAACAGTCGTAGAGTGTGATGCATGATAATTATTATTGAGTATTTGAAATGTATGACGATGTTTCTTGACAGTTATAAAGTGTTTCAGGACCAGAACATGATCACCTACAAATTTTACTCTGATTGCCAAACCTTTGACTTTAAGGTTACCATTGGAACGCAAAAATCATGAAAAGGACACAATTCTGAATCATCAGTTGTCCTGGCAGCTTTTACAAAAATAATGTGATAGATAATACTCTACTCTAGAAAACCGATCGAGTTTATAATGGCGGCATACAATCTTAAGGAAATGCTCTCTAACGATAAATAAATCAGCCATAGTTATTGCTACTTCATCATAGTAAGACAAATCAATATGTTGACTTGTCATGCAATCCATATGTGAGTGATATTACTATTGTTTTATTGTGTGTGTTGTTTTTGCCTCTATTAGCTATGAACATACATGCAGTAAAATGAAGGATAAATCGTAAATGATACCGCTCACAACGACAGCAGTCTGGTGCCTGGGGAACATTCATCATACATAGCGCTATACTCTCCATTACCAACAGAACCAGTTCTATTGCCGTAGCAACTATGAATAACCCATATCCTGATTTGACGGCACAGGCTGTAGTAATAAAAGGAAAATCATCAAAATTTACTGTTTTACTTATATGGTCATGAATGTTAAGCAATAGTTTTAAATTTCTCAAGTAAATTTTTACACTTAACTCAGAACAAGAAGGTGCTGAACAGTAAAGTATAAAGTTCACACAAGTAAAGTTCGAAGCGAGACGCGAGATGTATTTGTAGTATAAAATATAAAATTGTTTACATCATAGTATGCATGTGACAAAATGAAAGTTTCGACCTTTCTCAATAAACCATTTCAAGTTCTACCTTTTCGCAATTATCCAATCATTTGATTTCCCCTTCGACCCATTGCACAATTCAGTTATTTGTCATCGACTACTGTATAAGCTACCTTTTATTTTTGTCCAAAAACACTAATACAACCGTCACTCAGCCGGTTATATTAGTGTATTTTCTGCATACCCTTCCGAAGCACCTCAGATAACCCCCGGTTTATGATGGGGTTCGTGTTGCTCAGTCTTTAGTTTTTCTATGTTGTGTTTTATGTACTGTTGTTTGTCTTTTGGTCTTTTTCTTTTTTTGCCATGGCCTTGTCAGTTTATTTTCGACTTATGAGTTTAAATGTCCCTTTGGTATCTTTCGCCTCTCTTTCAGAAAGACGCGTTTGTAAAAATGCCACAAGATATTGATTAAAGAAAGAACATATTCAATTTTATTTTTAAATTTAATTTTGAATTCGGTATTTGTAATTATATGTTACTACTATTTGTCCAGCGAAACTGCTAATGGACTGTCGAGATCAATAACCTGCGATCATGCGTTTGTACTGTCATGGTATTACAGACCCCTCCGAGAGAACCACTAGACTGTTACCATGCTTTTGTTCGGCTACGCCTAGAGAATAACTAGCCTGGTACCATGCTTTTGCACGGGTACTATACAGCCTCCGCCGAGAGTAGAAGCACTAGCTTGATACCATGCTTTGAACGGGCACGATTCAGTCACCGTCGAGATTATCACTAGCCTGATATCAAGCTTTTGTACGGACATGATTCAGTTTTCGCCGAGAGTATCACTAGCAGGGTATCATGCATTTGTACGGGCACGATTCAGTCTCCGCCGAGAGTATCACTACCCTGGTATCATGCTTTTGTCCGAGAACAATTCAGTATCCGCCGAAAGTATAACTAGCTTGGTATTAAGCTTTTGAAAGGGCACGATAAGTCTCCGCCGAGTGAATCACTAGCCTGGTATCATGCTTTTGTCCGAGAACAATTCAGTATCCGCCGAAAGTATAACTAGCTTGGTATTATGCCTTTGAACGGGCACGATAAGTCTCCGCCGAGTGAATCACTAGCCTGGTATCATGCTTTTGTACGGGCACGATACAGTCTTCGCCGAGAGTATTACTAGCCTGGTATCATGCTTTTGTCCGAGAACAATCCAGTATCCGCCGAAAATGTAACTAGCTTGGTATTATGCTTTTGAACGGGCACGATAAGTCTCCGCCGAGTGAATCACTAGCCTGGTATCATGCTTTTGTACGGGCATGATACGTCTCCGCCGAGAGAATCACTAGCCTGGTATCATGCTTTTGTACGGGCACGATTTAGTCTCCGCCGAGAGAATCACTAGCCTGGTATCATGCTTTTGTACGGGAACGATTCACTTTTTGTTTTGGTAGTTTTTTTTGTCGGTTTTTGTTGTTGTGATCTTAAGCATATTCTTTTAAATAATTTGATATTCTGAAGAATAAAAACACTGTATCAAAACACTGATAGTGCATGCATATTACCGAATATTAACGTGTGTCATCTACCTGAAATGCGTTAGAGCGCCGACACCGATTAAGAACCTCTGATTAGGTTAAGTTTATACTTTTTTATCTTTATTTATACTGAATGTTTTTGACATTTGCTATTTTTATAGATATTAGTTAATAGTCTATTTCCATAATCCAAAACAGCTTCATCATTTATGGACCTGTTACATAAATTGCGTATAGTTTGGTAAGAAAGGATGAATAGTTGCATGGTAGTTCCCGCAAACTTTGATATTTAAAAAAAAGTATTGAAATATTGTACTTTCCTTTTATTCAAGGAAGTAAATGAATTACAATAATCTATAGGAGATAGTAGATAATCGAGAACCACATTTTATCGTGTGAGCAAGTAAGAAAAAAAATTGATAAAGAATGGACACTCCAGGTAAAAATACATGACAAAAAAAAAGGGAGGGGGACAAGATAGGATAACAATTTGAACCTTAAGCTTGAATTTCTAGCTAATCTTATTTGCATTCTATTGTTTCTGATTTAGCAACACCTGCTATGGTCTGATTTAATGCATACCCAATCAGAATATCGAAATTCCAGGAGAATTCTAATAACGTAGTACACGTATTATCGAAGTCAAGATGTTCTTAAACACAATTAAAAATCACAAGATTGATAAATAACTGTCAAATCCTTAACTTGACAAACTAACGTTTATAAGGTAAAATGATAGTTTTCGTTTGAGGAAACAAGATAAGATTGTATGAGATTGTTTTGTTGAATATTTTGTTACTTATATATATATAATATGGTTTATTTAGTGTCAAATATTTGGTCTTAGGCACAAATAGGCGCTTGGGGCATGGTCATTGGACCCCTTATTTCCATAAGATCGTCAATTGTTGCTAAACCAGTAGCCTTAAAATATTCAATACCTTCCCCTTCCGCAAATAGACACGAACTCTCTGTTCACTATATGGTCCGAGAACACAGTTATTTCGTAGTGCATTTCTTTTAGACAATAAATTCAAATTAAAAAAATCGCACCTGCTCTATCGCAAAAAGATTTTTACGGTGTAGTGTACTACTATTGGGACAAATTATATCAAAATTATAGAAAAGTCTACCAGCTCTAACTCAAAATATTGACAATTCTATGTTAAGGGGGTCTAAAATTCAGTTTGACAGTTTCAGACATACTAGTTTTTGACCTTTTTTAACTGGGCCATATCACTACTTAACATAAAGATTCAGTACCCAATTTTTTTGAACATGTAATTTCATCCCCTTACTTAATATTTCATGCATAAAATATAAAGAAATAAATTTGGAAAGTATATGAAAAAAATTTGCAAGTTATACACTGTCCACACTAGGGACTATATTTGTCTCATTAATCCCCGGTCCCTCCTTCATGCAGAAAACAATATGAAAATATGAACTGATATTACATGACATCGTACCTTTATTATCACTTGTTAATGGGTTCTTGTATATAATTCCAATACTTATATCAGATATGGCAAGCAAAATCATAGTTATTATATCCAATATTAGACTAGCGATCCCTCTTCCTAACAGAATCCTTTTCTGGAATGGATTTAAATTTGTGTCCATGATTTCTTCTCATTTTACATTACGACAAATGTGTTATTTATCTGTGTTGAATGTTTCCGATTACTTGATGTATGTATAAATGACTATTCATTTCCGAAACGGACATAATCGACCCATAAAAATTGTTTCTTGTTTATAAGATTTCTTTAATTGTATTATACAAAATGCAATATATAGAAAGCTGATGTTGTACGATACTATTCACTGAATTATATATAAAAAATTAGAGGATATAAAGGGGACAATCGAAAACAGCAGTACATACAAAAACATTAGATATTCTTTATCTATGTCAATAGGTATTTAAAATAATTCATAGGTTGTCGTTGGATGTTGTAACTCCAAGTAATTGTTTTATGAATTTTAAGACACACGAAGGCTTTATGCAGAACTTCAGATCATTACAATATTTTATTTGAGAACTATATATCACTTCTTTTACTATAAACTAACTATAAGTGGTGTCCCTTTGATCTAAGACTGGGCATAATGTCCAGTGGCAAATATATCAGGCGAATTCAGAATCAAGTGGAAACAAACCTAGCATATTAAAAATGGAAAAAAATGGCTATTTATGTTTATTTTTTTAATAACATACAGAACGATAAAACAATTTCCAAAACTACGAAAATAAATCGAGCCAATTCACTAATCCAAGTTACATTTAATATTGTTTTCGATGGGAAGTCAGTATTGAGAATTTGAATTTGAAGGCTTATGCTGAGGGATTTATTATCGATTACAGTTGCATATAAAGATAGCTTGTATGACGTATTGGTACACTGTAGGATTAGAAATATTGCATGAAAGCGCATTTTAATCAGTTACAATATCTTAAAACATTAATGGTTTTATTTGTAGTCAGTGCGAGTAACATTCTCCCTACTATATTTTCAAAATCAGATGTAAAAAATGTGTGTTGATTCATCTGATATAACATTTGTCATAACTTTTATTTCTACAAATGAATAAGTTTACCTGCTTAGTTCTGGGCTTTTACTTTATTTTCGAATGTCTGGTTTAGTTTATTCTCGAAATGTCAATTCTAACTTATTTACTATAGATTGGTTGGGAATTCTTTTTTTCTAGCAAAATACAACAATTTACTCTTTTTTTATCAGTACAGTACTTGTTATATGCAAACAAAAGTATTCTAGTAAAAATTATCATTTTAGAAAAACAATTAAGCAATAGTTCATGGTTACCTGAAGCCCAATACCGTACAACAACAAAACAACATATCATATTCTCCCTACGATTAAATAGTTTGGAAACCATTGCTCAGTGCTATGAAGTACCATTCAAAAATGTCCGTTCCTTACCAAAATATATATGTTTTGACTAGAATATTACAAATTTATGATTTAAGTGTTATTGTAACAAAAGTTCTCAATCTTAATAGCTTGTAATCTCTTTGGTTAAATGATCACGTTATTCTCTTGACTATGAATCCTCGGACTTTATCATACTAATTTTAGGTAATAGGTCGTTACAAATCATATTCTCCCAACAATACCAATCGTAGTCTCGTGATTATTGATTCGGACAAGAAATAACTTGTATTATCGTTTAGTTTATTTATGACGTAGGATGAAAGTGTATATATATACTCAGATGTATGAAACATTGAATCATAATTCGACAGTAAATCCGAGTACTGACGACAAACTGAAACTGTTAAAAAGGTAAAATTAATTTTTAGTAGAAAATTTAAAAGAGAAGTGGGGTATGGGTCCCTGTAGTTTCACCCTCTTTGCAAAGACTAAATTTGTATTGATTAAGTTGTACCATATCTTTTTTTATAGTCGGATTTTTTTTCTACCCGATGACAACAGCATTTCAGCTCGATGCATTTTGACTTTTCTGTAAGTTTACATCCTCTTATTGCAAGTTTAATACTTTCAGGTATGAATATGGCAATTCCTGGAGGACCAATGGAAATTTGTTTTTCATTTGACACAACTGGCTCGATGGGTGCATGTATCAACGAGGTAAAAGGCAAAGTTCAGGATCTAATACAACGTCTCCAAGCTGACATCCCTGGCATCCGAATGGCTGTCTTTGCACATGGCGACTATTGTGACAAACACAATTATATCACGAAACACATTGACTTTTCAACAGATGTAACTAAATTGTGTAACTGGGTGAAAACTGTGGGTACAACCGGAGGAGGAGACGGAGATGAATGTTATGAACTTGTATTACAGGAGGTTCAGTCTTTGTCATGGACTCCAGGATCAAAGCGAGCATTGGTGATGATTGGAGATGCTGATCCACATGAACCGGGATATAATTATGGCGGGAAAACATACAACATTGATTGGAGGGATGAAACCTACAAACTTCTAATGATGGTAAAAAGATATTCATTGTTTCAATATCTGTTATCTCTGTTTTCATAATTCTAAACTAATGATATATTATGTTATATTATACAGTAATGTCGCTGTAAATAAGTGAACATGCTGTTAATGTTATATTTGATTCGTAACATGAATTTATTTATATACTTACATATATATTTCTTTTTTTTTACAGAATATCAGAATATATGGAGTACAATGTGGTTATTATGGTTCATCAAAAGATTTCTATAACAAAATGACACAAGCTACTGATGGAAAATGTCTAAAACTTGCAGACTTTGCAAACATGTTTGATTTTATGATGGCCATATGTTACAGAGAACATGATGAAACTCTTTTACAGGTAGATATAATGTTATCTTATTGCATTTAAATCCAGGTTGTCTTCTTTTTCTGTCTGGTTTTTCTTATAATTGTAATCATAACGAGGATATGAAGTAATTTGGAAAGAAAATCGATTGAATTACTCAAGCTACAAAAATGATGGAAATTTGCTTTTATCTGTGATGTAATGTATACTTATTTGTAACAAATACTAACGACTTGGATTTCCCCTTTTTCTTATAGAATTATGAAACAGAAGTTCGAGCTAGAGGGACCACCATAAACAAAGACTTAGAAGCTTTATTTGGTAAACTACGACGTGCAGATACAGAAGTTATGGATACAAGTCCATCAGTCCCGACTGCTCTAACCAAAATACCGTCACTGACAAAGCCATCATCAGTTAAAATGCTGAAACCAAGTCTAAAGACAACAGTTAAGACCACAAGAAAACCACGTACAACACGGTTCAGATCTAAACACGAACGATTGCTGGATAGACGAAATGAGGAACGTTTGGAAAAATACAAGGTAAATACACTTATGATACATTAATTGTGTTCCCTTGTATAATAAATATAAGGTTTAGTATAAGAAACAATCTTTTTGTGACCTATAATTGCTTAAATCCACGTAATTTGGACTCTGTCGGATAGATGTTCAGACCTTTTGTTCTTTTCTTTTAAGCTCATTCTTGCGTAGTGGTCTCTGATTGGTTTCATTTTAAACTTATAAAACTCTTTCTCTTTTTGTATTTTTTTGTGCTTATTCGTTCACTTTAAGAAAAATATTTCTTGCCAAAATATTTTCTTGTTTTAAGTTATTCTCTGAAATGTAATCTCGTCTGTCAGCAAAATTCATTGAGGGAAAGAAAAAAACCCAACAGAAACAGTTAGCTCAAGTTAGTTTATCTTACATTATAAACCTCTCTCCCTCTCTCTCTCTCTCTCTCTCTCGTAATTTATTGATAAATTCGCTCGCTTAAAAAAAATGTTTCAAAGCAGTATATTTTCTTCTTGATAGTTAAAAAATCTGCCGAAACTGAAAAGAGAAAACGTTCCCGAAACAAACTTCATGCTTAATGATGCTCCTTGGTCTAAATGGCAGCTAGCAGTAACACAAACCCTGCCGGAAGGAACAGAATCTGACTTGTGGGAAAAAAGGCGAGGTGATTTAACTGGCTTCCGAAGGAAAGAAATATGTGATGGACAATATCAGAAACCTGCACTATATGAATTCGCTGTACAAACAGCTGAACATTGCAAGCGATATGTTGTGTACTGTAAATGTAACAAAGGTTTCATGTTGGACAAAGGATCATGGGAATCTCGTTTATTGAATACACCAAACGTGAGAACTGAAGTAGAAGATGTGCTCAAGAAAGGTTTCCGTTTATTTGTAAGACGTTTCCCATTAAAGAAAACATGTGCAACATCAAACAAGATGACCGATCTTGGTCACTATGATTACGCTTGGAGAGGTCAGCGAAAAGAAAGAACATCTCCTCGTTTTGTGGAATACAAACTCTGACCATTTGTAAATAAAACTCATTTCATTATATGTATTGAAAAATATTTGATCAAGAACTATGCATGTATGTGAAACTAATATGTTATTATTTATTTTGTTTGTTACAATTGTTGTTGAATAAAAATGTAAAATTAAATTAGTGTTTATAAGCTTGAAAGGATTCCATTACGACAAGAAACATCTGCATGCAAAAACTAGAAAAAGGGTAACAAATTTTAAATTGTTTACTGCGTTGAAAACATGTGCAACATCAAACAAGATGACCGATCTTGGTCACTATGATTACGCTTGGAGAGGTCAGCGAAAAGAAAGAACATCTCCTCGTGTTGTGGAATAGTGACAAACTCTGACCTGACAAGAGAAAGAGCGCCATTTGTAAATAATACTCATTTCATTATAATTTTTATGTTTAATTAATATTTGATAATGCAGGTTATACATGTATTGATCTGTTGATATTTATGTCGTTTTTTACAATTGTTGTTGAATAAAACAAATATTGAAATAACTTAGTGTCAATATACTTAAAAAAAATTGAAAACAACACGTTATTAATTTCATTCGTCCGAAGCGCTTTTCTGTATTTACTTTCATCAGAAACGCTCACAGCCGAATATTTGAAAGCCAAGGATGTATAAGAACCGAAACAGTTGAAGAGTTATATAACCAAAAAGGACATAAAAAATGATCTGAAAGGAAATATATTGTACGAAAGTGACTAATGTTTTAAATCGTTTACTTCGTTTGAAAATACCAGATAGTACAGGAAAGCAAATCCACTTCATTCTCCAAAGGAACACCCACACTGTTAATTAATATATTTTTTTAAATATTTAAAGAGAATTCTACCAAAGTTATGATTTCTATTTTTCAAATCCCAATTGTTTTTCTGATAAATGTATCCTGTTTCTTACGGTGCAATTCAGAAACTGATGTTTGCTGAATATGTGTCCAAAAACCCAATCGCACAGTCTAATCATTTCAACTAAAATTTCAAAATTGCAAAAGGAAACGCAAAATGGTGTCAATAAATAGCATTCTGCATCATAAATAACATGATGGCTATTACAACCTTATATCTCTGTTCCTTTACACAGATTTTGAATATTCTTTCTTTTATCTCCTCATTTTTTTTCGATTGGGTACCTGTGACAAACAGAACACCAACCCTAGTAGTAAACATATGCAAATTTTACCAATATAGATCGGAGTTATGCCGCTTTGTCCGACGAATATCACTTTAAGCAATTAAAACTGACGAAAAATGGAAAATCAAACATATTTTTTAATTTTTTGGCGCCTCAATCTGCCTCAACATATTTATAAAAAAATTGTTAGAACATGATACAAGATTTATCCTGAAGGATGATTCTTTTTGCGAGGAGCAGAATCTTTCAAAACTCACATCAAACACACGTGAATCGGCAAAAAGTTAGATACAATTTTCTATTAAGATGCCTACACCAGAAACTTAGTATGTTTGTATTTGTTTGATATTTTTCATGCGTGCCCATTTGGTAATTAAACTTTGTCCTATCAGTTGAAAAATGATTGGTGTATAAATATGTTTTTTCTTTCAGAATCAATAAATACTGTCTTTCTTCCACGATTGATTACCTTTTCTTTCACTACGTTGTGTTTTGAGATTGTCGAATTTCAAACGAAAGGAAAGATGTCTGCAAAATAGAGTACGGGAAGACAATAATTAAATAGCAGTACATTTCTGAAGATTTAGATAAAATATAGGATTCCCAAGTCCATGTGCACGTGTTTTATAGTAAAACTAAGCAATTCAACTATATAAAAATATAAAAAAAAAATTCTTACGGTAATAGTTACTGATACCTGTCAGAAATATATATACAGTTTTCTAAGGAATGTGTCATTGTTAAAATAAATATTTATATTTAATTTCGTTTCTCCATGTAACAGATTTAATAAATATATGGCCTCAAGGAAAAAAATAAATTATCTTGGCGAAAAAATAAATATGTGCCCTCAAGGAAAAAACTAAATTATCTTGACGAAAATTAACAATTATAGTTCAAAATTTCAGCAACAGATAACCTACTCATAAAGCTACGCCCCCTTACAAAGGAGAGAACTTTTGAAAACGATTTCGTTTACATAAGTCTCCTTTGTGGCGTCGAATCAAACCGGCAACAAATTCGAAAAATACCAATGAAGATATGATAGCAACCAAACTACACGTTATATACCAACAGCACATACAATTGATTGCCAATGAGACAACTCTCCACAAGAGACCAAATGCCACAGAAGTTTACAACTATAGGTCAACGTACGGCCTTCAACAATGAGTAAAACCCATACCGTATAGTCAGCTATGAAAGGCCCCGAAATGACAAATGTAAAACAATTCAAACGAGAAAACTAACGGCCTGGTGTATGTACAAAATAATGAACGAAAAACAAATATGATATACAGCAACAAACGACAACCACTGAATGACAGGCTCCTGACTTGGGACAGGCACATACAGAATTTATATCTATGGAAGAATTTAGTAAAGGTTTTAAGTAATTTGTGGTAACGATATCCCTGACTTATTAATTTAGTAGTATGATTACCAATGGGACAACTATTCACCAGAGTTTACATCACGAAGAAATTGTATTGTTATTGTTTTTTGTTATTTTTATGCTTTTTATTCTTTGGTGACATGAATACTAGTTTTTTGCTTAAAAAGTGCTGCTGTGTCGCTCAATCTCTCTAGTTTCTCAACTGCTTTACTTAAAATAAGTGTGATTCTTCGTGATTTGGAAGTTTAATAAAAAAAAATACATCCTGATTATATGCCTTTGTATAATTTATGGTTCAGAGCATCATCGTAGAAGTATGAAGAATAGCTTCTATATTATATATGTAAATATATTTGCTAAAATTTATTTATATCTTGCCCAAAGATTGATCAGAACCGATTGAAATGTCCAATGAATTCTAGAAGTATAATTTTGGGGGGAGGGGGAAAGGGGGGGTGATAACACTGGTTAAACTAATCAGATAATGGAACAAAACGGTAACTTCTTTTAAACTACAATGTAAACGGAAGAATCTTAGTCACACCTTCAATTGAAGATTTTAAAGTATTGAAATTGTGGAAACTGCTCGGATTTAAGACTCTGAACTCCACGTTTGTTTCATTTACGGGCGTGATGGAAGAATCTGAACTTAGTTTGGTTTCGTATAAGTCATTCATTTTATGTAATTAACTGATTGCTTCTAAAGGACTATCATTGCTTGCTAGTAAGCACCTTTTTTGTTTATCTTATCAATGTTCTAAAATTAATTTTTAACTGTTATGAATTCTATCTTTCTATCTTACTGGGACTTTGTTTTTTATTTGGCCTTCCAACTGTTTTCATTCGAGCGCCAATGACGAGTATTATGCAGAGGAAACGCGCATCTGACGTACCAAATTCTAGTGAATTTGACAATGACGTCTTACTTTCTTTTAATATTTCATGTTTTTTTTTAATTTATGTATATATCTGTATCGTTCATATGCCTTTAACCCCTCGGGGTAAAAATGTCCATTTTTTTGATAGATATCAATGAATAGATATTGTGGTATTTGATAAATTCTTCATTTGGCCCCTTAAAAAACTTTAAAAAAGCGTATAAATGTGCATGACTGTATGCGTGGTTCTTACCATATCGTACAGTTTAGAGATGCCTTTTTAAACAACACATTAGATTAATAGTTATGGCGTACTCCATTTTTCGTATTATAGGCAATGTAGTCTGTCGACTTCATGAATACAGTGTACAACGTAAAATATACTGAGATATAAAGACATATAATTATAGTGTAATTTGGCAAAATTATCTACGTATTATAACAAGAATGTAACTTTTCTTCAATATTTATATTATTGGTATTCAAAAAGCAAGAAGAGCTTCATGTGAAATGTGCTACTTCTGCATTTAATCATACTGCAAATACACAAATACGTCTTTTGTCAGTTTTTGTCGTTGTGTTTTTGTCTCTTATTGACCAAAACCCAAAATATATTCATGTAAAATGAAAAATGTCCGAGTTTTGTCACTTAGTTTGTGAAACGTGCGTCTGTTGATGAATCCGAGCTTTGCTAGGAGTAAGATTAATTAGACTGATTGTCTCGGGGTCAGAATATTTGTACTGGTGTGGAGACATAGTTATCTTCCTTATTTTGTGAACTAGAACCTTGAAAATCCGACTTAGCTTGTAGGTGTTGTACAAAGCAGGGTTCAACATCAAATCACATTTAATTTAACATGTTATTGTCCTGAATGTGTATTTATTTGCCACTGGATGTTACCCATCCATCCATCCAGATTATCTGAAGTATACAAAATAAAAAGAATTCATAGTGTGATCGGAATAGATAGGTAAACATCTACTCATGTATGACGATGATGATGAATGGCTGCTTAACGTCCAGCGGCAAATTAATATGCATATTCAGGCCAAGAACATGTTAATGTAACATGAATATTAACCCTGCTTTGTACTAGACCGACACGCTGAGCCGGATTTTTAAAGTGCTAGTTCACAAGGTAACAGTCCGCAAGGAAGACATATCACCTTACCCGGAGACATTATTCTGACTCCGAGTCGACCAGTCTTTGCTCTTACTCCTTAATGCCGCGTGCTTAGCAGAGAAGCAGCAAATACCAATTTTAAAGTCTTTGGTTTGACCCAGTCGGGGTTCGAACCCACGATCCCCCGCACTCGAGTCGAAGACGCTACCACGAGACCACCGAGGCGGTTCCCTACTCATGGAAAGGACAGGCAAAATGAAGACTTTAAATGATTGACGAGAACAAAGAATTCAGAACAATTCAAGTATAAGCTTTAATCTTTGCAGTTGGGCATACGTGCGCATAAGACTGAGTGATTGCTCTCGAATCAAGCATTTGGACGGCAAACTCAATTACAAATTTGAGGATGTTGAACTCTATACCACCGAACTTGTAAAAAAGGATACCAAGATACAGTAACTTCTGTCTCATAACTTGACTAACATCTAGAGATTAACAACGAGGGTCAGTTGAGAATTAAACTTTAAAACAAAAGAGATGACTTCAGCTTTCCGATTGTGAACTTTCAATTTATATGCAGCAACATTCCAGCAGCTCCTGTATATATAGTTTATTTATATCAGCTGATACGTTACTCTATACTTCCGTTTCCTATTACATGTATATGATTTCCTTGATAGATGAAGTAGGCAGCAATCTATTGAACCAAGGGTTTCTAGTTCAAAAGTTGAGGTCATAATTAACTTCGAAAGTTTTACGGATGCCATCATGGGTTGGTTGACCGTTATGGAATAATCTGTTTCCAAGTTACCAAGAATATGTTTCATTTGTCGTTTCCATAATCCCGTCCTCTTACTAGACTATTATATACCGAATGAGATTTATCACCCAATTTGAACTTGCAACACGACGGTTGCTTCATGTGGAGCAGGATCTACTTACGATTCCGGAGCACCCGAGATAATCCCCGTTGCTTTGGTGAAATTTGGCCAACTATTTGTGCTACGAGGCGATGACGGACATTGTTATCTTGATCATTGACTCAATTTAAGTGCTTGCTGTGAACATTGTGGAAGATGAACACATAAAGGAGAATTCAAAGACGGAAGAAGAACGTAAAATATACTCGGCTGTTGTCTGCTCTATGGTCGAGTTGTTGTCTCTTTGACACATTCCCCATTTCCATTCTCAATTTTATAGTATACAAAATACGGCAGCTTATATTATTAACTCATATCTGTAGCTGGAAACTTAAAGCAAGTAAAACACACAACGTTAATGAATTAATTCAGAGGAAAACCTGCTTACTTTGAAGTTATATTCATTAGAAGTAAAGCTATACGAGACCTTTAATCCCAGAAGTTAACCAGTCAACTTTATTGCTGAAAACCAAATAAGATTTGTAAATTCGTAAAATGCATGACATGATCAATAACGGTTGTACATAATGGTTGGGCATTATTGCATTTCTACAGAGTCTGTGCTGTGTGCCAATCCTTGGATCATTTCTACAGAGTCTGTGCTGTGTGCCAATTCTTGGATCATTTCTACAGTCTGTGATGTGTGTCAATCCTTGGATGCATGGAAATAAGTGGTGTTGACTGTATTCGATGCTTTCTATGTGTGTTTTGTAATTGGGTCCATGGTTCAAAATATGTAACAGGACTGTGCATCGCAAGAAATACTAGAAAGTTACAATAAATAAGGACAAAATGTCAATATGACATCACAAGAAATACTATCTAAGTTACAATGAATAGGGACAAAAAATCAATTGCATCACAAGAAATACTAATCAGCTACTCTTTTTAGGGACAAAATGTCAATATGACATCATAAGAAATACTAGTAAGTTACAGTTATTAGAGACAAAATGTCAATATGACATCACAAGAAACACTATAGTACGTACACGAAATAGGAAGAAAATGTCCATATGAAATCACAAGAAACACTAGTAAGTTCACTAAATAGGGAGAAAATGTCCATATGAAATCACAAAAAACACTATAGTAGGTACAATAAAAAGGGAGAAAATGTCCATATGACATCACAAGAAACACTATAGTACGTACACAAAATAGGGAGAAAATGTCCATATAACATCACAAAAAACACTATAGTAGGTACAATAAAAAGGGAGAAAATGTCCATATGACATCACAAGAAACACTATAGTACGTACACAAAATAGGGAGAAAATGTCCATATAACATCACAAAAAACACTATAGTAGGTACAATAAAAAGGGAGAAAATGTCCATATGACATCACAAGAAACACTATAGTACGTACACAAAATAGGGAGAAAATGTCCATATAACATCACAAAAAACACTATAGTAGGTACAATAAAAAGGGAGAAAATGTCCATATGACATCACAAGAAACACTTCAGTACGTACACAAAATAGGGAGAAAATGTCCATATAACATCAAAAAAAACACTAAAGTAGGTACAATAAAAAGGGAGAAAATGTCCATATGACATCACAAGAAACAATATAGTAAGTACACTAAAAAGGGGTAAATGTCCATATGACATCACAAAAACACTAGTACGTACATTAAATAGGGAGAAAATGTCCATGTGAAATCACAAGAAACACTAGTAAGTACACTAAATAGGGAGAAAATATCCATATGACATCACAAGAAACACTATAGTACGTACACTAAATAGGGTGAAAATGTCCATATGACATCACAAGAAAAACTAGTACGTACACTAAAAAGGGAGAAAATATTCATATGACATCATAAGAAACACTAGTAAGTACACTAAATAGGTAGAAAATGTCTATATGACATCACAAGAAAAACTATAGTACGTACACTAAAAAGGGAGAAAATATTCATATGACATCACAAGAAACACTAGAATAGTACGTACACTAAATAGGAAGAAAATGTCCATATGACATCACAAGAAAAACTAGTAAGTACACTAAAAAGGGAGAAAATGTGCATATGACACCACAAGAAAAACTAGTACGTACACTAAAAAGGGAGAAAATATCCATATGACATCACAAGAAACACTAGTACGTACATCAAATAGGGAGAAAATATCCATATGACATCACAAGAAACAATATAGTAAGTACAATAAAAAGGGGTAAATGTCCATATGACATCACAAGAAACACTAGTACGTACATTAAGTAGGGAGAAAATGTCCATATGACATCGCAAGAAACACTATAGTACGTACACTAAATAGGGAGAAAATGTCCATATGACATCACAAGAAAAACTATAGTGCGTACACTAAATAGGGAGAAAATGTCCATATGACATCACAAGAAAAACTAGTACGTACACTAAAAAGGGAGAAAATATTCATATGACATCACAAGAAACACTAGTAAGTACACTAAAAAGGGAGAAAATGTCCATATGACATCACAAGAAAAACTATAGTACGTACACTAAATAGGGAGAAAATGTCCATATGACATCACAAGAAAAACTATAGTACGTACACTAAATAGGGAGAAAATGTCCATATGACATCACAAGAAACACTAGTAAGTACACTAAAAAGGGAGAAAATGTCCATATGACATCACAAGAAAAACTATAGTACGTACACTAAAAAGGGAGAAAATATTCATATGACATCACAAGAAACACTAGTACGTACACTAAATAGGGGAGAAATGTCCATATGACATCACAAGAAACACTATAGTACGTACACTAAATAGGGAGAAAATGTCCATATGACATCACAAGAAAAACTATAGTACGTACACTAAATAGGGAGAAAATGTCCATATGACATCACAAGAAAAACTAGTAAGTACACTAAAAAGGGAGAAAATATCCATATGACATCACAAGAAACACTAGTACGTACATTAAATAGGGAGAAAATGTCCATATGACATCACAAGAAAAACTAGTAAGTACACTAAATAAGGAGAAAATGTCCATATGACATCACAAGAAAAACTAGTAAGTACACTAAAAAGGGAGAAAATGTCCATATGACATCACAAGAAACACTAGTACGTACATTAAGTAGGGAGAAAATGTCCATATGACATCACAAGAAATACTTGTTGACTTAATATTAAAAAAACGGTTAATGCTCTACTAATTGTTGAAGGCACTACGGTGACATATATTTGCTTATATCTACGTCATTTGATCTGTGGAGGATAGTTGTCTCATTGACCCTCAAACCACATTTTTATATTAATGATAACAATCGTTTTTATCTCAATATTTTGAAATAAAACACTAGAGGCATTTCATTTCCCTTCCGGCGAAAACTTAGCAAAGGAATTTCTTTAGTGCAATGTTCATTAGTTAATTAGTGAGCAACAGTTTTATATTTAAAAGTACCACTGTGAAAATATTGAAAAGTATCCGCATCAAGTAGGTGTTCGTTAAACTCGAAATATTTGCACAAACCGGAGTTGCTAATAGCAATACAGTTGAAAATACTGCAAGCGCATAATGTAATTAATATCCTTGATAATATTTTCCTTCCTGTTTTTCAACAGTGCTTCATATATTGTGCAAATGTAAACATGTTGATTTAGAACACATAATAAATTGTTCTATACACAAAGGCCTTGCATGGTTAACAGAATTCAAGTGTGCCCGATTGTATTTATTATTTTTTTTTCGGTTGTTTTATATGGTGATGTTATTGTTGATGTTTTTGTTTTGTTATTAAATTGATTTTCTCAGAGTTAAATTTTGTTTTTTATCAAGTTCTCTGACTTGTGGATGTTATGAGTTATCATCCGTTTTCTATTTTACATTTCAGGGCGACAGTAAATTTGCTACAGTAACTTTCTAAATAGTGAAACATTGAACAGATGTGGCGCCATTCTGCCCACTGGAAGCAGCAAATACTAATTATCAAAATAAAATAACACGTTATAAATTTGGAGCGTCCGAAGCGCCTTTCTGGAATTACTTAGAACGCTCCGACCCAAATATATGGAAAACCAAGGATTATAAATACTTGAGAAATTATTTGACCCAAAAGGAACATAAAGGATAGCCAAATCAGCAAAAGTCTTTTGTTATAATCACCAAAGGATCAAACACTGATCTCTTTCGTTCGAGGCAATCACGCTACCACGTTACCACCGAGGCCGTTTGTTTAAGGGAACGACCATATTTAACTTCAAGGGGGGAAGGGGGGGTATGGTTTTTTCTTAAAAAAATATTGTGGTCAAGCAGATGACAAAAATAATATTCTGAATCCAGATTTTCCCCATACCTTATAATGTAAAATTTGGAAAGAAATAATTTGATTGATAGCGTCGAAAAACTAAAAAAAAAAGCGCGAAAAAAAATTTCTGACTCCGACAAAAAACCATAACACCCCCCCCCCCCCCACCCCTTTTTTTTGGTTGCTACCCAACTTGAAAAGAAAAGTTTATAGAAACATTTGTGCGAATGGAAACTTTACATTCCTATTAGAGGTTAACATTGCCTTTAATATGCAAGATACAACCAAAATTTATTATTTCAAATGATATCGTGACAGTCAATTTCACTATTATTACTTATAAAATAAAGATTTTGCTTCGGTTTTTGAAACGTGAAATCTGGGTCACTCCATCTGACGCAAAAGGTTGAAAAAACTTGCAAATGCACTTCACATCTAGGTGTTTCTAACTTTACCTGTAACCGATATTTTAAATATGATCACTGAATCATAAAATGTAGGTCACACTGTCCTTCAGGTATGTAAAGTGTGTATTATACATCTTGGTGTATAACTTAATGAGCTTTCATGCTGTTTTCAACGGAAGTGCAAGTAATGAAATTATGGCAATATTTTTATAGGGATCGATTGTGAATATGTTTAATTAATTACAAGAGACAAAGAGTGTATGTTAGTTTCGCAAAACCGAAGGGATGTAGTTCTGTAAGGAGCACTGACAGCATGTCTCAAAGAATTTCTCTTTCAGAGGATTGTCACTTAGAAGTAAGTACATCTTTATTAGGGAATTTGCTGAATGTGCTCAACATTAATTAAATATACAAGTGTTCTTTAAGTTGCAGGAACGAATTTATAATCCAATTGGATTGGTGCTATAGAAAACTAGAGAGGTGATCAAATGATCACACCGATACCCAATTCGCAGCAACTGCGAGAACATGATTGTGTTTAGTTGTCCAAAACACACCATTAACATTTCAATCAATTTTAAAAAAGGGGTTCTCCATGTATTATCCGGAAACCACAAAATGTTGAATATATCCAGCAATCTTGTACTATAACTCTGGAACGGTAAAAGTGAATACAACGAAAGTCCAACTTGACTGTCTTTAGTGGTTCCAAACATTCCATTAAAATTTAAATTAATTTCAAATAGCAGATCCCTATTTATCATCTGGAAACCAAAATTTTGTTTAAAATATTTCCAACAATCAAGTACCATAACTCTGGAAGGGTAAAAGTTAAAACGAAGAAAATCGATCAAAACCTGTCTTTAGTGGTCCAAATCATTTCATTGAAATTTCAATTAATTTAAAAAAAAGCACTTTTCCATTTATCTTCTGGTACCCCACCCCCCAAAAAAATTAAGTGCAATCAAGTGAAAAGAATCAAGTAAAAAATGAAAACGACAAAAATCGAACACAACCTATCTTTAGTGGTCCAAAATATTCCAAAAACATTTCAATTAATTTCAAAGGCGGTTCTCTATTAATCTTCTGGAAATCATCATCTGGAAACCAAAAGTGTGCTATACAGACGGACAGACTTGAGATTAATATACTCCCTACCATGTTGAGCGGGGGCATAAGAAGTCCACATTTATTCCCGCGAAATGAGCCCTGGTAAGGTGGTGCTAAAGTACATAAAATGAGTCTGTAGACTATGAACCATACACTCTTAAACATTACATTATTGCAAAAAGCGCCTAGAAGCATTGGTGAGCACTTGGTAGCGCTGGAATTCGGGTATTTATGTTACAAATTGTCGCATTTTGTCATCTGGACGAATTAGTTATAACTTTGAATAGCTGATGTGTTGCATCAGACAGCTTAAAGATTACAACAAACAACCTATCCTGTTATGGTATTGACATCTTACAAAGAAATCCAAACCGAGGCTAGTACTCAACCTCACCTTGTATTGAGTTTATGTTGAAAGCCTCAATGTTACCTTAAGACGGAAATCACCAATAAAAGATATCTTTGCTGTTGGTTTTGTTGAGCGTATGGACTATTTTTCATGCATTTAAACACTGCATACCCTTTTCCATTACTGCTATTACCACCATGGCTTGTCTGATAACTGACATTAATTAATGACAGCTTCCTAATAGAAACAAACTCACCCCAGTCTCTAGCAAAAAACTGGCAGTTAATATATGATGATCATCCATCAGATAATTATTAATGAGCCAATTAATCCTTATCAGCATGTTGTTTCTTAGGTGACAAAAGGTTGGCGACGTTTTGTCGCAGTGATGTAACTATAGGCGGGATAGGTTTGAAGCATAATTTGAGTGTAAACATTTATTTCAAATCAATATCAGAAAGAAAATTACGAATGAAAAATGTTTGAGTGCTCAAGGAGTAACCTCTTTCATCTCTGGTCAGAAATGATTAAAGATTAAGGTAGACAATTACTCCAGAATTTCAAATCTTCTATGAAGTTAAACAACCGATATAAAGTGAACGATCACACAATTTCTTATCAGCAGGTTAAATACTTTGAGCTTGCTTCCAGTAACTCCGAGCATTCTTCACTATGGTAGAATTTATTATTTATCTAGTGGTTTTGTTACCGATTGATTAAGTGCCTTCCTGTATTTGTTTTATGTACGTTTTGTTTATCTATGCATCGAGAATAAAAAAGGGGGGGATTGAGGACTCAAAAAAACTATTTTAACCCCACCATATATTTTAATGTGTCTGATCCAAGTTAGAAAGGCATATAAATACATGTAAGAGTAATGGCTGAAAGATAATTCAGAAAGCATTATTCTTTTCAATGTAAGAGTAAAGGCTGAGAGGAATTCAGAAGGCATTGAACATAAAAATGTAAGAGGAATGCCTGAAAGGAATTCAGAAGGCATTATACATATAAATGTAGGAGGAATGGCTGAAAGGAATTCAGATGGCATTATACATATAAATGTAAGAGGAATGCCTGAAAGGAATTCAGAAGGCTTTACACATATAAATGTAAGAGGAATGGCTGAAAGGAATTTATAAAGCTATCAGAGGAATTGCTGAAAGGAATTCGGAAGGCATTACACATATAAATGTTAGAGGAATGGCTGAAAGGAATTCGGAAGGCATTATACATATAAATGTAAGGGGAATGGCTGAAAGTAATTCGGAAGGCATTATACATATAAATGTAAGGGGAATGGCTGACAGGAATTCGGAAGGCATTATACATATAAAGCTATCAGAGGAATGACTGAAAAGAAATCGGAAGGCATTATACATATAAATGTAGGAGGAATGGCTGAAAGGAATTCAGAAGGCATTATACATATAAATGTAAGGGGAATGACTGAAAGGAATTCAGAAGGCATTATACATATAAATGTAAGGGGAATAACTGAAAGGAATTCGGAAGGCATTATACATATAAATGTAAGGGGAATGGCTGAAAGGAATTCGGAAGGCATTATACATATAAATGTAAGGGGAATGGCTGACAGGAATTCGGAAGGCATTATACATATAAAGCTATAAGAGGAATGACTGAAAGGAAATCGGAAGGCATTATACATATAAATGTAAGAGGAATGGCTGAAAGGAATTTATAAAGCTATCAGAGGAATTGCTGAAAGGAATTCGGAAGGCATTTCACATATAAATTTTAGAGGAATGGCTGAAAGGAATTCGGCAGGCATTTTACATATAAATGTAAGAGGAATGACTGAAAGGAATTCAGAAGGCTTTACACATATACATGTAAGGGGAATGACTGAAATGAATCCGGAAGGCATTACACATATAAATGTTACAGGAATGACTGAAAGGAATTCAGAAGACATTACACATATAAATGCAAGGGGAATGACTGAAAGGAATCCAGAAGGAATTATACATATAAAATAAGGGGAATGGCTGAATGGAATTCAGAAGGCCTGATACATATAAATGTAAGAGGAATGACTGAAAAGAATTCAGAAGGCTTTATACATATAAATGTTAGAGGAATGGCTGAAAGGAATTCGGAAGGCATTATGCATATAAATGTAGGAGGAATGACTGAAAGGAATTCAGAAGGCATTATACATATAAATGTAAAAGGAATGACTGAAAGGAATTTAGAAGGCATTATACATATAAATGTAAGGGGAATGACTGAAAGGAATTCGGAAGGCATTATACATATAAATGTAAGGGGAATGGCTGAAAGGAATTCGGAAGGCATTATACATATAAATGTTACAGGAATGACTGAAAGGAATTCAGAAGACATTACACATATAAATGCAAGGGGAATGACTGAAAGGAATCCAGAAGGAATTATACATATAAAATAAGGGGAATGGCTGAAAGGAATTCAGAAGGCCTTATACATATAAATGTAAGAGGAATGACTGAAAGGAATTCAGAAGGCTTTATACATATAAATGTTAGAGGAATGGCTGAAAGGAATTCGGAAGGCATTATACATATAAATGTAGGAAGAATGACTGAAAGGAATTCAGAAGGCATTATACATATAAATGTAAGAGGAATGACTGAAAGGAATTCTGAAGGCATTATACATATAAATGTAAGGGGAATGGCTGAAAGGAATTCGGAAGGCATTATATATATAAATGTAAGAGGAATGGCTGAAAGGAATTTAGAAGGCATTACACATATAAATGTTAGAGGAATGGCTGAAAGGAATTCGGAAGCATTATACATATAAATGTAGGAGGAATGACTGAAACGAATTCAGAAGGAATTATTTATATAAATGTAAGGGGAATAGCTGAAAGGAATTCGGAAGGCATTATACATATAAATGTAGGAGGAATGGCTGAAAGGAATTCTGAAGGCATTATACATATAAATGTAAGAGGAATGGCTGAAAGGAATTCAGAAGGCATTACACATATAAATGTAAGAGGAATGACTGAAAGGAATTCTAAAGGCATTATACAGATAACTGTAAGGGGAATAACTGAAAGGAATTCAGAAGGCTTTACACATATAAATGTAAGAGGAATGACTGAAAGGAATTCAGAAGGCATTATACATATAAATGTTAGAGGAGTGGCCGAGAGGAATTCAGAAGGCATTACACATATAAATGTAAGAGGAATGACTGAAAAGAATTCAGAAGGCATTATACATATAAATGTAAGGGGAATGACTGAAAGGAATTCAGAAGGCATTATACATATAAATGTAAGGGGAATGACTGAAAGGAATTCAGAAGGCTTTACACATATAAATGTAAGAGGAATGACTGAAAAGAATCCAGAAGGCATTACACATATAAATGTTAGAGGAATGGCCGAAAGGAATTCAGAAGGCATTACACATATAAATGTAGGAGGAATGACTGAAAGGAATTTTGAAGGCATTATACATATAAATGTTAGTGGAATGGCCGAAAGGAATTCAGAAGGCATTACACATATAAAAGTAAGGGGAATGACTGAAAAGAATTCAGAAGGCATTATACATATAAATGTTAGAGGAATGTCCGAAAGAAATTCAGAAGGCTTTACACATATAAATGTAGGAGGAATGACTGAAAGGAATTCAGAAGGCATTATACATATAAATGTAAGGGGAATTACTGAAAAAAATTCAGAAGGCATTATACATATAAATGTTAGAGGAATGTCCGAAAGAAATTCAGAAGGCATTACACATATAAATGTAAGGGGAATGACTGAAAGGAATTCAGAAGGCATTATACATATAAATGTAAGGGGAATGGCCGAAAGGAATTCTAAAGGCATTACACATATAAATGTAAGGGGAATAACTGAAAGGAATTCAGAAGGCATTACACATATAAATGTAAGGGGAATGACTGAAAGGAATTCAGAAGGCATTATACATATAAATGTAAGGGGAATGGCTGAAAGGAATTCAGAAGGCATTATACATATAAATGTAAGGGGAATGACTGAAAGGAATTCTGAAGGCATTACACATATAAATTTTAGAGGAATGTCTGAAAGGAATTCAGAAGGCATTATACATGTACATTTAAATGATAGAGGAATGGCTGAAAGATAATTCAAAAGGCATTATACATATAAATGTAAGAGAAAGGACTGGAATGAATTCAGAAGGCATTAAAAGAGAGTATAAAAGTGAGTATTCAGGATCCACATCTAAAGAACAGTGAAATAATTCCGGTCCAAGATGGATGTTTTTAATCACCAGTTAATAACTGTTGCCATTTATTTGAGTACCAAATAGCATGAAACCATGAAAAATAATCATCTTTTGTATGTTTTTCACTGATCAATGTAATGTGCAAAAATAACTGGTAATAACAAACTATCTAAACTCGGTCATCTCCCATGTCCGTCTTCTTTCTAGTGTTATATTGTTGATTGGTTCATGTGATGCTTGGCTATGGTGGATAACTGTATCGGAAGCTTTTGTTGTCATAATTGGGTATACTTTTTTTCTCTGGTTGCAAGGTCATTGAAAAAGTATATTTAATTTCTTTTTAGGAAGGAAAAAAATCTTATCAAATATTTTTGTTAATTTGGTAAAATGTACAACTCTGTAACCATACTTGACACAGACATGTTTTTGATTTAAAGTTCAGAGAATTAAGATCACTGATGAAAGTAAAAGCAACTATATACATTTTCATCTATGACCTATGTTTACACAGTTTTGGCTACTGCATCTCAATTTTTGTCACATTAACCAATTATGTCTATCTGGGCTGCTCACACAATTTTTTCAATATAACTAAATTACATACAACTGTCATATAAGTGGAAGGTTTAGATAGCTAGCTATAAAAGGTTTATATAAAAATATGAAGATTTGTTAAAACTGTCAATGAGACAACTCTCCACCAGAGACCCAACATATTCTTCATGAAATGCCTGTACAAAGTCAGGAATATTACAGTTTTTTTACATGGTTGGTTGATATAGTGGAACTTTTGGTTTTGTCAGTTTTTATGGACTTCCCCTTTGAGTTTGGTATTTTTGCTATTTCAATTGTGTTATGTAATGATTATTAGATGTTTACACAGAGATATGTCTGGTCTGTACATTATGTTGATAGTAAAATGCAAAAGAGAGGTGAAAGAGACAAAAATGGCTTTCAATATAATAATACAAAAGAAGAGGTAAAGGTCTCTATGATAGTATCAAATGGTAAATCCTGATCTTTATAAAAAAAACCAAGAATGTTACAACAGATGAGCATGGCTCAAAAACAATTAAAGGTAACAAAAACAACTTCATACAATTAAGGACAATTTATTTTGCATCTGATAGGTGAAAAGATTTAACAAATGAAAAAAAAAATATTATCCTTTAGAACAAGGTGGATCACAGTCAAAATATTAAACTAAAGTATATATATATATATATATATATATATATAGCATTGATTTTGTACATCTATTAAAAATCAGTTTAATTTATTATAAATACAAACATACTACAGTTGATAAATTAGTAGGACAGAGAAGGAGAAAATTGTCAATAAGTCAAAAACACAAAGCCCTATAAATTATTAATTTTTGAGTTGTTAGGAATATTGTCTTGTTCACAGTAACTATTATTCTAGTGTAAATATCTATGTTCATACAAGGGAAACATATGTCAGTCCAATATTACTTAATCTATTGACTCAAACATTTCCTTCATTGTGTTCACACTGAAGCTCTACTCTCAGGCAGATGTTACAACATTTCTCATACCATTGGAAGATCTTCAATATGACATAATATAACATCATTTTACTTCACTTTATAAATGAGAATACATATTTTGACTCTTATTTTATTCTTTCGTTCACTCTTAGTTTTCACTTGAGAATTATAAGGAATAACACTCCTGGGTTTAAATTTATTAGAGATTTGTGACTGTCTACTCCCCAATTGACAGTGGCAACTCATTAAAAAAAGTACTGTAACTTTTCTTATGTAATACATGTACTAATACAATGTTCCAATTAAAAAGATTTGAATTATCCCTAAAAAGTTGACTTTGATAATGGAATGTAGTCGACAATTACTGGAACAGACAACCAGATATCATCCAATCAAAAGTGATGTTTCATATCATATCAAATTAAATTAGAATTCTATTTAAATTGCATACACATAATTTGCTTTTTAGACAAACCAGACATACTTGTAGACTGGTTTTCATTGCAAAAATATTTTGCCTATTGGTCTCCCTGCTACCCCCTCCCCCTTCCCCCTCATGATTAAATAAATAAGACAAAGAAAATTACATAAAATAAAACCTTACAGAAATGCATTCTTTATAGTTAACTTTCTTTATTTGAAAAAAAGTTAAGTCTTATCTGTCAGAATATTTAGAAAAAAGTATGTTGAAATCAATGCCTGTATCAAAGTACATATATATATATATATATATATATATATATCTCATCAACTCTTCCACATTAGAGATTCAACAAAAATTTACCTTATCACACAATCATAATATCTGGAGAAAATTAATACAAATTCAACATTTGTTTATAGTTTCACAAGAGTTGTAATCCAAAAGAGAATAAACATGTATAGGGGAAAAACACTGAATACAAACACGAAATCTGGAAGTTCAACTCCCTTCAAATATGTATAGAAAACTATTTATAGATTTTGAAACATAATTATTCATAACAACTATTTATAAAAATGTCCAACTTAAAAATATCCTTCCATAAATATCATAGAAATCTTACTATACAAACTGTTACAGATCATGCTTTCATACATATCATAGAAATTTTACTTTACAAATAAATCATCCTTTTATACATATTATAGAAATCTTACTATACAAACAGCTTATCCTTTCATAAATATTATACAAATCTTACTATATAAACAAGTAAATTCCAAAAAACTTTGTCCTGAATTTGATACATGTGTCCAAAAACTTGAGTTGACATACAACCAAATGTGATTATTATAGAATTTTCATTAATAGTGCATTTGTTTGTGACTTTTAAGAACAGTTTGTGGACATCCTTAAAGCATTTACTACAATTATTGCCTATATTAACACTGCATCATAATATTATACTTGACAATTAGCCACAGCTATATACCTTAAGTAATAGATTTCTGGTGAGTGGTTGAGAAGACACAAGGTTGATATCAGAACTAATATCCATTTAGCTATGGAAGCATAATACTAATCAACAAGACAAGTCAAATTAGCCTATAATGAGAGCAAAATAATTTAATAACTTAATTGAACGAGACTCTATAGTTTTCAAATATCAACAAAAATCAACATCATTTCTGCTACTTGAGTCTCCATTAATCCTCTCATGATTACCTAGAATCCTAAATGGAGCTTTATCCTCTTATCTTTATTTAAAACTTGAATTTCCCTAACCATTATTAGTAAGACATATGGTTTTAAATACTTTATGAGATTATGATAGAACTCTAATCCTATGAACCAATTTGAATATTTAAAAAATTTGTTTTTCATCATTTCTTAATTGAATTTTTTTTTTCATAAAGAATATAATTCCTATCGTCTGCTTGTATTTACATTATAAACCACATTAAAAGTTATTGAAATAATGGAGAATATTCAGTTTATTTAACGTAAATATAAATGTATATACGGTCATTAGACAAATATACAAATTAAGTGGTATTGAAGAAATCTGAAGTTAATTATAGTTATGGTATCGTGGTACAAAATTTGAACAAATAAAGCATTCATATAGTCATTTACAGAAGTAATTCCACCAGGAAGAAGATACAAAAAGGGGGAGATAATTGTGCATATGAATGTGCTTAAATTTCCTATCGCTGCTGACATGGATAAATAAAAGACAAAATGGCAGAATACAAATGGGAACTATAAGTGAGATATTCCAACTCAATTTTGCAGATTGGTTTTAGGATGATATCCGTCTTTTTTACATTTTCTTGATTGAACTTGGACAATGAAATGAAAATGTGGACTATATCAATAAGTGTTAATGTCTGCACTCACCAGAAAACCTGAAATGAGGCATTATTTATTACAGAAATGTTCTCAAACTGCTGCAGATAATTATAGCTTGGCAGATATGTTTCTGCATAGAGTACATATAAATGAATGACAACTGATTTTAGCCCTTTGACATATGCCACAGTGAAGCTTGTGGATGAGGCACTGAAGTCATCAGTCTTTTAACAGATGCCACTGAGCCACTTGCTGTCGTGGCTTTGTGATCATATCGTTCCAGTGTCGAGATTCTAAAGGTCCACTTTTGCTACCTAACATAACTTTGCCAATCATTTCATTGCGTCCCACTTTGTCGAAGTCCATGACTGTCACTTCAATTGTAGCCTCTCTAATCCTCTCCCATGGAATCTCAAAGATGAACGATTCATTGTACACTGGATTCAATGTTCTCATTTTGATTGACGTTTTCTTCTTCTCTGTCTTAGCATTCCCATACATCAGCCATAACTTGACATAGGGATCTGCAACAAATAACAAAATACAAATATTACAAATATTTTAGTTGTCATTTTATATTTTGAACCCAATCAAATACAATGGTGAGTACTTAAAGGAACTAAAAAAAAAATTTTGTGTTTCAAAGTTGTGTGTAAAATGCAAAATGACATAATGCTTTAGAGAGTAGATAGGTTTAATAAGATGCTAACAAGACTGCTAAAAACTGAGTACAAGAATGTTTACTGTAGGCTCCATTCCATTAGAAAATTTTAAAAATTTGAGATACTTCAACTCAATACATAGATGATTCGTACAGATCATCTTGTTGATTGTTCAATTGAATATTCGATGGAGAGATGACTCTGGTGGTATTAAGTGTAAAACATTCGTAAGGGGTTCCACGGAACCCTGTGTCTTGCCTGCGATTGCTGCTGTCAGTGTAAAAGTATAATGTTGACTTAAAAAGTGAGTTCATTTATCAGTAAAATACAGAATTTAAAAAACATTTTTTAATTATTTCTTTAGAGGCTTTTTCATGGTCTTGAAGATTAGCTTCTGTCCTAGTTTCATAACAATCCATGAAGTTTTACAAATTTTAAATTTAAAAAAGTTTAATCCCAGACTGTCTGTAAATTGTAACTGTAAAAAAAGTCCATCTATCAGAAAAATAATGAAAATGAAAAAAATATAATAATTCAAAATAAAATTACTTCAGACATTATCTCTTAATCATAAAAAAGCTTCTGCCAAAGTTTCATAAAATTCTATGAAGGTTTGATAAAGTAATTGATGTGTAGCAAACTTTAACCCCAGACTGTATCTACTTGTTAAATGTAAAAAAAACTAAATCCATTTATCAATAAAATACAGAAAAATAAAAATAATTATTTTGAAAATTTTGCTCTGAATTACTGTCTTTTGGTCATAAACAAGCTTCTGTCCAAATTGCCAAAAATTCCATGCACACGATTCCATGAAGGTTTAATAAAGTTATTGATGTCTAAAAAAAACTTTAGCCACAGACTAAACCTGACACCCCTGACAGAATCTAGAATCTAGAAGCTATGTCTCAGTTTCAGGTGGCTACAAATACAATTGAAATTAATCTATAAATAAATATCATTGGCTGCTGTTACAGTCATAATGGCAGAATTAAGTCTCCTCTTTTATTTGTTTGTTTGTCTGTCTTATTTTTTACCCATTTTGTATCAGTAAATCCTAAAGTAGAATTTATAATCATATAATGCCACAAGGCACCTCTGATAATTTGGGGTATATTTTGAAAACCATGAACTTTGTCATTAACCCTTTATTGGAATTTATTAAATTTGCTTGACATGAGCAGTTTTGTTTTTAGTACAGATTGGAATTTTTTTTGATAGACTTCATCACTAAATACTGCTTCAAAAAGCTGGGATTATAATAATTCTGTCAAGTTTGGTTATATTTCAATGCAAACAGGAGAGATTTTGTACTGAAAAAAAACCCCAGAACTGTTGATGTTTGGAAGCCTGAATGGCCGTCCCCATATTATAATTTGAGGTTGTCACAACTCAATAAAAAAATTAAACAGAATCAAACTGAAGCTTATTTTCAACATAGTGGTCATAAAAATAATCTATCAGTAAAAAATAAGGTCATCTATCTTATGATACTCCACCAACCACCAATGAACAGGGATGTGTGGTATGATTGTCAAATTAAGTATAACTTATTTTAATTCACCAATGGACAGAGTTGTAAACAGCTGTCCTTTAATATTGTGTTATCTAATTGTAAAATGCTTTGCTGTCTTTAAATGTCATCATGTCATTTTCCTGTTATTGCAAACATGCCCAGGAAAAATACCACAGATTTTACAACGTCAAATATCATAAAATATCAATATTGTTAGGGTATCTTAAGGAAATTATTCTCTTTAAAGCCATAATTTTGATGTCATTTATCAATTTTACATTATGCAACAAACAATAACTATTTACAAATGATGCAATTAAGACTACCATCATAGAAAACATGTTTATCTGTTCCAAATAATGGTGTGAAGTTTAACACGAAATAATGGTGTGAAGTTTAACATGATTGACTTAAAAATATAAATACTCTGTGTTATAAACATGTGATGACCTGAATCTTTTTTATATGAAAATCTTTAATAATACATATGTATTATTTTATCTTTAAGAGAAAATAAACAAAAAAAAGCCAAATGAACATTTCTAAATAAATGCTGATTTTGGTCAGTTATATTCATGTTGATGAAACACTGCTCTATCATGTGATGTCTCGATACCATGTCAATCAGGGATACAAGAAATGGTAGACAATTTTACAAATATCCGTCTTTCAAGAGTAGAGTTAATAACTAAATATGTTACATAACTGGCTGAAAGCAATTAAGGTGACCCTCTGTATTCTGACCAAACTTAGTGGGCAGAATAATGACAATATGATTGACAAATTTTCAATTAGGGACCAATATACAAAGTGATAAAATATTCCTGCACCTACATTGTTAGACAGTAAATGACCTATCTCAAACCGAACAATGGCAAAACATATCTATTTATTGATAAGATGGTTTTGGAGAAGATTGCTCTTTCAAGTCAATCATACAACATTGGGAATTTCTGATGATTTATGATGTAACAATTACCTGCCGTCTACAAAACATCTTCATATCTATCTCCATCAAGTTAAGTGTAAAATAAATGCTGTTATTTGTCAGAATAGAGATCTTATAGAATATTTCTTTTCCATATCTACTTTAAATTTGTTACTGTAAACCAACTCATTTCTATGAGTAATTTCCTTTAGTGAATAGAAACATAACACGAATGTAAATTGTCCCAAATATATAAAACTGGGATCCATTAAAATAAAAGGGACTTAACTGAAGAACGGTAAAAGTGACGCTACCCAAATTTGTTATTCATCTGAGTTTTGTAGTATTAAGTATTGTGTATAAATTTCATAACATCTGGTTGAGGCAAACTTAAGTTAGAGAACAGAAACGAAAAATTCAGCAATTTTTCCATTTGTAAAGGGGCATAACTCTAGAACGGTTAAAGTGACACCACCAAAATTCAAACTAGATCTGTGTTTTGTAGTAATAAGCATTGTGTATAAGTTTGATAGCATTTGGTTAAGGCAAACTAAAGTTAGAGAATGGAAACCAACTTTGGGACGTACATACATACAAGGGTAAAACTTAATGCCCCCTCCGCTACGGCGGGTCAAATAAATGGCCTCCAAGTCCTCTACAAAGGGCAAATAAATGGCCTCCAAGTCCTCTAGGAAGGGCAAATAAATGGCCTCCAAGTCCTCTACAAAGGACAAATAAATGGCCTCCAAGTCCTCTACAAAGGGCAAATAAATGGCCTTCAAGTCCTCTACAAAGGACAAATAAATGGCCTCCAAGTCCTCTACAAAGGACAAATAAATGGCCTCCAAATCTTCTACAAAGGACAAATAAAGGGCCTTCAAGTCCTCTACAAAGGGCAAATAAATGGCCTCCAAGTCCTCTACAAAGGACAAATAAATGGCCTCCAAGTCCTCTAGGAAGGGCAAATAAATGGCCTCCAAGTCCTCTACAAAGGACAAATAAATGGCCTCCAAGTCCTCTACAAAGATCAAATAAATGGCCTCCAAGTCCTCTACAAAGGGGAAATAAATTACCTCCAAGTCCTCTACAAAGGGCAAAAAAATGACATCAAAGTCCTCTACAAAGGGCAAATAAATGACCTCCAAGTCCTCTACAAAGGGCAAATAAATGACCTCCAAGTCCTCTACAAAGGGCAAATAAATGGCCTCCAAGTCCTCTACAAAGGGCAAATATAGTGAATATAAGTTGGTTTACAGAAATTTTTTTAATTGAATTTTGTTATTTTGTGATAAGATTTACTACAGCAGTGAAATCAAATCTTACCCAATAAAACTAAATGTCTTTTTCTTTCCACTTTAGGGAACAATGTGACAATCAATTAGGACAACGGAATGTCTCTCATACTAAAATATATACCTTAACCAAATTATTTTCTGCAAAGTACTGCAAAACATTTAACCATCACCTTGACAGTGTCTGGCTGTCAAATCAATACCTCAAGGGTAAATTAGAATCAATAAGTTAAACCTGAGAAAACTTAATAGAACATAAACAACAGAACTCTTAAATCCAACATCTTTGAAATGTCTTTTTTTGTTTTCAGGTTATTTAAAAAAAATTGGAAATTTGGAAATTTGAGAAGTGTTTCCTCATAAATATTGAGAAATTCAGAGGTTGCTGGGGAAAACCTTTTAATGCATTTTCTAGGGTAAAACCAGAGAGGTAACAAAATATTAACAGGGCAAAGAAAACTTGAAAACATGAGTAGAGAACATAAGTCTCATAGAATTTTGTGATGATCAGAATTATTGACAGAGCCTTAAAAGGCAAAAAAGTAGTATTACATTTTTCTGGCTTTAGGTTGGCCTTTTGTGTTGGATTGGATGCAAGGGTATAATATATTTTCTCATCTTTTTATGAATAATTGCAGTGTGTATATTTACAATATAAATTTTGAAACACAGGGAAAAATTTCCTGAGAATTATTTAAAAAAGGCTTCCAAATGTTTATAAGTTTGATGTAAAATGACAGTGACCATGGATACTATAAACATGCTCCATTCGAAGATGGTCATGCTGCCATTTGACTTCAATTTCTAATTCAGAATACATGTAATAAAGAACTAATATCACACATATCTCTTTCGTTCTGGTTTTATTATAAAAAGTGATAAATTTAGAAAATGTTAGTATTCTCACCTATGGAGGATAAATACTACCGTTTTCAGTAAAAAATTTAGATGGAAAGATGCTGATAAAATAACCTCTTAAATAAATCTGTGCTGTTGTCACATACCTGTTAGTAGACAATTTAAACATTTCAGGCACTGAATGATGAATTTTGTGACTAATAGAAAACGACCATGTATTGTATTTTCAAAATAAAAGAGTTGTTCCTTTGAATAATTGTTTGCATGAGATATCACATCATACAACATGAAACACATTAGTTACTTGTGTTACTAGGTTACCACACATTGATTAACTAGGTTACCACATACTAGTTATAAGATGATAAGTAGATTAGGTGCAAGTGTTTTTATTCTTGATGTGAACATACCATTAAAGGTTGTAATTGTGATTTCATAGATCAGAGAAATGTGGAAATAGTTAAGAAGATCACTATTACTGCTTAGGAAAGGCATTATTTGAACATTGCTTCAACTTCTTTGATTTTGAATACAACACTATAAAGGGAGATAATTCAATAAGAATACTATAAATGAATTAACATCTTTCAATATTTTTCCAATTTCTAAGTTGATGTTTAAAAAAAAAATAAATGACAATTTTTTTTTTTAAACCTAAATACATGTATTACATAAATTTGTTATTTATAGAAGAGGCTTTTTGAAGATGCATTGGCTAGATTTTGAAAGGATTACGGAGTTGATGAATTACATCCATAAGGTGGATAGTTATCTCATTGGCAATCTTACTGTTTCTCTTTATTCTTTTTTTTTAAGTCGACAAAAGTAATCTGTAAAAAAATCCTTTCTGTTTGTGTTGTTTTTTCCACATTTCTTGTGTGATTATGTCTCCTGTAAATTGATCACATCTTCCTCCAATCTTTTTTTAATTAGTTTTTACTTCCTGGTTTAATTCTATCAAACAAACAATTATACTGCTATTGTTAATGTTAGATAATAAATCACACTTTAATTGTACCAGCATTGTATGAAAAGGGGAGATAAATCATCCATGGCAAGCTTACCACATCCTTCTGTGAATGGATTTATTGGATAATAATAATTTGAAAGGTTTTCCAGGGTAGAAGCAAATAAAAAATTTAATTAAACAATTCATATTACAAAAGCTGATTCTGCATTTTTTTTTTTTACAAAGTAATTAACTCAACAGTGGACAAACTGGTTCCCTGCTATCACAAATGTGATGAAAAGGAATACTGTATTAAGCATGATCTATAAAGATTTGAAATTTCACAATTGTTTGAATATCAAAAGTTAGCAATGATACATGTAGTATTATAGACATACTGTCTTTATTGGAGAATGTTATGGTAGATTACCCAACAAAGAAAAGATATCATCTGAGAATCAGTTGAAGGTAATATGTTTTCTGAGTGTGGTACCAATCTACTGTAATAACAGGCAGTATGGTGTAAATTATACTGAATGACAAGAAAGTGGTGACATTCAGTCCAGTAAAGGTAAAACCCAGGTTTAATTGGTGGGAGATTACAACATATGCTTTCTTCCTTATTAACTATAAAACCAGTTTATCCAACCATTTAAGGAAGTAGACTCTAAAGTAAGGGACACAACTCTACATAACTAGTACGTTTGTTCATATATTCTGAGCTTATAAGTCACTATTACAAACACAATAATCCTAAGCAAGATTTATCTCCCCTACCCCTGGTCTACTTCCTTAAGTTACATCCCCTACTTAATAAATCAAAAACAGAATCATCTTTGGTAATAGTCTTTTAAGTAATAGAACTCTTCCAAACACCACTGAAACTGGTACCCATGTCATTAAACTAATACCAAACACATATGTATAAAATTCATACAATTATCAAATACTCAAAAATTTATTGAAATAAGAGGCAGAAAAACAACAGAGAATAAATTGCTATTTCCACCAGGCAGTGGAGAGTTAATAGTAGTATGAAGCAGTGGTTCAAAGTTGAGGAGTTCAGGGACATACTTAATGGAATGAAAACATTATATGCAGATAAATCTTTCCAGTACCTACCAATGGATTATATAAATACCGTGTTACCTGTTAGCACATTTAATATTTTTGGCCAAATTTGGTACTATTCTCAAAGGATACCTTCTTAAATTCTGATATTTGAATAATTATACATTACCGGTACATCATCAGAGTTTGTGACCTATCAAAATGAGTAACCAACATCAAAGTAAGCATGTGGTTAGTACTTGACAAGGTCTTGAAGAGCAATCTTAAACTAAGTTCCCCTGTAGGTGGCCATACAGTGTAGCCAATCTGCTCTATAAAACAGTCTTATGTTAAATACCTGCCATGTCTCTAAGTAAGGGAGTTGGGAGATATGACCATCAGCTACTCACAACATATACTTATAAATATTGTTCTCCTTATATGGTCATGTTCTGTTTCTGACGTGAACAGATATGTCTTGTATATCATTGATAGTATTGTAATACAAAAAAACACTTCAACAATACTGAAATTTAATAACAAGAGTTGATATCAAGTGATATACAATAGTTGAAGCCTATCAGTATCAAATGATTGATTGATTGTTGGTTGCTTAACGTCCAGTGGCAATGTATCAAATGAAGATTTATCTGCATATAAAGTTTGTATTTCATTATATTATCATGCATTCCCATAATTCCATGTGACCCCTGACTTTCTCCTACCTGATGTGCCATACTTGATCCGCCTAAACAATACTAAATAATACAAGAATTATGTTTATCATTTCATAACAATATTTCTGTGTAAAAAAATGATTTGTTGATTTAATAAGATTTAATGTCAAACTGAGATCACCCCCATTTTTTGGTGGGGTTCGTGTTGCTTAGTCTTTAGTTTTCTATGTTGTGTCTTGTGTACTTTTATTTGTCTGTTTGTCTTTTTATTTTTTAGCCATGGCGTTGTCAGTTTATTTTCGATCAATGAGTTTGACTGTCCCTCTGGTATCTTTCGCCCCTCTTCTACACAAAAGTATGTCATCATAGCATCACAAGTCTTTGTCCTTTTGTTTGTACTGGAAATATCAGTTTTTGTCAGACATATGTGATTCCCCTGCAGATTTCACCATAGCGGTCATTCTGGTCTAAAATTTCACGTATATATAAATAATCATCCTGACTATTAGCAAGCACTTGTTATATCTATATAAACATTTCACAAATTAAAATTATAGTTACATGTTTGAATAAACAGCTGCGCCATGAGCGCATGATACGCCCATCGTCTTGTGTGTGAATTTTTATGCAATAATCATAAATAGTTTCTGACAGACAGCCTGATATGCGAAAACCCCCTTTTTTTTTACAAAAAACTCAATATCTCTAAAATAAAATTTTGAATCAAAACCAAAAAGTATACAGATCTTTAGATTAATATAACTAAGAAGTGTGTAAAATTTTATGCAATAATCATAAATTATTTTTGAGATACAGCGCGACATGTGAAACCCCCCTTTTTAAAAAAAAAAAAATTAAATATCTCAAAAATAAAATTTTGAATCAAAACCAAAAAGTATACAGATCTTTAGATTAATATAACTAAGAAGTGTGTAAAATTTTAAGCAATAATCATAAATCGTTTTTGAGATACGGTGCGACATGTGAAAAAACCCTCCCCCTTTTTTTACAAAATACTCAATACCTCTAAAATAAAATTTTGAATCATCACCAAAAAGTATACAGATCTTAAGATTACTATAGAAGTGTGTAAATTTTTAAGCAATAATCATAAATTTTTTTTGAGATACGGCGCGACATGTGAAAAAAAAAACACACCTGTTTTAGTTTATAAGTCCCGTAACTCAAAAAGTTTTAATCTTATTTTCACAAAAAAGTATACAGATCGTTTTACCATCATAAGAAACAACTATGTTACTCAAGTTACGGTGCGACATGTTTACGCATAACAGACAGACGGACAGACGACATTTGTATACCATAATACATCCCGTCAAAATTATGAAGGGTGTATAAAAATGGAATAAAAGCTTAGAATGGCATCGGTTTGAATTTTGAGATTTTGACCTGTTTTTTTTTTGGGGTGCCAATGAGTTATAAGATGTCTTTAACTTACAGTTAATATTACAAGCTTAACATGCATCCAAAATATACTAATTTGTGGAGCACTAAAATGATATTTATTCAATACAGGTACAAAAAATCTTCTGTAGGACAAATTCTTAATACTGTAAATTCAGAGATTTTTGCATGCATTTATCATTGTTATAGTTGTACAATGGACAAAAAATTAAGATAAACTATGGCAATTCTTAAGGAATGCTGCATACAACTTTTTTAAACTATTAAAATTTAAAATACAAGCTTTTTTTTTTTGTGAAACATATCCATTCACAATTTTTTGCAATACATATAATAACAATAATAAAGTAATTGCAAAAAAATCTGAATCTACAGTACATAAAGTAATGAATGATGTTGTCTATACCTGAAGCACCAGTTATGTCTTTTGCCTTGAGATCTTTGGCTTTCATCACTATCACAGTGAGACGTCCTACTGCAGGCTGGTAGGACAATGACAGCAAGAGTTCTCCTAATTTACCCTGAAATTATAAATCTTTCAATTAGGAAAACAACAGGCTTAATACAGTGTCTATAGCTGAAGGCCATTATAATGTATATTTTGTTTATCTTGTATTGTTGGATTGCTGTTTCATTAAACTTTATCCTGCATCTCAATTATCCAAGGACAACAACGATTCTCCATGCTTATTAAATATACACCATGAAAATCGCCATGTTAATATCAAAGACATCACCAGATTTTCACTTATTAAATCTACTAGAAAGACTAACAGGAGCTGAGTAACAAAAACAAAATCTTCTTTAAAAAAGTAAAAATCATTAAGATAACAAACTTTTCGAACTTAAAAGAAACAAATTCAATTGTCAATTCAAGTAAATCTGAGCTATTCTTTGTTAACGTCATCCGCTTAAACAGTCTGATTCAATAAAATGTTTAATCTTGCCACAATAAATATTGGTCAAATAGAATTTGTCTGAAGCAGCAGGTTCAAATTGGTGACATTTCTTTATGTTCTTTCAATTTGATTCGTTTATTGTCAGTATGTATATTTATTTTGCTGAGTGATTTTAAGTCAGCACAATTTTTCAACACAAGTTCATTCATTTAAGAGAAGGACGTAGATTGTCAAGAATATTTATTGACAAAGTCAGATGGATAAGTTCTTAAGTATCACATACTGGTACAGCTAGGATCAAAAAAATATATTATATCAAAAATAGGATGATGTAGTATGATTGCCAATGAGACAACTATCCATCAGATCTAAAGGAAGAGGATGTAAACAATTATAGGGCACTGAACAGCCTTCAATAATGAGCAAATCTCATACCATATAGTCACCCATAAAAGGCTTTGGAACATGCAGATAGAAAATGTAGCTGGGTTAAACATGCTCTTTAGCTTTGAAAGCAATAACTTAAATGTTTCTAACTGCTTTAATTATAAATCTCAGTAATTAAAAGGAGTTTGGTTAAAAATATCAAGATTGCTCTACTGTATCAAAAGGTCCTGCCATTCAGTTACTCTGTACATGTGCAATACATTTGTCTAAACAGTAGTTAGGTGTAACAAAAGTAAAAATTAAGATCAAGGACCCATAATCTAGCAAGGACTATCAAATGGAAATGTAAATGCTTACAATTTTAAAAAGGTAACATTCCCATAATTCCTACAAAAACTGTCTAAAAAAAAGGCAAGAAAGTATGGCCAAAGAGGATATGACGATAAATAATTTTACCAAATATGAAAGCTTTTAGGCAAACAGCATCTTGGTCAGTATTTTTGGAAAGATAGGGTGATAAAAAGTACACTATACTACTTGGTATTTCCTTCCCATAGTTGCCTGAAGGGCTAAATGGATACAACAACCACTGCACTGGACTTGTAGCACGGACAATGACATCCTTTTCTTTCATCCTATAAACTAAACACAGACAAATGCGCAGGTTAAAATGACAAAATCCACTGCATATAGGCTGCAGCATAAACTATATATCTTACCCTACTGTCTTTACATGGTTGTAAAAACCTCCACATCACAGGAGATTGTGACAAATCTATTTCATTAAGAGGAATGTAAGTTTCTCCTATAGGGTCATCTCGACTAAATCTGTCATAATCTATTACTTGTAAATATAATGTCTTCTCCAATAACTTGTTATGCGGCCAACCTGAAAATGATAATAAATTTTCTATAATTTAAATGCCTATTGTAAACTGCACTTCAGATTTAAGTATGTATAACTATACACATCATATTCTTCAATAATATTTATGACTGGTTAATAAATTGAGCTTCTTAGACATAAATGCTGAAAATTGTAAAAGCAAACATAGCTTTGGAAGGTAAATTGGTAAAAACAAACAAGAATAGTTCAAGGTACTGAAACATTGTATCTCCTTGAAACCAATAATTTCAAAATTTTGCTATAATTTCATGTTTCAATTACAACTAAACTTACATTGGATTGGTACAAATGAAATTTTGACTTCTGGATATTTATTTTGAAATCTCACGTTACAAGTTACTATTGAATGTTTTTCTTGTCAACATGTTGAGTAATTCTAACACCTGACTGAGATGTGTCTTTTCAAATCATTGTTATATGGTCTTTCAAAATTTCTTAAGATTTACATTATTCATATCTCAAGAATACTTAAGTTTCAGACATAAGATCGATATGCTTCTTGCAATACAGATATTTGATAAAATCTACACATTAAACACTTGTTTCAATATTCAATTACATTACTGCAACATCCAAAGGGCTATTGAAGGAAAAAAATCAACAACCTATTCATTTCAGCATGTACCTTTTAACTCAACACTTATGTCACATATTGAACAGCAGAAAATTGCACAGCTTGAAGTAACTGACATTAAAATGTTAGCATGTTAGAAGGCAGAGAAGTACCGAGTTATGTAATTCTGAAATGACACATGTCACATCATGTCCTGTCATTATTGTGAGGATCAACAATCTCATTATATCCTTCTTTATCAGATCTTGCTCAACAGTTAAATATTTTTTTATTTGAAAATGAGTGTTTTCCATTGGAAATCAGGTTAAGTTTTATAATGGCTCAGTTTTATTTGCTATAGCTATAATCCAACCAAACCAATCAACAAAAACTTTTCCAAGTAGATTTCAAAAAAGATTATTGGAAGCTTTAAAAAAATCTCTTATTTTCTGCTTGACTGAATTTCTTTTACCTTATCCTTTCATGAGTGCTGTCCATTCATATTCAACATCCTGTAATGCTTGGTCTTCTTTACTGATTAACATTGAAGTGTATGAGAAATGTTTCTGTCCATTCATATTCAACACCCTGTAATGCAACACCCTGTAATGCTTGGTCTTCTTTACTGATTATCATTGAAGTGTATGAGAAAAGTTTCTGTCCATTCATATTCAACACCCTGTAATGCTTGGTCTTCTTTACTGATTATAATTGAAGTGTATGAGAAAAGTTTCTGTCCATTCATATTCAACACCCTGTAATGCTTTGTCTTCTGTACTGATTATCATTGAAGTGTATGAGAAAAGTTTCTGTCCATTCATATTCAACACCCTGTAATGCTTGGTCTTCTGTACTGATTATCATTGAAATGTATGAGAAAAGTGTCTGTCCATTCATATTCAACACCCTGTAATGCTTGGTCTTCTTTACTGATTATCATTGAAGTGTATGAGAAAAGTGTCTGTCCATTCATATTCAACACCCTGTAATGCTTGGTCTTCTTTACTGATTATCATTGAAGTGTATGAGAAAAGTGTCTGTCCATTCATATTCAACACCCTGTAATGCTTGGTCTTCTTTACTGATTATCATTGAAGTGTATGAGAAAGGTTTATGTCCATTCATATTCAACACCCTGTAATGCTTGGTCTTCTTTACTGATTATCATTGAAGTGTATGAGAAAAGTTTCTGTCCATTCATATTCAACACCCTGTAATGCTTGGTCTTCTGTACTGATTATCATTGAAGTGTATGAGAAAAGTTTCTGTCCATTCATATTCAACACCCTGTAATGCTTGGTCTTCTGTACTGATTATCATTGAAGTGTATGAGAAAAGTTTCTGTCCATTCATATTCAACACCCTGTAATGCTTGGTCTTCTTTACTGATTATCATTGAAGTGTATGAGAAAAGTTTCTGTCCATTCATATTCAACACCCTGTAATGCTTGGTCTTCTTTACTGATTATCATACAAGTGTATGAGAAAAGTTTCTGTCCATTCATATTCAACACCCTGTAATGCTTGGTCTTCTTTACTGATTATCATTGAAGTGTATGAGAAAAGTTTCTGTTCATTCATATTCAACACCCTGTAATGCTTGGTCTTCTTTACTGATTATCATTGAAGTGTATGAGAAAGGTTTATGTCCATTCATATTCAACACCCTGTAATGCTTGGTCTTCTTTACTGATTATCATTGAAGTGTATGAGAAAAGTTTCTGTCCATTCATATTCAACACCCTGTAATGCTTGGTCTTCTGTACTGATTATCATTGAAGTGTATGAGAAAAGTTTCTGTCCGTTCATACTAAACACCCTGTAATGCTTGGTCTTCTATACTGATTATCATTGAAGTGTATGAGAAAAGTTTCTGTCCATTCATACTCAACACCCTGTAATGCTTGGTCTTCTTTACTGATTATCATTGAAGTGTATGAGAAAAGTTTCTGTCCATTCATACTCAACACCCTGTAATGCTTGGTCTTCTTTACTGATTACCATTGAAGTGTATGAGAAAAGTTTCTGTCCATTCATACTCAACACCCTGTAATGCTTGGTCTTCTGTACTGATTATCATTGAAGTGTATGAGAAAAGTTTCTGTCCATTCATATTCAACACCCTGTAATGCTTGGTCTTCTGTACTGATTATCATTGAAGTGTATGAGAAAAGTTTCTGTCCATTCATATTCAACACCCTGTAATGCTTGGTCTTCTGTACTGATTATCATTGAAATGTATGAGAAAAGTTTCTGTCCATTCATATTCAACACCCTGTAATGCTTGGTCTTCTTTACTGATTATCATTGAAGTGTATGAGAAAAGTTTCTGTCCATTCATATTCAACACCCTGTAATGCTTGGTCTTCTTTACTGATTGTCATTGAAGTGTATGAGAAAAGTTTCTGTCCATTCATATTCAACACCCTGTAATGCAACACCCTGTAATGCTTGGTCTTCTTTACTGATTACCATTGAAGTGTATGAGAAAAGTTTCTGTCCATTCATATTCAACACCCTATAATGCTTGGTCTTCTTTACTGATTATCATTGAAGTGTATGAGAAAAGTTTCTGTCCATTCATATTCAACACCCTGTAATGCTTGGTCTTCTTTACTGATTACCATTGAAGTGTATGAGAAAAGTTTCTGTCCATTCATATTCAACACCCTGTAATGCTTGGTCTTCTTTACTGATTATCATTGAAGTGTATGAGAAAAGTTTCTGTCCATTCATACTCAACACCCTGTAATGCTTGGTCTTCTTTACTGATTATCATTGAAGTGTATGAGAAAAGTTTCTGTCCATTCATATTCAACACCCTGTAATGCTTGGTCTTCTTTACTGATTATCATTGAAGTGTATGAGAAAAGTCTCCGTCCATTCATATTCAACACCCTGTAATGCTTGGTCTTCTTTACTGATTTTCATAAAAGTGTATGACAAAAGTTTCTGTCCATTCATATTCAACACCCTGTAATGCTTGGTCTTCTTTACTGATTATCATAGAAGTGTATGAGAAAAGTTTCTGTCCATTCATATTCAACACCCTGTAATGCTTGGTCTTCTGTACTGATTATCATTGAAGTGTATGAGAAAAGTTTCTGTCCATTCATATTCAACACCCTGTAATGCTTGGTCTTCTGTACTGATTATCATTGAAGTGTATGAGAAAAGTTTCTGTCCATTCATATTCAACACCCTGTAATGCTTGGTCTTCTTTACTGATTATCATTGAAGTGTATGAGAAAAGTCTCCGTCCATTCATATTCAACACCCTGTAATGCTTGGTCTTCTTTACTGATTTTCATAAAAGTGTATGAGAAAAGTTTCTGTCCATTCATATAATATTCAACACCCTGTAATGCTTGGTCTTCTTTACTGATTATCATTGAAGTGTATGAGAAAAGTTTCTGTCCATTCATATTCAACACCCTATAATGCTTGGTCTTCTTTACTGATTATCATTGAAGTGTATGAGAAAAGTTTCTGTCCATTCATATTCAACACCCTGTAATGCTTGGTCTTCTTTACTGATTACCATTGAAGTGTATGAGAAAAGTTTCTGTCCATTCATATTCAACACCCTGTAATGCTTGGTCTTCTTTACTGATTATCATTGAAGTGTATGAGAAAAGTTTCTGTCCATTCATACTCAACACCCTGTAATGCTTGGTCTTCTTTACTGATTATCATTGAAGTGTATGAGAAAAGTTTCTGTCCATTCATATTCAACACCCTGTAATGCTTGGTCTTCTTTACTGATTATCATTGAAGTGTATGAGAAAAGTCTCCATCCATTCATATTCAACACCCTGTAATGCTTGGTCTTCTTTACTGATTTTCATAAAAGTGTATGACAAAAGTTTCTGTCCATTCATATTCAACACCCTGTAATGCTTGGTCTTCTTTACTGATTATCATAGAAGTGTATGAGAAAAGTTTCTGTCCATTCATATTCAACACCCTGTAATGCTTGGTCTTCTGTACTGATTATCATTGAAGTGTATGAGAAAAGTTTCTGTCCATTCATATTCAACACCCTGTAATGCTTGGTCTTCTGTACTGATTATCATTGAAGTGTATGAGAAAAGTTTCTGTCCATTCATATTCAACACCCTGTAATGCTTGGTCTTCTTTACTGATTATCATTGAAGTGTATGAGAAAAGTCTCCGTCCATTCATATTCAACACCCTGTAATGCTTGGTCTTCTTTACTGATTTTCATAAAAGTGTATGAGAAAAGTTTCTGTCCATTCATATAATATTCAACACCCTGTAATGCTTGGTCTTCTTTACTGATTATCATTGAAGTGTATGAGAAAAGTTTCTGTCCATTCATATTCAACACCCTATAATGCTTGGTCTTCTTTACTGATTATCATTGAAGTGTATGAGAAAAGTTTCTGTCCATTCATATTCAACACCCTGTAATGCTTGGTCTTCTTTACTGATTACCATTGAAGTGTATGAGAAAAGTTTCTGTCCATTCATATTCAACACCCTGTAATGCTTGGTCTTCTTTACTGATTATCATTGAAGTGTATGAGAAAAGTTTCTGTCCATTCATACTCAACACCCTGTAATGCTTGGTCTTCTTTACTGATTATCATTGAAGTGTATGAGAAAAGTTTCTGTCCATTCATATTCAACACCCTGTAATGCTTGGTCTTCTTTACTGATTATCATTGAAGTGTATGAGAAAAGTCTCCATCCATTCATATTCAACACCCTGTAATGCTTGGTCTTCTTTACTGATTTTCATAAAAGTGTATGACAAAACTTTCTGTCCATTCATATTCAACACCCTGTAATGCTTGGTCTTCTTTACTGATTATCATAGAAGTGTATGAGAAAAGTTTCTGTCCATTCATATTCAACACCCTGTAATGCTTGGTCTTCTGTACTGATTATCATTGAAGTGTATGAGAAAAGTTTCTGTCCATTCATATTCAACACCCTGTAATGCTTGGTCTTCTGTACTGATTATCATTGAAGTGTATGAGAAAAGTTTCTGTCCATTCATATTCAACACCCTGTAATGCTTGGTCTTCTTTACTGATTATCATTGAAGTGTATGAGAAAAGTCTCCGTCCATTCATATTCAACACCCTGTAATGCTTGGTCTTCTTTACTGATTTTCATAAAAGTGTATGAGAAAAGTTTCTGTCCATTCATATAATATTCAACACCCTGTAATGCTTGGTCTTCTTTACTGATTATCATTGAAGTGTATGAGAAAAGTTTCTGTCCATTCATATTCAACACCCTGTAATGCTTGGTCTTCTTTACTGATTATCATTGAAGTGTATGTTGAAAGTCTTTAATATTGAAGTCTTAATACAGGTATTATACAAACTTAACACTAAGCAATGATACCTGTAAGTGAGGTCAAGGTCAGGTCAGATAAATAGATGGATTCATGTTCACCTTACAATCATTCTTTACACGATATTGCTGTCACATTAAATACTTTAGAATTTTAGCGTTCCTAATGACGGTAAAAACAGAAAAAACGCTTTTTACAGCACTGGGTTGATACCTCTGCTGGTAGACTATCAATCTCCGAGGGAATCATCAGCTCAGTAGTCAGTACTTCGGTACTGATATGATTTATAACTATGTATTTGCATTCAGGTGTCACAGGTCAAATTTATTCATTCATTGTGTGTTAATTTACATTTTTTGATTGAGTTAAGCCTTCCAATTGATATTTTATAGTGTGTTTTTCTATGTTGTGATGTTATACTATTGTTTCAGAAAAGGGAGAAGGTTTGGTACCATTAAAACGTTTAATCCCGCTGCAAATGTTTGCACCTGTCCTGAGTCAGGAATCTGATTACAGTAGTTGTAGTCTGTTTATGTAGTTCATACGTGTTTCTCGTTTCTCGTTTTTTATATAGATTAGACCGTTGGTTTTTCCGTTTGAATGGCTTTACACTAGTAATTTTTTGGGGCCCTTTATAGCTTGCTGTTCGGTGTGAGCCAATGCTCCGTGTTGAAGGCCGTACCTTGACCTATAATGGTTTACTTTTATAAATTGTAACTTGGATGGAGAGTTGTCTCATTGGCACTCATACCACATCTTCCTATATCTAACCTTTCTAAAATTGTCCATTTATAAATTTTTAAATTATAAAGAAACTAAGGGTTCAACTATCTAAGGCAAAGTTGACCTTAGATGGATTTGGCTATTTTTAATAGGTCCATTTGGTTACATAGCTCTTCAATTGTTTTGGTTCTTATACATCCTTGGCTTTCAAATACTAAGCTTTGAGCGTTTCTGCTTCGGATGCATGAAATTTATATCGTGTTGTTTATATTTTTTTAGTATGCACCAAATTTATATTTAGTGTTATTTTCATTTTCGTCAATTAATACTGCTGCTGGTGGACTGAATCCCAAAGGTACCATCATATCAATAGTCCTTCAGAGCTGACATGATTTATAACCAAAGGTACCATCATATCAATAGTCCTTCAGAGCTGACATGATTTATAAACCAAAGGTACCATCATATCAATAGTCCTTCAGAGCTGACATGATTTATAACCAAAGGTACCATCATATCAATAGTCCTTCAGAGCTGACATGATTTATAACCAAAGGTACCATCATATCAATAGTCTTCAGAGCTGACATGATTTATAACCAAAGGTACCATCATATCAATAGTCCTTCAGAGCTGACATGATTTATAACCAAAGGTACCATCATATCAATAGTCCTTCAGAGCTGACATGATTTATAACCAAAGGTACCATCATATCAATAGTCAGTACTTCAGAGCTGACATGATTTATAACCAAAGGTACCATCATATCAATAGTCCTTCAGAGCTGACATGATTTATAACCAAAGGTACCATCATATCAATAGTCCTTCAGAGCTGACATGATTTATAACCAAAGGTACCATCATATCAATAGTCAGTACTTCAGAGCTAACATGATTTATAACCAAAGGTACCATCATATCAATAGTCTTCAGAGCTGACATGATTTATAACCAAAGGTACCATCATATCAATAGTCCTTCAGAGCTGACATGATTTATAACCAAAGGTACCATCATATCAATAGTCAGTTCTTCAGAGCTGACATGATTTATAACCAAAGGTACCATCATATCAATAGTCAGTGCTTCAGAGCTGACATGATTTATAACACACTTTCCTTAAATTCTCAGTTGATCAATTAAGAAGTTATCAAGAATCTAAGATTCCAATTCCCTCAGGCAAAGTTGACCTTTGAAGAATTGGCTATTCTTTCTATAAGTTCCTACTTAATTGTCATACAGGTCAAATATTCAAGTATTTATACATCTTTGGCTTTGAAGTTATTGGGTTTGAGAGTTCTTGATAGGTGTAAATTCAGAAAAGGGCATTTTACACACTCAATTTATAAAGCGTTATTTTCATTTTATTAAAACTTGTTTAAAGGAAATAGATGCTAGATTTACATGCAGTAATCCCTTATCTATAAAGTACAGAATTGTCAAATATTAGAGTACATTTAGGGAAAGGCTGTGGATATTCTATAAAATTTCAATATGATTAGCATTGAAACAGCAAAAGGGTACATAATCCTTAATGTCTTATTTAACAATACAAAATGGGATAAATTTGATAAAAAAAAATTCACAATAAAATTCCAAAACCAAAATGTAATTTGAAATGAATAAAAATTTCAAATTAAACAAATTGCTTCTCCTGAGTAAAAGTGGGAGCCAGTTAAAATCAATGAAACCACATGAAAGTCCAATATTTTATGAATGATGAGTATATTGTGACATAAATCTATACATCTGGTGACATGAAGACTGTATGATAACAAATCATTCTTCAGAGTGCACCTCAGTAATGGCTGTCCTCAATAGTTTGAGCTATTCACTTTATAGATAATATCAAACGAATTGTCTTTATGACTATTTCTAATTTATAAATTACATTTTCTATTTCCTTTATTTATGGTTATTTCTAAGAAAACATGATCCTTGAAATGAGGTCATTATGAAATTGATATTTAACAATACATCTATTCCTTATATTGAGTTAGATGGATGTACAGCTAGAATATAAAGAAAATTCTGATCCCTGTAGGCATCTGTATCTTATTTTCATTTTATTTCTGTTGTTTTCTGACATTTTTACATGATCATGTACTTATTAAGGAAGTTTTATAAATGTCAGATCTTTCTTAGATCACAATATATATGTACAATGTTAGCACCAACTAACTGTTTCAGACCTCTACAAGTTTATTATCTACTGCCACTGTTTAATTGACTTGTTTTATTTCTTTTTATCCATTTTCACAGCAAACACTTTTAAAGAAATTCAATCAAGGGAACCATGGCAACTTTCTTATAAACTCAATCAAATCAAAACTACCCTTTATAGTTTGCTGTTCCGAGTGAGCCAAGGCTCCGTGTTGAAGGTCGTTATTTGACCTATAATGGTTTACTTTTACAAATTGTGACTTGGATGGAGAGTTGTCTCATTGGCACTCATACCACATCTTCTTATATCTATATATACTACAAATATTAAAACAATATGTACACATACTTTTTATGGGCAATTACAAATGAAACCAAACATGTGTTAACCAATGTTTCTTGCACCAGTCTGATCTATTTTAATTCTGTGAAGAGCTGTTTAAAATGATGTCAAATGTCTAATCCAAACTTGCTCAGGTGGAACTCAGGTAATCTTACATAAGGTCAAGTGAAGTAAGATGTTAGTTCTAGGTAAAATTGATTTCATTGTAGCAACCAATTGTTCAAATGCATCAAAATAGAATTCAAATCGAACCCCAAAAACGAGCAATCAGATGTGATTTATAAGTTTAAGTAATTTCTTACTTACCTTCAAAGAGGAAACATTCATTCCATCTTGGGTTGAGATTGCGTTTCTTCACTTTTGTTAAAAGTTTATGTTTTTTATCGGGTAGTAATAATATTTTAACATAAGGGTCACTAGTTCCCGAAAAGTCTTTGGCAATTAAATTTGTTGCTTGTAGCACTTTTAACGTTAATGTTAAAGTCTGAAAATCATAACTAAGTGATATTTGTAATTTTCCTAATCCACAATCAACGCCTTCTGTAGGATCAGGGGGAGGTAACTCCTCTTCAACAACTGGATCTTCCATTAACATATTAGCGAAGTTTTTCATTCCCTTCCAAACACTGCCATTTTCTTCATCTGTACTTGTTGTAGACTTTTGTGAGTTTGATTGTGATAATGTCTGCAAAGTAAAAATGTTTATAAAATAACTTTTTTTGTATTGATAAATCGTCACCATGGTAATTTGTACCTATATCTATTGATACTAGCAACCTGTAAACCACCAATTTTCGCGTAAACTTTATTTTGTGTTTATCCTTTTCCAGCTGACTTCACGACCATTTTTTTTTATTATACTAATTACTATTCAACTTATCCAAGAAAGGATTGAAGATTTGATGTTTGGAAAGGAGGCAGGGGAATCCTGAGAATTAGGAATGAGAGGACCATATTTTGACACAAAATTGACTGTAATTAAAACTTTTTGAAATATATTTTTTACCTTTTTTAGGAAGGGGGGGGGGGGGGGGGGAGGTCTGAATCCGCACCTTTTACCTTGCAGAACTAAGGAATTTGTGAATTATCAAATTGTGTTCTCCCTGAAAATGCCTGAAATAATTACCACTGGACATTCAGCAAACAACAATCAATTCAAATCCAAATTAAAGCATTATGTAATGAATGGAAACAACAAACTGGGATCTATAGGTAGAAATGTGTGTGATACTTATCTACGAGATTGACTGTGACTGAGATTAATCTACCAGATTGACTGTGTGTGATTAATCTATGAGATTGACTGTGACTGTGATTAATCTACCAGATTGACTGTGTGTGATTAATCTATGAGATTGACTGTGTGTGATTAATCTATGAGATTGACTGTGAGTGATCAATCTACGAGATTGACTGTGTAATTAATCTATGAGATTGACTGTGTGTGATTAATCTACAAGATTGACTGTGTGTGATTAATCTACGAGATTGACTTTGTGTGATTAATCTATGAGATTGACTGTGTGTGTGATTAATCTATGAGACTGACTGTGTAATTAATCTACAAGATTGACTGTGTGTGATTAATCTACAAGATTGACTGTGACTGTGATTAATCTATGAGATTGACTGTGTGTGATTAATCTACAAGATTGACTGTGATTAATCTACTAGATTGACTGTGGGTGATTCATCTATGAGATTGACTGTGAGTGTGATTAATCTACAAGATTGACTGTGTGATTAATCTATGAGATTGACTGTGTGTGTTTAATCTATGAGATTGACTGTGTGTGATTAATCTACAAGATTGACTGTGTGATTAATCTATGAGATTGACTGTGTGTGTTTAATCTATGAGATTGACTGTGTGTGATTAATCTACAAGATTGACCAAGCAGTGAATAAACAGAACAGAAATTATTAAGTAGGTCAGATATTTGGCTTGCTCATGTAGGAAGTTTCTCCAAAGAATACAAAAAAGTTGCAATATTTCAAAGCTAGTGCAAAATACATATTTCTCTGAGGATATCAAACACACAAAATCATTTGAACAAATAGCAAATCTTTCATAGTATTTTAACAATTGACCCAGAAATCAATGTAGAATACAAAGATTGATCCATATTTATAATTGTTTGATCCAGTTCAGATGGCTGACTCCATTACTTTTGAATTTACTCATGGTAAATAGACCACCAAGTTGTTAAAAGCTTTGTAAACAAAAAACGATTCAAAATAATTATCAAATAGAGAGATTTGCACTATCAAAATTATTTATTGCAGTGGCATCTGTTTAATTGCAAACCTTTTCCTTATAAATTTTATGGCATCTATTGGATTCTGTATATTTTATTACAATTAAATATTTATGATGAATAATAATTAACAACTGTTATTTGATTATCAACCATATATTTCAATACAATTTGTTTCAAGTAAAACTCTCTCAATTATCTATCTGTCACCAAGGTCCCACAGAGCACTGTTAGAAAAGGGGGAGCTAACTCGTATGTGCTGGAACCAAGGGACAGGAGGTCAGTCTATCACTAGACTTAATGTTCTGATAGGCATAGCTAAAACGCAAGGAAGGTTTTCATAATTTAATCAACGATAACAATTTTGATGAATGATGATAACAATCAATTTGTAAACAATGCCAAATAATAATAATAATTAAAGTACAAAGTATCAAATTTAAATATCAACTCCAAAGTAAAACTATTTCTCCTTACAATGTAAAATGTAAAATAAATGCCAAAACTACTAAATCATAAAATGAACTTAATCTCAAAATCAAAATGTAAAAGTCTCAAAAATAAAAGATTCCCAAAAGTATTTTCTAAAGTTAAATTATGAGTCAGAGATAAATTTTGTCTCAACACTACACAGTCAACTGGTAGACTGGTAGACAGTCTTATAGGTCCAGTATCATGACGTGAGTAGTGAGAGGTTACGCTTCCGAAACACTGACTGTTTTCTAAAGTTTTCTCAAAAATAAAAGGTGAGTCAAAAATACATTTTTGTCTAAACACTACAAAGCCAACTGGTAGACTGATCAACAGTCTTACAGATCCAGTATAATAGACTTTAGCAGTGCAAGTTAAGGTTTCCGAAAGGTGACTGATTTTCCTAAATTTCAGAACGCTATTTATACTAAATCCAAAAATAGATCAATAATACTCGACATGTAAATATTACTCTCATTAGCAAAAATAGACTTTAATTAACAAAGCCTAATCCTATAATGTTTTGATAAAATCTTAAACTTTCAAAATGACATATGCTAATTACAATTAATATTTCAAAACAAAGTGCTTTGAGCAAACTGTGACACTTCAAGTATTAATGCCACAGCATAGGTAAAAATCAATTAAACCAAAATTAATCAAAAATGTTACAAAATACAAACTTAAAATTTTCTTTCTAAAAAATAAAACATATTTTTTATCCAAAATAACACTAACACAAATATAAGCCAAATAACACACCATGACATATTCCCCCCTACTCTTATATGTTTGTCCCCAAACATGATATAAACATTCACATTAGTTACCCCTATAAAAATCTGAATACACTCTGTACAAACTATAACCTGGTGCAAAAAAAATAAATATACCAACAATTTATTTCAATGTGCTAGCTTCCAGCAACCTGTATTCCTTGTTAGGAAATTTAACAGATGAATTATAAAATAATATCCCTGTAATCCAAAATTCAAATTGATGTAGTAAAAAGAATCAACAGGCGTGCACTCCTACTAATTCCATATACCACAAAAAAAAGATAGAAATTGATTGTTTTCTATGTTCTACTGTCTTGTAAGGTTGCTATGGTAACATGATAAGCACCATCATGATATTCACTAATGTCTTAATGATCTGAGTTGGTAATGTCAAAGTTCTGTTCTTTTAGTCTGTTTTTGCTTTGTTGTTTCACAAAAAGTTTAATCCAATAAATAAGCTCTAGCAAGTTATGTTAAAAAATTATGAATTTCTGGTTAACTTTGTATTGTCCAAAAGAAAGTTGTAGCACTATTTCACCGATTATTGCATGTACTTCTCCACAGACACCGACTGCACTGTTGATCGTTGATTTCTGTATCGCTGTAGTAGTGTTTAGACGGTATAATTGATGTTGGCTGATACAGCTAAAAGAAGCTCCACTGTCGACTAAACATCTCACTTGAAGGTTCTCTAGTCCAATTTCGACAAAGTTCCTCTCCATGGTTGTTGTGAACTGGATACTTGCTGTTCCTGGTATAACACTGGATAGCCTGGCACATCTGTCTTTTTTGCAGCACCATCCTTTTAAAATTCTGTTTCTTCCCATGATTTTTCTATTCCCATTACCAAACTGAAACTAAAAGGAATTTTTGTCAATATCTTGTTTATGTTATATTCTCTCTACTATGAGTCAAATTTCCCAATCATATAAAATTAATTGCACAAATAATATTTCTCCTGAATTGAATGTTAACTTCTGTAAAGTTGACAAATTTTATAAAATTACAGATTCACACCAAGAATCAACATACATCTATACTTTTCACTAAAAAATATCAAAGTGTAATATAATAAGCAAGATGTACTTATCTTTTAGTTGTGTGTTGTTGAATCTGCAACTTGTCTCTGCTGTTACTGGTTCTCTCTTCCTTATTGTCTCTACTGCTGTTGTCTCAATTTTGAAAATTTAAGTTTTAGATAATTTTGAATGAATTTTGCCAACCTACATTCTAGCTATGCAGTTTCAGAATTTCATTAGTATCATGCCCAGGGTCAAACTCCACCATATCTGTCACCAAGGTCCCACAGAGCACTGTTAGAAAAGGGGGAGCTAACTCGTATGTGCTGGAACCAAGGGACAGGAGGTCAGTCTATCACTAGACTTAATGTTCTGATAGGCATAGCTAAAACGCAAGGAAGGTTTTCATAATTTAATCAACGATAACAATTTTGATGAATGATGATAACAATCAATTTGTAAACAATGCCAAATAATAATAATAATTAAAGTACAAAGTATCAAATTTAAATATCAACTCCAAAGTAAAACTATTTCTCCTTACAATGTAAAATGTAAAATAAATGCCAAAACTACTAAATCATAAAATGAACTTAATCTCAAAATCAAAATGTAAAAGTCTCAAAAATAAAAGATTCCCAAAAGTATTTTCTAAAGTTAAATTATGAGTCAGAGATAAATTTTGTCTCAACACTACACAGTCAACTGGTAGACTGGTAGACAGTCTTATAGGTCCAGTATCATGACGTGAGTAGTGAGAGGTTACGCTTCCGAAACACTGACTGTTTTCTAAAGTTTTCTCAAAAATAAAAGGTGAGTCAAAAATACATTTTTGTCTAAACACTACAAAGTCAACTGGTAGACTGATCAACAGTCTTACAGATCCAGTATAATAGACTTTAGCAGTGCAAGTTAAGGTTTCCGAAAGGTGACTGATTTTCCTAAATTTCAGAACGCTATTTATACTAAATCCAAAAATAGATCAATAATACTCGACATGTAAATATTACTCTCATTAGCAAAAATAGACTTTAATTAACAAAGCCTAATCCTATAATGTTTTGATAAAATCTTAAACTTTCAAAATGACATATGCTAATTACAATTAATATTTCAAAACAAAGTGCTTTGAGCAAACTGTGACACTTCAAGTATTAATGCCACAGCATAGGTAAAAATCAATTAAACCAAAATTAATCAAAAATGTTACAAAATACAAACTTAAAATTTTCTTTCTAAAAAATAAAACATATTTTTTATCCAAAATAACACTAACACAAATATAAGCCAAATAACACACCATGACAAATAACCGTAATGCATTAATTTTCAAAATGTAAACTTTTCTAAACTTTGATTTATTTTTAAAGACCTTTGCATTTATTTACTGCTTAACATTGTAAATTTGTATACATAAATTATAGATCAATGACAGTTGCTGTCCAGTTTGTCAATTGGACAGCAACCATAGAATATGTAAAAAAAGATAGTTAAAAACAAAAACTAATTAAGACATCTGAAAGTCAACAAACAACATTGTACTGAACTCTTTGAGTTTTCAATGGATTAAACAGAGATTACCTAATATAATCAACATCCTATAATCCTATAATATAAAATCAAAAATATAACATTGCAAGACGATGACCACTAAAAATGATAAGCCGGTCTTAAGACATTCAACATAAATCATCATTAAACTTGGTCTTGTGTAAGACCAGTCTATATGCCAGATGAAGATACAGTATTTCAAGTTGATATCAGTCATGTGACTTCCATCACCAAATGATGAAAATGTATGCATCATCACTTCCAATACATATTGAGCAAATGGGGGAAAAAGTTTGATGCTCTATATTTTTTTTTTTGCACGAAATTATTCAGGAAATTAAAATCTAATTAGTTGGTCACTCTCCCTTCAGTTGCCAGATGATTCTGCAGGGTAGTCCAGAAATAATTTATGTGCTGTAGGAACATAATCTCAGTTCCTGGCGACTGAAAGGAGAGTGACCAGTGGCTCAGAAGATCCTGCAGATGCTTGAAACTTTAATAGTGCAGGGATACACTGGCATGCCATCTATCTGGAAAATGACGTCATAGGGGCGTGTGTAATAAATGATCTATTTCATTAAGATGTAGATATATTTCATTTCTTAATCCTGCTCTTTTGCTCAATTTAAATCACTCAGCATTTTTTTTATAAATTCTTACTTCAATTTTTCCCTTTCCCAAACTTTTTAACCTGACCTTCCCTATAACTGATTAACCTTCACAATCATATGATCGAAGACTCACTGTTCTTGAAAATTTATTTCATTCGATCAATCTTGGTTTTAATAGTTGAAGTTGTATTTCATTGTTGATGTCTTGTAATTCATTCTCTGCATCTTCCCATAATTTGATATTTCTTTTTATATACATCTCTATTACGTTCTGAATTTCAAATAAATAGCAAACGATATATTTAAACGAGAAATGTTGCTGTCAGCGTAGCTCATATACATACACATGCTAATAAATTTATTGTTTCAAAATGAAAATGTTGATGCATTCAATTGATTCTTTTAAATTTCCTGAAACTTTTTCTTCAAATCTCTGAGTATAATGTAGTCGTTAGTGCTAAGTTCATCATTAGTCATATAATACTAACACAATGTAGTCGTTAGTGCTAAGTTCATCATTAGTCATATAATACTAACACAACGTAGTCGTTAGTGCTAAGTTCATCATTAGTCATATAATACTAGCACAATGTAGTCGTTAGTGCTAAGTTCTTTATTAGTCATATAATACTAGCACAATGTAGTCGTTAGTGCTAAGTTCATCATTAGTCATATAATACTAACACAATGTAGTCGTTAGTGCTAAGTTCTTCATTAGTCATATAATACTAGCACAATGTAGTCGTTAGTGCTAAGTTCATCATTAGTCATATAATACTAACACAATGTAGTCGTTAGTGCTAAGTTCATCATTAGTCATATAATACTAGTACAATGTAGTCGTTAGTGCTAAGTTCTTCATTAGTCATATAATACTAGTACAATGTAGTCGTTAGTGCTAAGTTCTTCATTAGTCATATAATACTAGTACAATGTAGTCGTTAGTGCTAAGTTCTTCATTAGTCATATAATACTAGCACAATGTAGTCGTTAGTGCTAAGTTCTTCATTAGTCATATAATACTAGCACAATGTAGTCGTTAGTGCTAAGTTCATCATTAGTCATATAATACTAGTACAATGTAGTCGTTAGTGCTAAGTTCATCATTAGTCATATAATACTAGTACAATGTAGTCGTTAGTGCTAAGTTCATCATTAGTCATATAATACTAACACAATGTAGTCGTTAGTGCTAAGTTCTTCATTAGTCATATAATACTAGCACAATGTAGTCGTTAGTGCTAAGTTCATCATTAGTCATATAATACTAGTACAATGTAGTCGTTAGTGCTAAGTTCATCATTAGTCATATAATACTAGTACAATGTAGTCGTTAGTGCTAAGTTCATCATTAGTCCTATAATACTAACACAATGTAGTCGTTAGTGCTAAGTTCATCATTAGTCATATAATACTAGTACAATGTAGTCGTTAGTGCTAAGTTCATCATTAGTCATATAATACTAGTACAATGTAGTCGTTAGTGCTAAGTTCTTCATTAGTCATATAATACTAGCACAATGTAGTCGTTAGTGCTAAGTTCTTCATTAGTCATATAATACTAGTACAATGTAGTCGTTAGTGCTAAGTTCATCATTAGTCATATAATACTAGTACAATGTAGTCGTTAGTGCTAAGTTCATCATTAGTCATATAATACTAACACAATGTAGTCGTTAGTGCTAAGTTCTTCATTAGTCATATAATACTAGTACAATGGGTCCATGCAGATCATCATTAAATTAATTGTAAGAATTATATTGATGACAAGCCTAAACTATTTCAGATTGTAAGAATTAAGCCAGTTTACTTCTGTTATGCTTGAACTAGCTTTTTTATATCATTTATTTCCATTTTAACATAATCTCTGACAAATTTCCATTTCAGACCTAATAGAATGAAAAATCTCAGACCATTTGTTTCTTGTTCTTATACAACAGAAATTTAATGAACACACACATAATTTTGAATGTGAATTAAACCATGATGTTTTTAATGCATGTTTATCAATTCAAGGAAAAGATTGAGTTCTAAGTTAGAAAGAAGTAAAAAAAAAAAAACAGGGATTCTCTTTTGCTCATCACCATATCTGCAAAGAAGGCTTTAAATTAAACAAAAAAAACCAAGGGTTTCAATTAGATCAAAACTAGGTCAACACAAATAAAATTCATATAGTATCTGTAGTAACTCATTGAACATTTCAACACAAAATAAAATCACAATGTGTAAAAAATGATGGCTGAATTAATTAAAGCTGATCGACTCATTATTATAAAATTTTCTAAGTAAAAATTAAGGAGTATTGAAATATATTGAATACTAGGACAATCAGAATAAAAAATCAGGTCAATATCTTAAAAGAGGACTGACAACAGAGGAAATTAAAAAAAAAGCTTCATAGCTCTCGTAGGGAAAAAGGCGGAAAAAGGCCTTGTAATGCTTCTTGGTTTGTATTCATTTTGTTTGTCTGAATCCGTTACAATGATTTATTTTACTTAAAACCAGTAAATTGGGTTACATTACAATATATAATTCCTTGTTGCAAACTTTCACAAGTTATATGACAAATTATCATATGACCATTGAAAGTGTGAAAAAAATATTTCCACTGATGTAGAATTCTTATTTATTCCATTGTCAAAATGAAGTTTCCCATGTGTAAATATCTTCTTACACTTTCATGTGTTGTCACTTGCCTCGAGTATCAGGAAGATCTTTTTCACTTGTCTATTTTTACTGTAACTGTCCCAAGTGAATAAAGACAGTTTCCTGCTCCATTAAATATCAAACTAAAAATGTCATCCATCTATTACTAATTTTTTGAAAAATTACAATCAATTTAGTAGTATTATGTTTAAACTAAATATATGGTTTAATCCTGATTATAATAATGTTTGTAATTTTAAGTGGGTAACAAAAGCAAGAAGATCTCAAGGGCTCGATAAAAAAAAATCATAAATGACAGACAACAACATTGCAAAAAGAATGAGGCTCTAAAGAGCCTGTGTAGCTCACCTTGGTCTATGTGCATATTTAACAAATGACACTCTTCAACATTGTAGACGTGAATAGAATTCATGACATTTCAGGGCAATAACTCCTATAATAAGTTGTCTGACAGTTTTGACATATATGGACAATTGGTTACTTAGAGCTCGACATTTGAACATTTTTGCTCCTGTCAGAATTTCTCTATTTATAATGGTTTTCAAAATAATAGACGAAACTTGCATTTTACCCCTATGTTCTATTTTTAGCCATGTCAGCCATCTTGGTTGGCAGGCGGGGGCATCAGACACATTTTTGAAACTAGATACCCAAATGATTATTGAGGCCAAGTTTGGTTAAATTTGGCCCAGTAGTTTCAGAGGAGAAGATTTTTGTAAAAGTTAATGACGACAGTGACGACGGACGCCAAGTGATGAGAAAAGAGGAAACGACAATCAATACAAAAACATAAATGGACAAAAGACAAACAAATTAACATTGCCAAAAGAAAAAGAGGAAAAGACAAACAACTTAACATAAATTCTATAAAGAATACTTAAAATTGGGGAGAACAAACTCTACTAAAAACTAGGGAAGAACTTGTGTGATCTGACCATACATAAATGTTAGTAGTTGATGAATTCATTCATGTTTCAGAGTGAAAAATCAACAATGTTTCAAGCTTCATAAACAAGTATACTATATCTCCTATCAAAGTGACACTATATATCTATGTATTAATCCTGCCACAATGTGCCTGTTCTAAGTCAGCACCTAAAAATTGTTGTCTTTAGTATTGCATATCCAAAATCAGCACCTCATAAATGTTGTCTTTATCTATATTGGAATGCTTTTGTCATTATAAGGAATTGTCATTGATGGCCTTGTTTTTATAATGATTGTTTCTGTTAAATTTATTCACTACTTATCTAGACTCTGTGTGACTGACAGCTGATGATAATTTATAGACTCATGTTTATTGTTGAAGATGGTATGTACACTAATTCTAGATGTCTTTTGATTATTTGTGTTTTTGGGTTGCTGTCTTGTTGACATTATGATAAAACCCCACTAAAACTTTTATTATTGATATTTTCATAAGAAAATATGTGATCTCATGTACAGTATAACCTATGGAATTGATCTCCGATGATGTACAGTATAACCTATGGAATTCACTTTGTTTGGAACAATTTTCTCATTTTCTGTTCATGTTGTAGTATAGGCAGTATTATTTATCATTTACAATTTATTAACAAAATACCCACAGGATGATCAGTAGTGCCCAATAGTTTTCAAGATAATATTATTTCAAAACAAATTATGGGAATGAACACCAAGAGACAAGAAGCTGATTTATAATGATGTAAGGGGTTATGTACCAGAAACTTTCCTTAATTCTAATGCCAATATATAAGAAACAAATTTTATTATTTAGAGAGGGAACAATATTTAGACCATGTTTATTAAATTGATGTAGATACATGCCTTTTAAAATGATATAGGATCTATGGATATTACTTTCCAAGAACCAATCAAGGAAGAGAATAATATGGAAAATAAGAGATAAATTAAGCATAGCTAACCTCTGTCTAACCAGTTTATTCTAATAGTAACATTTGACAAGATACAGATATTGTATGATTATTCACACAGCAATGGTCAATCATTACACAGAAATATTTTGTACAAACATAGAAACCCAGTAGTTATAACTGACAAATGATTAAATATTGTTGATTTGACTGGGAATAATTACTTTAGATCCATCAAATTTGGTGAACAATTACCAGCAATAATCCAATTATCCCTCCCCAGAATAAATTGTATGATATTACCATCTTCTATCAGAACCTGATATGACAGATATCCATAACGAAGACTAATTCGGAGTTTGAAGTGTCAAAGTTAATCCTAAAACGTAACCACATCATGTTACAAATGGAAAGAGAATTTACGTAACACTTCTCAACTAATTTGAAAGCAGCAGTGCTTTTTGGGATATTTAAATGATGAAAATGGAATGCTGAATGATGAATTTAAATGATGAATGTTGAAAACCAATGCTTAATGTAGGTTAACTTACATCTTGAGCAATTATTGAACAAATTGTGTTCCTGTAAAACCAAGACCCTATTTTAATGTTTCAACTATCTGGCCAAGAGTAATTCTTAGAAGTTTGATTTAAGGTACCAAGTAGCTTAGCTAGACTTTGTATTTAAGGTACCATGTAGGTAGCTAGACCTTGTTTTTAAGGTACCACATAGACCTTGTGACATGACTGACCAATCAGGATGTAAGCTATAGACCTTGTGACATGACTGACCAATCAGGATGTAAGCTATAGACTTTGTGACATGACTGATCAATCAGGATGTAAGCTATAGACCTTGTGACATGACTGACCAATCAGGATGTAAGCTATAGACCTTGTGACATGACTGACCAATCAGGATGTAAGCTATAGACTTTGTGACATGACTGATCAATCAGGATGTAAGCTATAGACCTTGTGACATGACTGACCAATCAGGATGTAAGCTATAGACTTTGTGACATGACTGACCAATCAGGATGTAAGCTATAGACTTTGTGACATGACTGTCAAATCAGGATGTAAGCTATAGACTTTGTGACATGACTGATCAATCAGGATGTAAGCTATAGACTTTGTGACATGACTGATCAATCAGGATGTAAGCTAATTAGACCTTGTGACATGACTGATCAATCAGGATGTAAGCTATAGACTTTGTGACATGACTGATCAATCAGGATGTAAGCTATAGACTTTGTGACATGACTGATCAATCAGGATGTAAGCTATAGAACTAATGTAGCTCTATTGCTACAGTCAACTACTATTGACAGATATATGTCAACACTAAGGTTGTGAGTTCGTGTCCCATAGGCGGCAGGTGTGTTCAACTCACCTTAATTGACTTAGGGATTGTTAGTTTTTCAACTGCAGGTCGGTGGTTCTTTCCAGCTTCCTCAACCAATAAAAACTGGCTGCCGCGAAATTTCCAACAGTGTTGAAAGTGGCTTTTAACACCAATCAATCAATCAATTGACAAATATATGTGTATGGGATTAGTCATTGTTGAAGGCCGTACTGTGTCCTATAGTTGTTAACATCCTTTTCCTTTGGTCATTGTTGAAGGCCGTACTGTGTCCTATAGTTGTTAACATCCTTTTCCTTTGGTCATTGTTGAAGGCCGTACTGTGCCCTATAGTTGTTAACATCCTTTTCCTTTGGTCATTGTTGAAGGCTGTACTGTGCCCTATAGTTGTTAACATCCTTTTCCTTTGGTCTCTGGTGGATAGTTGTCTCATCGGCAATCATATCGTCCTTCCATTTGCCTGTGAAACACTCTACTCAGTCTCTCAGTAATTCTAGTATCATGGCTTGATGATGTAAGCAGAACTTATCAGCAACGTCACAATGTCTGAGGAGAATTTATCAGTGACGTCACAAAGTGTCAAGCTTTGAACTTATCCAGTTTTTTGGCTAACAAGTTGGATTTCTTATTATAATTTTCTTGCAACTTAGAAAAAAAATCTTATTATATAGTGCTAACAAAAATAATACTTGACGTCATTATGGTCATATACAATTTATTATTAAGACTTCCGATTTTCAGCTTTTGCTTCCAACATATGAACCATTGAAATTGATTTTCTTTAGGAATCTTTACATATAAACTGTAATTAATTTCTCCATATTTTCAGAAACCGATTTAATCAATTTAAGAAGCAAGTATATGATTTAAAAAACTCCATGTAAAAATGCCTATTTTTAATCTTGATTAATGAGAAAACAGATCACAGTTTGTTAGTGTTTATAGATACAAGAAATTTTAGGACTTTAATTAATGGATCAAATATTGTAGACTTTATTTCCATATGTCATATTCAACAACTTCAAGTATTTTGAAAAAAAACTTTTGTTTTGATGTGTACATGTAACTGATATCAGAAATTTCAAAATGCCTAAATCAAGTTTTTATGTTGAAAATTATATCCTATACATTCTTTGAACTAAATGTCACAAGAAAATAACAATGAAAAGTACATCTGTAATGAAATTAAAGTTTCTAAAACCAAGTCATTGACAAAAATCAAAACTTAATTCAAATTTTCTTTTATTTGATGCTTTATAAAGTTGAAACCTTTCACACAAAATAAATCTTGTGTTTACATACTTATCAAATTATGTAATACAAATGAAACTTAAAATCTGTGATGAATTCAACCACGTGAAACAATTAGAAAATAACGGAAATTTGATTTGATCCTAGATTTTGAATTTATTGCCGAACAATTAAAGGAGAGTGAATTTGTGAGTCTAATGGAACACTTGGGAATTCTTTAATCAATTATGTGGAATATTCATATCCAGTAGTGTTGATGCGTAGGCTGAAAGAAGTTATAAGCGTGAATGAGTTAACCTGTCAAGGAAAAAAACAAGTCTTGTAAATATCTTGCAACAAAATAGAGTTGAAATAAAGCAAAACTAAAGAATGGTAGAAATTGGAACCGTTTGTTGTTACTACAGATGACGATCAAAATTTATGTATATATATTACTGCTTTTTATCAAATTGCATGAAATATGTTTGCATTTATCAATTTAACCAGCACTGTCATCTCTTAATTAAAGGTGTATCATCGGTATATATTTCCTCAGATAGAATTTTCTTATACTTTGCCAAAATGTTATTGTTTTTTACCATGGCGATGCTTTTTTCAAAAATATTATAAACATATTTGTCACCGTGCTATTTTTTAAGCTACAAGTCGTGCAAAATTGACCAATTTTACATAGATTATTCATGGAAAAACACACAAGAAGATATAGGTTCTTTAATATGCTTTAAAAATTAAAAATTAAAATGGTGTCCACTGATCTTGTTTTCGTGCCACAAGTAAAAAATTTCTCTAACATTCCTTTAAGAAATTATACTATTAGAGTTATCTCCCCTTATAGAATAAGTTGAAAAATTGATTCAAACAAAAAAAAATATAATTTGTATTTGTAAAAAGTGTAAATAATGCAATAAATAATTTATTTTTCCTTATTAAAATAAACATGCAGTCTTAAACATTACTGGCCATTCTGTCTCCAAATTTTAAGATTTAAGCAAAGACCTATTGTAGACTGCTATCTTACAATCCAAGATGTGGTATACAGTTAATCTACCTTGAACCTCATCAAAAAGCTGTAAGATATTGAACTCCAATTATTTTGTTATTTTTGTGCTGTTTGGGTGCTGTCTCACATGACATCTAATCAAAATATTTTCCTTCATACATGTATGAATAAGACTTTGAGGTGACTGAAATACAGACACTTAAACAGACTGACTAACAGGACATAAAAGGTCAAAGATTAAAAGAAATTCTATCAAATCAAACCAAGGTACAATAGTAAGTCTATAGGCAACATCAATTAATTCCTTCAGAAAATTAAGTAAAGATAAATTAAGTACTAATTAAAAGTCTGGAACTATAACTGCAGGGTTTGACAACAAACAATGTCAATAATGTTGATGCATTATATAAATTGCATACTGGGAGTCATTGTCCTTTGAATGGATTGAGAATGTACAGTGTGCGATTTTGATTTTTCCAGCAATAGGCCATTATTTTACCATCAAAATGTGTACATTAAATCAAACATGCAATAATTGACTTTACAGGTTTTTTTTTAAGGATGTTCGCTCCAATGTTTAAAAATAACAAGCTTTTTAAAAGACAGTTTTAAACTGATATTAATATAAATAATGAAACTTAAAAAGCAGAAAAAATGAAAGCTCAATGTTCTTGTTTTTGAGGACAGCAATTGAAAATTTGCCAAGAAATGATTCTCTCTAGATTTGATACATTTAACAATTAGGGACCTTTTTTCTTTCAAAAATCATGAAAAAATAACAAGGAATCTAAAAGATTTTCAAAAATGGCTTTTAAACTATATGTTATAAAATTATGAAACAAGAGTAGTGAAGATCCTTAACAGTACATTATTGTCTAAACCAGCGATTTAGAATAAATCACATCACATTAATTTTGGCATCATCATTGAGGTTTAAATCTAAAAGTACACTGAATTATAAGAAATTCATCCCTTTTTTAATCTGAGGGGATAAGGTTCCCAAGCAAAGCCTATATGTTAAGCTGTGGGATGAAAATAATTGTCTTTGTCAGGTTGGAATAGGGACATGATAAATAAAGAGCTGTGACATGAGCGCATGATACGCCCATTGCTTTTTCAAAGAATAAAGTTCCATAACTCCAAAATGTCATAGTAAAAATTTATAAAAAAACTAAAGGGAGGTTATTTTAATAGATATAAACCAGTCACCAAAGTTTCATGAAAACTGCTCAAAGCACTTTTGAGTTATTGTCCGAAAACTGGAAAATCAACCTTTTTAAATAAATAAAACCCCATAACTCAGAAACATAAAATCAAAAAGTTATAAAATCGAAAGGGAGCTCACGTCAATAGATATAAACAGTTCACTAAAGTTTCATGAAAACTGCTCAAAGAATTTTTTGAGTTATTGTCCGAAAACTGGAAAATCTCCCTTTTTTAATGAATAAAACCCCACAACTCGGAAACGTAAAATCTAAAATTTATAAAAATCGAAAGGGAGCTCAAGTCAATAGATATAAACAATTCACCAAAGTTTCATGTACATTGGTTAAAGCATTTTTGAGTTATTGTCTGACATGTTGACGATGCATGGACAGATGGACTTACGGACAACTGTATACCATAATAAATTAGTATGCTGTATGTAGCAAAAATGTCATGATATTTGCATGTTAAAGGACATTTGCAAAAAACCATTTTAGTCCGTGCCTAGGTAGTATCCTTCCTGCTTCTAATATTTTCTAAATACAAATATTTTCCACCCTCTCATCTGAGAAACATAATTTTCATCTCATCCTGAATATGCACACAATGAAAGTGTCTGTAAAATGTCAAAAATGTGTCCTGTTAATTTTGTATTGAGTGTCCTGTTATTTCATTTATTTGACAATATTTGAAGAATCTGATAAAACATGGAGCTCTATAGATAATTTTGTCTTGGGAACTCAGGCAAACACAAAACGTGCTTCGTCTGAATAAGCTACCATAGAGAAAATGCATAGAATGTACTTTAATTTACTCGTTTAACAGTTGTGTTTGTTTTTGGTCCCTACAGATACAGACGTAGACATAATAATATTACATAATTGACATTTAATGTTTACTTAATTATCTCCTGAAATTAATTGATGTTGCAATTGAAGTTAACCACTCCATATAATACAATGAAGCAAAAAATCAAATTATATCATGCAGGGAACATTTAAAGAATGAAATAATCGTAAAATCACTGAGGAATCCTAGTCCTCCTTATCTACTTGTTCCATCATTACAGAGAAACTCCAGTAGTAATAGGTTTCTGTGTAGTGCCAATCAATCATTTGTAATTTGTAGAGATCATGCAGGTGAACTGGTGATAAAAATCATCAGAAATGTTGAGTCAATGTGAAACCTACTTCAAAAACACATTAATATCATCTTCAAAGAAACTTTGAAGATATTCTAGATGAGTTTGTTGCATTTAATGAAAAAGATCTCAGGTAAATATTTTACTTTCATGCAGAAAAATATCATATCTTTTCAAGATTTTGATGGCTGAATTTAAAATTACTGAAATAAAAGTCCTGAAGTGACATCATATTATCTAGACAACCCATTAAAGCATTAGGGACATGCATTACAATTTTATGCCTTTCACTTGCATATTTTGACAAGAAAAAGAGTGTTTGGGGAGCACAATAAGTCAGTAGTAGTGTGATTACAGATAAAGCTCCTGATAAATTGACAATAACCAAGCAGGCAACACATTACCATGACATAATTGATAATCACCAAGTAGGCAACACATTACCATGACATAATGATAATAACCAAGCAGGCAACACATTACCATGACATAGAGATAACAAGCATTCTGAGAGTATTGCATGGCAATACATAGTCCCCTACCGGGTAAAAACTCATTATACTGGAACAAACTGCTAACTTGTTCTATAACTTGTCATGGTGTAAACAAAAAGAAAATATCAAGTCAATATTTCAAGCATGACTAAAAGCAGTGTGGAAAACTGAATATATGAGTGAATTTATTCAAGTCCAAGGACTATAACTCTGCACAAAATTATCAGACCGAAACAAAAATTTGAACTTGATCTGTAACTTGTCATGATAAAACTATATACCAATTGTCAATCAATATCTTCAAGCATGATGAAAAAAAGTGTGGAAAACCTATAACACCCTAACATTAGATATGAATAATAGTTGTCTAAAATTATATATGATGTAATACAATGTATATCTATTTTCAAATTACAATCAAATATAATTAATAGTTCCAACTATTTTTTCTTTCATTTGTCACAAACTAATATAGATTTGTAACTTATCTATAAATTGTCAACAACTTTTATCTACACAATGTAATGTAATGAAATATATACCTTAATAAAAATAGATTATTATCTAATTAAAGGATTTCACTTAATAAAAAAATATATATATATATATATGTGTAGCATTCAGAAAATTAGTTTATACAAAATAACATATAAACCTGCCACAATATTCCTCAAACAATTTACCAAAGAATGTCTTTTAAAAAATGAGTTATCTCCCATTGTACAGATTATATGGTTTAACATAGTACGCTAACATTAGTTATGGAGTTTTTTTATGGACCATAACTCTGGACTAAATCGTCAGACCAGAAAAAAATTCAAACTTGATCTATAACTTGTCATGATAAAACTATATACCAAATATAAAATCAATATCTTCAAGAACGAACAAAAAAAGTGTGGAAAGCTGAGTTGCCGCACTGACGGACATACAGACAGACGGACAGAGTGCAAACCTAAAGTCCCCTTCGACTTCGTCGGTAGGGGACTTATAAAATAGCAGGCAACACAATACCATGACATACGGATAATAACTAAGCAATCAACACATTACCATGACATATGGATAATAACTAAGCAGGCAAAACTTTACCATGACATATTGATAATAACTAAGCAGGCAACACATAACCATGACATATAGATTATAACCCAGTAGGCAACACATAATCATGACATACAGATAATAACTGAGAAGGCAACACATTATCATGCGAATTGATAATAACCAAGCAGGCAACACATAACCATGACAAATTGATAACAAACCAGCAGGCAACAAATAACCATGACATATTGATAATAACCGAGCAGGCAACACATTACCATGACATATGGATAATAACCAAGCAGGCAACACATTAATATGACATATGGATAATAACCAAGCAGGCAACACACTACCATGACATATGGATAATAACCAAGCAGGCAACACATTAATATGACATATGGATAATAACCAAGCAGGCAACACATTACCAAGACATATAGATAATAACCAAGCAGGCAACACATAACCATGACATATGGATAATAACCAAGCAGGCAACACATTACCATTACATATGGATAATAACCAAGCAGGTAACACATTACCATGACATATGGATAATAACCAAACAGGCAACACAATACCATGACATAATGGATAATAACCAAGCAGGTAACACATTACCATGACATATGGATAATAACCAAGCAGGCAACACATTACCATTACATATGGATAATAACCAAGCAGGTAACACATTACCATGACATATGGATAATAACCAAACAGGCAACACAATACCATGACATATGGATAATAACCAAGCAGGCAACACAATACCATGACATAATGGATAATAACCAAGCAGGTAACACATTACCATGACATATGGATAATAACCAAGCAGGAAACACATTACCATGACATATGGATAATAATCAAGCACGTAACACATTACCATGACATATGGATAATAACCAATCAGACAATACATTACCATGACATATGGATGATAACCAAGCAGGCATCACATTACCATGACATATGGATAATAACCAAGCAGACAACACATCATGACATATGAATAATAACCAAGCAAGTAACACATTACCATGACATATGAATAATAACCAAGCACGTAACACATTACCATGACATATGGATAATAACCAAGCACGTAACACATTACCATGACATATGGATAATAACCAAGCAGACAACACATTACCATGACATATGGATAATAACCAAGCAGGCATCACATTACCATGACATATGGATAATAACCAAGCAGACAACACATTACCATGACATATGGATAATAACCAAGCAGGCATCACATTACCATGACATATGGATAATAACCAAGCAGGCATCACATTACCATGACATATGGATAATAACCAAGCAGACAACACATTACCATGACATATGGATAATAACCAAGCAGGCATCACATTACCATGACATATGGATAATAACCAAGCAGGCAACACATTACCATGACATATGAATAATAACCAAGCACGTAACACATTACCATGACATATGAATAATAACCAAGCACATAACACATTACCATGACATATGGATAATAACCAAGCATGTAACACATTACCATGACATATGGATAATAACCAAGCAGGCAACACATTACCATGACATACGAATAATAACCAAGCACGTAACACATTACCATGACATATGAATAATAACCAAGCACGTAACACATTACCATGACATATGGATAATAACCAAGCACGTAACACATTACCATGACATATGGATAATAACCAAGCAGGTAACACATGACCATGACATATGGATAATAACCAAGCAGGCAACACATTACCATGACATATGGATAATAACCAAGCAGGCAACACAATACCATGACATAATGGATAATAACCCAAGCAGGTAACACATTACCATGACATATGGATAATAACCAAGCAGGCAACACATTACCATGACATATGAATAATAACCAAGCACGTAACACATTACCATGACATATGAATAATAACCAAGCACGTAACACATTACCATGACATATGGATAATAACCAAGCACGTAACACATTACCATGACATATGGATAATAACCAAGCAGGTAACACATGACCATGACATATGGATAATAACCAAGCAGGCAACACACTACCATGACATATGAATAATAACCAAGCAGGCAACACACTACCATGACATATGGATACTAACCAAGCAGGCAACACATTACCATGACATATGGATACTAACCAAGCAGGTAACAAATATCACCACATGTAGCATAACTGAGCAGTATTTTAAAACATGCCAAATTATAATTACAGAGTTTTCAATAAGAAAAAAAACATCTATTACCTATTGGTTTATCAATCTCTACCAGGAAACTAGATTTATATGTATAATGTCAAGTCATTTAAGATTACTCAACTTAAGTCTTTTAAAGACAATCACTATAGTATTGATTGAAACTCAAGGTTTTTTTAATTATCCTCTTACAGATTTTAATACACTATTATGTCAACAGGAAGTAATGTTGTCTTAGTGCTGACTGAATTATTATAGGATGATTGGTAGGGAAAAGCTATGGAGATCGTGAGACTGATGACTGAATTATTGTAGGACGATTGGTAGGTAAAAGCTATGGAGATCGTGAGACTGATGACTGAATTATTGTAGGACGATTGGTAGGGAAAAGCTATGGAGATCGTGAGACTGATGACTGAATTATTGTAGGACGATTGGTAGGGAAAAGCTATGGAGATCGTGAGACTGCTGACTGAATTATTGTAGGACGATTGGTAGGGAAAAGCTATGGAGATCATGAGACTGCTGACTGAATTATTGTAGGACCATTGGTAGGGAAAAGCTATGGAGATCGTGAGACTGATGACTGAATTATTGTAGGACGATTGGTAGGGAAAAGCTATGGAGATCGTGAGACTGATGACTGAATTATTGTAGGACGATTGGTAGGGAAAAGCTATGGAGATCGTGAGACTGATGACTGAATAATTGTAGGACGATTGGTAGGGAAAAGCTATGGAGATCATGAGACTGCTGACTGAATTATTGTAGGATGATTGGTAGGGAAAAGCTATGGAGATCATGAGACTGATGACTGAATTATTGTAGGACGATTGGTAGGGAAAAGCTATGGAGATCGTGACACTGCTGACTGAATTATTGTAGGACGGTTGGTAGGGAAAAGCTATGGAGATCGTGAGACTGATGACTGAATTATTGTAGGATGATTGGTAGGGAAAAGCTGTGGAGATCGTGAGACTGATGACTGAATTATTGTAGGACGATTGGTAGGGAAAAGCTATGGAGATCGTGACACTGCTGACTGAATTATTGTAGGACGGTTGGTAGGGAAAAGCTATGGAGATAGTGAGACTGCTGACTGAATTATTGTAGAACGATTGGTAGGGAAAAGCTATGGAGATCATGAGACTGATGACTGAATTATTGTAGGACGGTTGGTAGGGAAAAGCTATGGAGATCGTGAGACTGCTGACTGAATTATTGTAGGATGATTGGTAGGGAAAAGCTATGGAGATCGTGAGACTGCTGACTGAATTATTGTAGAACGATTGGTAGGGAAAAGCTATGGAGATCGTGAGACTGAATAAGACTTCCAAAGATGTATATTGCCCATAAATTATCTTGAAAACTGAAAATGTTATAGCTACCATTTTGGTCAAATAAATCACATTTTTGAAATTCGAAATTCACACAGACATCCAAATGAGTAAGTTTGGTAAGGACCATATTTGGCCCTAGATATTATGTTCAATGTTTCTAGATAAAAATGTTTTAAATTGATGAAAAGACATGTGAGAAAGTTAAATAGATCTTTTTTTTGTCAAGTTTTATTTAAAAGTGATAAATTTTAAATCCAAAATAGGTCAAAAATGGAAGATTTTTACAAAATTTGACAAAAGCGTAACGGCGTTTCATCCAAATTGAGGCATAGGAAACAGTCGACAAAACTAAATATTCAAGTCAGGTATGTAAAATGTCATAACAAACATAATGCTAAAAGATGTTTTTTTGTCGACGCATCAATCTATGTTTCCTCAGTCCACAAAATCAATGGAAATTTACTGGTTTTCATTAAGTTTCATGGAAAATCAAAATGAGTACTATTTGTGACATCATAAATAGAAGAAAAGTATGTAAATTTTTAACAAAAAGACATATTTCCTATCTATTCATTGTTTTAGCTATTATTCATTGTGATATTGGTCAATAAATCCTAATTTGAAATTTTAGCTAGAAATAGGGGCCATTTTAGGGCATAATTGAACCTCCTTATTTTTGCTGTTTTCCTTGATGTGACTACAGCATCCCTCTTGTTATTTATAAAAGCATGTACTTATGCAGGAATTGTTGTTTTCTTTGATGTTACTACAACTATTGTGTAGAACTTGAATGTTCTACTTTAATTTGAAGAAAAGATTAAAGCCAGAATCATTTCAAATTGAGGGCCTAAATAAAAGTTTCTCTTGTCAACAAAAAGTGTTTACAAGATTCTATTGATGAGCCATCAGTTATTTATCTTTATTCATCAATTTTTTCAGAAACGTCAGAGAACTCATCACTGTATTCTATATTCAAAGGGCAAGCTTAATTTGTTATAAAATTTAATTAACAACCAGAAGCTCCGTCAAAGGAAGAGCGTGAGGTTTAATTAGTTGTTCGGAGATCATCTTTTCCACAGAGCCAATTTGCAAATTTTTTACTGTCGTATGATGCAATGTATTTTTATGGACAAGTTTAGAATCAATATAAAAACTTAAGAGATTAGAAGAAATGATATATTGTACCTAATTAAGGAAGTCTTTATCCAAAACTGACAAAAAAGAACTTCTATGTTTTACACAATACTGTTGTCAAATTTATAAAGTTACAAGTGTCATTTCCATATCAATATAACTATCTATGTTAGTTTTAACATCAAACTTTTGATGAGTTCAGACAAATTACCACTTCATCAAACATTTTCTCAATAAATCATCTGCCAGACTTATAGTTGAGTCATTTCAACAACCGGAATATTAAGATAAACAGAACTGAGAAACAAGGATCAGGACTGAAATGTTGAATACAATCTGTTGGAATTCATAACCTTTATTTATTCACAATGAAGTTCAACAATCTTATGATTTAACTCAGTTAACGAATGTATCGTATTTTATATCTTAATTTTTGTTGTTGTTTCAGAATTGGACTGTTAATGGCAGATGTTTTATTGTTAGTGTTAAATTCATTCACAACTTCTATAGATTCAGAACTTACATTTTAAGTTTAACACATCTGATAGACATCTGGGAATTGTATAAAATTTGTTTGTTCCCCTTCTAGATGTCTATGTAAAATGTGTAGTTGGGTTGCTGTATCATTGACATATTTATAATGAACAACATCTCCTTTTATTCTTATCAGACTGATCAGTAGAAAACAATGTCAGCTTACCTGATCCATTGAGCAATATATATAAGTTTTAGAAAACATGAAATAATTTTTTTTTTAATAAGATTTAATACATGATCAAATGATCTATTGTGGCATTCAACAACGGAATATTAAGATAAACAGAACTGAGAAACGAAGGATCAGGACTGAAATGTTGAATACAATCTGTTGGAATTCATAACCTTTATTTATTCACAATGAATGCTCCGTGTTGAAGGCCATACCTTGACCTATAATGGTTTACTTTTATAAATTGTAACTTGGATGGATAGTTGTCTCATTGGCACTCATACCACATCTTCCTATATCTATACAAAGAGCTAAAAAGTCAAAGTTTTGCTACCCATTATACTTCTGCAACATTTGAGTTGTCTGTAAATATAATTAATTTGTGTTTGGCTGGTCTCTCATTGACATTTACCACACACAACCTTTTATTGGTATTGCCAGGCTGGTTTCTGACTGCTCCATGATAATGCTATTTAAAATGACTGTATACAAAGCAATAGAAAATTCTTAAAGCATTAAATGCTATCAGAAATGTAAAGCAAGTCAAATCAATTTAAAGATATAAATATTGCAGTGAGCAATTAAACAGGAAATAATTACATTAAATGGACCATCATATTGTTTGGTTACAGAAATAAAATATCTCTGAACATGCCTCTATTTCATTCTATCAAATTACACTTTTCATTGATTCCTATGGAATCTTTATACTGTACATCATTACACTGATGGTTATAACAGGCTTCAAAGAGATTTACTGACCAATTATCTGGCAGACAACAAAAGGACAGGAAGACCACGTTTTCCACAGACAAACAATATAACAAACCATATGTAAATATGATATGAGATACAACTTTACTCAAATAATACTAATTGAAAAACTCTGAAAAATATTTACTTTTTGATATTTTCTACGACCTATAAACATAACCATTTTGAAATGATCAATTTCTATCAGTCATTGGTTGTGTTGAGTAAACAGGTTCTATTATAAACACTTGCAGTTATCAGAACTCACTTACTCACTCACTCACTCAGTAGAGCTTTAGTGACTTTGTCTCTTTATATAGTTAAAATAAACTACACTAAATGTCTTTTGGTTTTCTGTTGTTGGGTTGCTGTCTTATTGGCAATTGAACCACAAACCTCCTTTTAGTCACAATTTCACATATATGGAAGTTGTCATTGTCTGAGTATAACTTGATCAAGTGATAAGTCAAACAGTTGTGATCTCTTAGCATTTTTTTCATAATTCATTAAATATGATTTAAATATGATTTAATAACAAGCAGCTGTGTGGTTCTCTTTTGAACACATTATATGATATAAAACTATTAGAAAAATGTTAGATAACAAAAATACCAAACTCAAAGGAAAATTCAAAACAGAAAGTCCTTTATCAAATGGCAAAATCAAAAGCTCAAACACATCAAATGAGTGGAAAGCAACTGTCATATTCCTGACACCATCACATTGCTCAGTGCTCATGACTTGTGTCCTTTGACCGTCACCATGTGTTGCACACTATGTCAATAGCTGTAGGGAGACATATAGTAAATCCGCTTCATTTGGAGTTGTCTCATTGGCAATCATTATACCACAATTTTTTTTTATTTTTTAAAATAGTTACAGAGAAATAGATAAACTTGTGGTTCACATTCAGTGGTTAATGTTGGACAAATAATTACATTGCAATCTAACCTTTGGGAATTAGAGGAAATATCTCCATCAAAAAACAAAATTTAATCCATTTTTTCAGACGATCCCTGCCTAATGAATTTTATTTGAAAAATACCAGCACACAAAATAAGCATTTGAAAATCACAATGCACATAAAATTAAATAAGCAGAACACATTGAACAAGACACCAGTGTCCTGCACGACTGAAACACATTGAACCTGAAAATTAAAAAACGTCCATCACGTTGCACGAAATAACTCTTTACCACCCTCTTTATAAAATCTGATCATTTTGCACAGCCTGTCTTTAGCTTGAAAAAAAAACTTTGTGACACTTACTTGATTATTTTAGAGAAAATAGAATACTTTATATATAAACTACCAGTACATTTCAACAAAGTATAAAAATATCTTTTTGTTTTTAATTTAGACACCTTCACCAATTTACCTTGAGTAGGGAAAATATTTGCAAACTAACCTATCAGGAACAAGAATCACCCCTATTTTTAACTGAACATAGCAAAACAAGGAATTTTAAATATACATGTATATAAAAAAAACAACACCCCCTTCATCCATATTTGTTGGATGAACAGACATTACGTTACTGATAGAAATATAGCCCCACTTCTATATAGTGAGGGTATTATATAACAATGGTTCAACTGGCCCTATATAAGAATGATTTCTTTCAGTATAACTTTTTGACTGACACTGGCAGGATGATTATTGTGTTTAGACTGTAACTCTGCGTTGTATTATTGTGACCTTGAAATATAAAAAGGAATATGACCATGTTAATACTCTGTAATTACGGCTTACAGCCACAACACCAAGTTAGTAGTTTATTGATTAAAGGTGATATAAAGGAAATTCTCATTTCTTACTCCATCACTCACAGTACAAGTTATTTCTATCCAACAATATCCGTTATTGCCTTTTCAGAAATCATCTGATTTTATAGTCTTTCCCGTATTTTAACAGCTGGAACACATGATACTGGACATTTAAGGATCATAACTTTACATACAGGAGTGATAATGGCTGGCACTTACACAGAAATAACCCTTAATGTATTTGTAGTTATATTTACCTATTATCTCTTTTTATGTAACTTCGTTGGAGATCAATTTAAGTGATTTTTAATGGCTCTGATGACATTATTATATGCTAAGAATGTGTAATCCAGTTTGTTAGGATTAAAAGAGTTTCCTGTTCTGCTCTTAATCCTTTATATAAGAATGTGCAATGTTTCCTTGTCTTTACACACCATATATAAACATTATACTAAGAGTCAAATATAAACAATACTGGAGTCAAATATAAACTGTTGACACAGAAATATGTCTTGCCTATCGGCATAAAATTAAGAAAAAGACAATCTCAGATGGACAGCAACATTGCTTATTAATTCAGTCACTGGACCATGACCTAGTGGGCAGGGCAACAAACTGAGATGTACAGACAGTAATGTAACTTTATAGAAAATATCGTTGTTATTGTAAGTACTAGTTCCTATCAATATAACTTAAGCAGAAAAACTTAACATTGAAAATTGCTAATTAATCCAAAGTCACTGGACCATGATTGTCCTAGGGGGCACTGGGCCTCAAAATAGTTGTCAAACTGATATGTACTGATAGTAATGCAACTTTATACAAAATATCATTGATCTATCACAAGTAGTTCTTATCAAACTGACTTAAGCAGAAAAACTTAACATTGAAAATTGCTAATTAATTCAAAGTCACTGGACCATGACCGAGGGGACAGGGCCTCAAAATAGTCATCAAACTGATATGTACTGAAAGTAATGCAACTTTATTTTAAATATCATTGATCTATCACAAGTAGATCCTATCAAACTAACTTAAGCAGAAAACTTAACATTGAAAATTGCTAATTAATTAAAAGTCACTGGACCATGTCCTCGGGGGCAAGGCCTCAAAATAGTCATCAAACTGATATGTACTGAAAGTAATGCAACTTTATTTTAAATATCAATGATCTATCACAAGTAGTTCCTATCCAACTAACTTGAGCAGAAAACTTAACACTTGTTGACGCTGGAGCCGTTGCCGGAAAAGCAATCCCTATGTCTCTCTTTCCGCGACTTTCGTCGCAGGCGAGACAGTAAACTAAATACTGGAGTCAAATATAAACAATACTGGAGTCAAATATAAACTAAATACTGGAGTCAAATATAAACTAAATACTGGAGTCAAATATAAACTAAATACTGGAGTCAAATATAAACTAAATATTGGTGTCAAATATAAACTAAATACTGGAGTCAAATATAAACAATACTGGAGACAAATATAAACTAAATACCATAGTCAAATATAAACTAAATACTGGAGTCAAATATAAACAATACTGGAATCAAATATAAACAATACTGGAGTCAAATATAAACTAAATACTGGAGTCAAATCCCTTATTTCATATTAAATTTTTATTTACAATTACTCTGTCAAGACTTTACAGACCCTTGCGTGTTTTCCAATGATAATGTTATTACTCAATTAATGGCATCTAATTGTTTACTTACAAAAATAGAAGCACTGTGCCAAAAGTTCCAAATGACTATATTAATGAAATAACTTCAGTAAGAAATATTTTTAGGTTAAATTAGATAGTTAATTAAAAAAAATATATTATAAAATGAACTAATAATTTCAATAAGCAACTTACAATAAAATTGAGAAAGTATGCATTTTTTCTGATCTATTAAGAAAAATGTTCAATGAATGCATATATTTAGTGATAGAATGCAATACTTTAATGAATATGAATATTTTTAAATATGAAATGATAATAATATCAAAGCAGGTCTAATACTGTCTTGTTTTCAAACTAAAAAGCTCAAGTGATCAGATATATGTGTATTTTGATATACAAGTGATAATCCCTTTTAATGGGGAAAAATGAAAAAAAATGTGCAAAATGACAATATTTACTTTAACATTGTCATCAGAATCCTATGGTTTGAAGTTGGAAAAATCCATGTATTCAACAAGACCAAAACTTCTGACAGGTACTCAAACACTTTGATAGTGTCAAACATACAATTTTAAAAACAAATTTAGTACACCATAATTGACTAAAAGTTTCTTCTATCCCTCTATTTTATTTGGGTAGATTCCTCAACTTTATTTTCTCAATTCCTCTTCTAAATCTGGTCAGAGCCCTTAACTCTACTTGCTCCGACCCCTTATTTCATTTTGTCTGGTCCCTTTCTTTATTTGAATCAGTTCCCTCTACCTAATTTGGTCAGTTCCTTCTACTTTTTTTCAGGATTTCCAACTTAATTTTCAGAACCCTCTTTTTCTTTGGTCAGATTCCTCTTTTTATAAGGTCAAATCCCTCTACTTTATTAGATCTCAATATTAAAAAAACTATTAGATATATAATTTTATTTGGTCAGATCCATTTTTATATTTGGTCAGATTCCTCTTTTTGTTTTGCCATATCTCTCTTCTATAGGTCAATATATTAAAGAAAGCTACAAGGTATTGTAGCTAGAACATTAAAGGGATGTATTATATATAAGTTTTTAAATGACTGTTACCAATACATGCATGTTCTGTGATTCAGGCTTTGTTCAGGTGTTATAATGCCGCTGAATACATGGAACTTATCAACTTCAAACCATGTGATTATAATCATATAATGTAGAATAATTGTAAAGTGTGAATAATACCTCATCTTGAAGTTGCACAAGCCTAGAGTCTCTCTGTAAATACAATACAAACAAATTACTTAACTATTAAAGACTTCTAATGTGTAGCAGTTTACCAGTAGAAGCTGGTTCGATTCTCCATGGGTGTGTTCTAGTGATTCTCATGGAATCTGATCATTCTCCATGGGCATGTTCTAGTGATTCTCATGGAATCTGGTCCTTCTCCATGGGTGTGTTCTAGTGATTCTCATGGAATCTGGTCCTTCTCTATGGGGGTGTTCTAGTGATTCTTATGTAATCTGGTCCTTCTCCATGGGTGTGTTCTAGTGATTCTCATGGAATCTAGAGATTTTACAGAGAATCTATGGATTTATATGGACATGTATGAGAAATGTTTCAGCTGGATATTCCAATTTTTATCTAAGGTTACCAGATGACTTCAATGATCTTGTAGTAGCACTTGTTTATGACCATGAAAACAAGGTCATTGGTAATCAGTAAGGTCAAATCAAAGATACTACGACTGGTATTTTCAGCTTTTACATTATATGGATGTGACATTTCGGTGTTATAGCAAGAGATCGTCCGCTCAACAAATGGTCAGAAAAATGTATATTAGTATGAAGTAATGTCATGCAAGTCCTGAATATGGTTTCAGACTGCCAGCTGGACATTGCACTCCATATAAGGTTAATTTTCTGATACTGTCCATAATGAGAGACTGAGAGGAATGTAATTATAGATACATCATGACAGACTGGTATAACTATTCGTTATTTGATTATCTATTACATCACCTCATTAAAACAACATCTATCAGCAATCTGACTGAATCACTAGTGAGTGAGTGTCTGGTGATGGACAGATTTGTAGACCATTATGGACAAGATGCTATATTTACTAATGTGTGGTGATGGACAGATTTATAGACCATTCTGGGGAAGATGCTATATTTACTAAGTATTAAAGTACAAAACTGAAAGAGGAAACATTGGACCATCATTTCTCCATACATATTTCAACCTAGTGTAACCTTTTCACAAATTTAATTTTCACCTCCTTTTTGCAATGATGATGATGTAACCTCAATTCAAAACAAAGAGAGCACATCCTGAAATGTCTCGCCTGCTTTTCTGTCCATTGATTTTATGTTGAAAGTCTTAAAGATAAAGGTTTTACTAAAAGTATCACATAAAGTTAAATTTTTAAAATTCTATACCAAGGAGGTCAAGGTCAGATAAATCCTGTAAGACAGACATATACACCTTAGAATTCTTTAATACACCAAATATAAATGTAATTGAAAAACAGATCAAAACACAAAAACTTGACATTGACCAATGAGCCATAAAAATGAGGTCTAGATCAGATGAAACCTGTCAGACAGACATGTACCCATTACAATCATTCCATACACCAAATATAGTTGACCTAATGCTTATAACATTTGAGAAACAGACCTAATCACGCAAGTTTAACCTTGATCACTGATCCATGAAATGAGGTCGAGGTCAGGTAACAGTGTCTGACAAACATGTAGACGTTGCAAGGAAACCATAAACCAAATATTAAGTTATCATTATTACTGATAATAAGTGAGAAATTCACATGACAAAAAAACTTTTTAATTTTTTTTTCAAGCAGTTGCTGAACCATGAAAATGAGGTCAATGACAATGGACATATGACAGATGAAAACTTCGTAACATAAGGTATCTGTATACAAGATATGAAGCATCCAGGTCTTCGTAAACTTTTATCTATTTATTGGAAAGAAGAATACTTTTGTTACATAAATATGGGCTGTTTATGACAATACAATGCACATGCATCAGGTACCTAAGCATCATAAAGTAATGCAAAATTACTGAAGTTTTCACAATTTCAGCATTTGTGCTAAGTTTAAGATGGTTTTTGTCTAAAATGGGAATGGCCGCAGTTGTGTTCAGTCTTAATATTTAAATGTATGTTGTATTTGATAATAATACATAACATATAAAGGTTGAGACTGAACATGAATGCGGCCACCTACATTTTAGACAAAAACCATCTGAAAAGTAATGTTTTTTGAGCATCTTTAATGACCAACTCAGTTCAAATCTTTTCCATAAATTAATTGAATCGACCGAAGTAGACACTTAAGTGTTTAAAAAATGTCAAAAATTTTTCATCAGATGTACTTCTAATTTTAGGCCAAAACTAGCCCGTTACCGGACCTTTTCCTTTATTACTTTGACAATCAAGAATATGAAAAATCGGAAATTCATTCATTATCAGTACCCGAAATTTTGTAAGCATGGCACATCAGTATCAGAGAACCAAAAAATATGATTCAGCAAAACAATAGACTCTAATGGCAGGTAACAGTATAAATGTGGGCTGCTGAATATGAGAGAAGACCACCCAAGAACATCTGCGTTTTTCATGGCAAAGTAGTTTCAGAAGTGATATCAAAAATGTAACTTGGATGTTTTTGATAAGTAGCTGTTGTCAATGGCTTGAATTAGGCTGATAAGCAAACTAACCATGGAACATTTCAATTGGCCAAGTGTAGTTTTCAAAGGAAAGGAAACAGTGAAAATCAATAGGCCAATGACAACAACTTATTCATAAATGCATATCATTTATTTCATTGATCAGATAAGATAACCAACTGTTGCTGTGTTGCACTCACTCCTTTATAATTTTCCACCTGCTTTTAACGTTTTTTCTTCATCAATTAACAACAGTACACAAGTATTGACTGCATTTGTAAATGATGACATATTACCATTTAGTAAAAAAACATTTTTCTGAGGGCCAAACATAAGTGAGTTGACTGACACAACTGAATAGGATCTCCAACTGGTAATAGAATGATTACTTCTTACATATGTGGAAAAATGTAGATATTAATCTATATAACAATTCAATAGTCAATGAATGTCCTCTGAAATCTATGTACAATTGTGTAACAGATGCTTTAACAACAATGTAAATGTTCTCTGTTACAACTTATGTATTAAAATTGGAGAATAATAAAGACCTTGATATTCAAATTTTATATTTTCGTCAAACAAAATATTTAAATGATCCTTTCTGAGGCCAAGGATGCATTAATACAACAGATATTAATTTTATCTTTAATGCTTAGTAATGTCATACCTGAGTGTAAAGGTCACTACAAAATCTATTTCAACAGATTGTCATTATATATTTTAAAAATAACATGAGGGGGTGGACATTTTTTGTTTATTTAGTAGAAAAATATCTGAAATCATTATAGGGCATTTTGATCCAAAACAATCTTGCTAATCAAAATTTTATTTGTTTGAAATATATTGTGGGATGGCTTCAAACAAACAAGAAATTCAGGATGATAGTGTGTTAATAAGATATAAATATACCCTGCTTTGTGCATCATGCTAGCTGGACTTTTATTGTGCTAGCTCAGAACAGAACAGTCTACTGGAAGACATATCATATGACTCAGAAACATTAATCTGACTCTGGGGGCAATTTAATCTTTGCTCTTTCCCCTAAATGCTGCAAGCTAATGGTGGAGAAGTAGACATACAGATTTAAGTTGTTTGTATGACCCAGCCAACGATCCAACACACTCAAGCATTCTACCACAAGACCACCAAGGGGGTTACGAAATAAGGACAGCAACACCATAGCTCAAGATCAAGACATTTAAAGATAAACATATAGACCAATCCATCATTATCAACAACATTCATTCCCTAAAGAAAAACTAATCATTAAATAAGACTATAGGCAACCATATCTAGATGGAGATCCTGAGACTTCCGGAAAATTTAGTTGTGGTTAAACTGATTTTGTAGCACTGATTACGACAACCTTCCAACTTTTAAAACTTGATCATTAGTAAAAACAAGAGGTACATTAAAACATGATGATAGAAATCATTACGTCTGAGGACACGAATGTCCCTGCTCAAGCTTTGCAATTTTCGAAGTTAAAAAGGGGCACAACTCTAGAGCGGTAAATGACTTACTTCCGGAAATTCCAACTCTGTCTGTGTGTTGTGGTTTTTAGCACTGTTTATAAGTTTTATAAAATTTAAATGGGTCAAACTTGGTAAGTTAGAGTGTGAAAACAAACAAAATTTGCAATTTTCCAAGTTATAAAGGGCATAACTTCAGAACAGTAAGTAACTCAATGCCTAAATTCAAACTCTGTCTGCCAGTTTAGGTTCATAGCATTATATATGAGTTTCATAAAACTTGGAGGAGGAAATCTTTAGTGTAGAAACGAAAAAGGGACGGACGGAAAGGAGAACGGTCATTAGGGTAGCACTTAATGCCTCCATGCATACGGTGGGGGCATAAAAACAATGACATACCGGTACATGTAATTTGTAAATAAAGGCATTGTAAATAATAGCATATCAAAATATACTGGCAGTTACATACAGAAGGTACACTCAAAGTACTTTTAAACTGGTGATAACATATGAAGTCATACTGACTTGCACTTTTAATACAGAGAAGCTATTTTGGTATCAAACATCAATGCTTAATTTACATAAATCTTATAATTCTAAAACCGTTACTAATTACCTGTGGGATGACACTTAATGTTTGCTTTATCACTTTCACTTGAAGTTTTTTATTTCCATTTTATCAAAGCAGGAACACATATATGCATGCAACCAGCAAACTTAATAAAACTAATATTGCATACAAATTCTAAGTTATATAAATTCAATGAAGCATTAAATTGCTTAAGCGAGTGTCACTGGGACATGTTATCTTCTGGTGTATAATATTTTAATTGAAATCCTTTCATCAACTTGAGTTTCTACTTGCTAGTTTTACACAAGGACTCTAACCGTTTGGTTATTCATTCTGTTACATAACATACTTTTCTACCGCCAATGATTGTCCTATGATATTGAGTATTTTTATCAGTAACCATATGCATCTGGTAAAGCTGGTACAATTTGGAATGTACCTCTTTTTCATTGACCGAAATATAAATTATGCAAATTTAAGTTTCAAGATCTTTAGTTACATGAAAAACCATAATACTTTTTTCCAAACTATACCCCTTTGTTACTCAGGTTATAAATTAAATGAATGTTTTATATAAATCAGTATATGGACTCATTGAGTCCTTAGAGAGTCAAGTTCCTACTGTCACCTTGTATGAAAATAAATTCTACAATGCCATCAAATAGGAAATATTTCTGAACCATATGAATAAATTTTGAATATTTTATTGTGAGGTAACCAAGCATTTCGGACATCAGAAGTTGAACTGTTTACAAGGAGACATAATCTATGTCCTTTTCAATGTAACAATAGCAAAACTTGAGAACAGTGATATTTTCATGTCCTTTATAAATTGAATTCTGCAAATGATGATCTCTGGGAGCTGTGAAGGCCGGTGCCTAAGTCGAGAGCATATATTTATCCCTAGATGTCAGATGTTTTGTGTCCTTTGAACCCACAAAAATTTGGTCTCTTTTTATTCAAATGAATATAAAGGTATAAAAACCAATTGGGAAAAGCATAAATGCGCTTAATATAAGAGAAAAATTGTTTTTGGTCATATCTAATATCTGATTGGGTAAGACCAAGTCATTGTCAATTTTTGTTAGTGATATGAGATAAGTACTAATTATAATTGATTGGTTGAATATTAATGTCATTGATAGTTTTAATCTTCTCCATACACAATCCACATGTTACTCTATAAAGTAATCAAACATCTTTTTATAGTAGAATCTACTCCAGTACACATGTCTAGGAGTCTCATACTTCTCTTCAGAAGCTACAAGCAAGCATGTCAAATGGCTAATACTAAATCATTCATAAAATAGCTGTCAATATCATATTTCATGCCTTATTTCAAGCTTAGGAATTTAGGATCATAACACATAAATCACTTATGTTGTGACCTAGCTTGAGCAAACTCTTGCCTTTAAGACATTCAATCAGAATTACAAATCAAAGCCTGAAGTCAGGGATTCCTTTTTAAGGTAGAAAAAACAACTTCAATTGTAAAATAAAACATATAAAAACTTAAATACAGTGAAATTTGTCTACACCGAATCTTGCATAAACCGAAACCCTGTATGAACCAAACAAATTCTGAAGTCCAGTCTTATCAAATATATACGTTGTGAACCTGATTAAACCAAACATCTGCTAAAACCCAACAAAATCTTAAGTCTTGAAGAAGTTCAGTTTAGACAGGTTTCACTGTACTTATAAAAACAAAGAATATGTGTGCATTGGATACATGATGTCCATGTGAGTCTGGTCAATACCTTAATTTGGCATTCACATCTTAATTAGTAGATGTACTAAGTTTCAAGTAGATGTGACCATGACTTCAAGGTAAAATATCTTAAAATCCAAACTTTATAACCTGATATGGGATGGAAGAAGATTTTGAGGCCTGTAGTTTAAGAGGCATATGATGCATGTATTAAGTGATCCCATTTTCAGAACTGAATCTTTTTAATAAGAAGCAGTTAAGACAGAACATGACTATAGTATATAATACTTTGAGCTATCTAAACTACAACACAGGCTTATAATAGGGATGCTTTTTTTAAATCTCAATATTTTAAGCTCTTTTAATAAAATATTTAAATGAAAACCTTTAAATCAAAAATCAAATTCGTAAGAGAAACACTATATTAGAATTATATATCTGTAATTTGATTATTGGAAGTAGATGGTTTTATCTGGTTTTTTTTCTGGTAAAGTAATGATTGATGTATCACACAGTATCCAATATGTCTCCATTTATTTATTAATGCATCATTAAGTTATTCAAAGGAAAAGTACTAAAGGCAAAAGGATAATTAATTGCAAAGATTTTGAATCAAAAACATATCAAACTCTTATTTAATCCTTTGTGAAACAATTAAATATACTACTGGCATTAATTTTTGTTAAAAGGTTGAACTGTGAGTAATTGCTCACTAATGAGTCCCCCAGTATAAGTATTCAGTGAGCAGGAAGTTGATGAGTGATGGATGTTAAAACACTTCACAGGTTTAACATGCTCACATGAAGATTAATTGATTCCAAACTTCAGAAAGGATTGATTTATAGTTCCCAAGAAAAACCAATGACAATTTCATACATGACTGATTATGGGTAAGAATATATAAGTATTAGGTAAACAGGAAATTGGTTAGCAATGAACAGACAATGTATAACACTCACATGAAGCTTGATACCATAATTCAGGAATCTCAGATTTAAAGTTTCTGAGATGTAAACCACTATTTCTTTGGAACATTAATATTCATCTATTGCTAGACAGTAACTGTTCTGACTAACAGCCAAATATCAATTTTTGTCAGGAATAAAACTGTATATACCAAGAATGTATATAATCAATCTATAATTATTGTTCAGTCACAATTATAGAGATAAAAGCATTTATATGTAATTGAGTTTTTATACTTACTCGATGGGTTTGAGGTCCTGCTGAGTTTATGGACTGGTAGGTTCCTGGATTCCTCATTCCTAGAGAATCGTTCAAGGCAGAATGTGTCGATGATGATGGCTGAACATGTTCTGCAACAACAGGGTTACGGCTAGGCCTCTCAAATCTGAATAAGGAGAAAAACATTCTGAAACATGACGAACACAGTGGAGAATAATTCTCAGCTTCTACTAGTTTAGCTGTGGATCCCATTGTCACTTGATTACAGCACAGCCTTCTAACACAGATTTCTCCAATTTGAAATAACCAATCAGTAAAGTATCTTGAATAATATCCACAATAAATTAAATGCTCATATTTTGTTTTTTACATATATCATCTGATATTTGAGAAACTATGTTGTATGGAGCATTTTGAAAGTCACATGATTTATGTAGTTATTTAATTTAAAGTAATCCTGTATAATATAATGATTTTGGTCTGTCAACAATGGATGAAAATCTTGGACAGTTCAAACATTGTCAAAATCATGAAATCAATGTAAATCGGCTTATTAACTCAAATCATTAATGCAGCTTTACGTTCTCGAAACCCAAAAGCTTACATACAAATTGTAACAATTTATAGAAAACATGATATTGTTATATATATCCTTTTAAATAAAGCAAGTCCATCTTATGAAGTGAATCAGATTATATCACTCTTTAAAATTCATCACCCCAAGTGGCCATCAATTTTTGTCCATTTATTTTCTTAAAGTATTATGAAGATTTAAAATTTAACACTTGAGTGATTGCCATTTTTGGCTATAGAAACAAATCTATAATATACCTCCTCAACATTATAAGGACATAAAAATCGTAAGAAATCCTAAATTATGATCACATTATAACATTTTCCATGTTGATCGAGTATTAATATAAAACTTTCATGTTCTTTTACATACTTTTATCAACTGCATTTATACGGAATGTCATGAGTTAATGATTATTAAACCGCAACCCATCACAAAATCACAAAGTAATCATTAAATTATTCTTCTCGAGATCATAGCAGGTAGAATATGAAATAAAATCACTGCATGGAAATTATTCACATTGCAAACTCCCGTGCATACTTAAATGTAAACGTCCGCAGCATCTGGCTTGTGATGGGAACTAATGTATCTTGTTTATTTCTAACAATTCTTTTTATTGATTACACGACATCAGCCTATAAATCCTGTAGTTGTCCAGTGAATGCTACAAACGATATTCAATAACCAAAAGTAACTGTATCATCAATTGGTATTGAAGATAAATATTTACTGTTTTCATTGCAATTAAAAATTATATGGCCCATTTATTGCATTCTATACAACACTCGTCTACTGGATTTCAATCACTTTGTCTGTTTTTATAAATTTCAATCATTTTAAGAATATGGATATTCCAAATAGATTTTTGGACTAACAAGATGACAAAATAATCCAGAATCAATACTATTTCATATCTAATGACATGCTTCTTCTAAACTTGTTATAGAACTTTTTTAATGTAAAAGAATAAATCATTTAATTTGAAGAGTAATTGTTGGATAGTATGTACTAATGGGTAATTGAAATATAGTTTTTTTCCAATTTTTTACCACAAGGTGATCGTATTTCTTTAATATTGGTCAATCATGCCGCTTTAAACTGTAAGGTAACTTTCACCAATTTAAACAAACATTTTCAGTTGTCTTTGCCTTTTCCATGTCAGTCTAACCCACCCACCCCCCTGGTTTTAAGATTGAATTAAAAAAACAGGAGATGCTGGGTATAAAACGATGAGATATCAATACAATATCACAACTACAACCCAAAAACTAAAATAAAAGAAGACAATTCTATAATGCATGTGTTTCGGTCAATAAAAAGTTACCTAATTTAGTCTTCAATGTCTGAAAACAGTAATTAAATGTGCCAAAAAAAAAAACGAACAGAAAAAAAAGAAGACATACCAAGAAAATTGCAAAAAGCAAATCAAGCATATTTCTACATCTATTTCATAATGTTTGTATAAATTTTCTTACGCAACACAAAGATATACAATACTGATAAGGGGGAGACGTAATGATACAGCAGATTTACTGGTAAGCTTTACAAAGATATACAATATTGATAAAGGGGAAGACATAATGATTCAGCAGATTTACTGGTAAGCTTTCCAAAGATATACAATATTGATAAAGAGGGAGACATAATGATTCAGTAGATTTACTGGCAAGCTTTCCAAAGATATACAATATTGATAAAGGGGGAGATGTAATGATTCAGCAGATTTACTGGCAAGCTGTCCAAAGATATATAATATTGATAAAGGGGAGATGTAATGATTCAGCAGATTTACTTGCAAGCTTTCCAAAGATATATAATATTGATAAAGAGGGAGATGTAATGATTCAGCAGATTTACTGGCAAACTTTACAAAGATCTAAAATATTGATAAAGAGGGAGACGTAGTGATTCAGCAGATATACAATATTGATAAAGAGAGGGAGACGTAATGATTCAGTAGATTTACTTGCAAGCTTTCCAAAGATATACAATTTTGATAAAGAGGGAGAGGTAATGATTCAGTAGATATACTGGCAAGCTTTACAAAGATCTACAATATTGATAAAGGGGGAGATGTAATAATTCAAGAGATTTACTGGCAAGCTTTACAAAGATATGCAATATTGATAAAGAGGGAGACTAAATGATTCAGTTAGATATACTGGCAAGCTTTCCAAAGATCTTCAATATTGATAAAGAGGGAGACATAATGATTCAGCAGATTTACTAGCAAGCTTTCCAAAGGTATACAATATTGATAAAGAGGGAGACGTAATGATTCAGCAGATTTACTGGCAAGCTTTCCGAAGATATACAATATTGATAAAGAGGGAGACGTAATAATTCAGTAGATATACTGGCAAGCTTTCCAAAGATCTATAATATTGTTAAAGAGGGAGACGTAATGATTCAGCAGATTTACTGGCAAGCTTTCCAAAAATATACAATAATGAAAAAGAGGGAGACGTAATGATTCAGTAGATTTAATGGCAAGCTTTTGGACAATGTAAGACATTTTATTGAAGATTAGAAAAGTAATCAAACGGACCATAATCTTACACAGCTATATAATGAACAGACAGTATAATCCCTTTATAATGGTACATATAATGTCATACTAGGACTTTGTAGTCAAATCAATGATGTTATGGTGAATCTTTTAATCCAGTCAAACCATACTGATCCTATTAGTAAGGAACAATGTACGTAAAACTGACAAATCAATCGTGACCTGCAGAGTAACAACAACATAAATGTTAAAGTTAAGTAGAAACAATACAACATACTGCCGTCTGTTTGACAGTATAAGACTATATCTCTAATTCTTCACTGATTTATACCTTTCCTGAGATGTTCATTCTTTGATAAACAAAGTCTTGTTAAAATTCTTTTTTTTCTTTGTCGTCTCGTTGAAGTCATTCATTAATTACTGTTTTCTGGTTCTGCTGTTTAAAAAGCTTGAAAGAAAGGAGACTAAGCTTGATGTCATGATGACACATAAGGAAATTTTTTTTTTAAAGACTGTTAAAAGTTTGACACATATACCCATATACCTTGTGTGATATGAAATTTCTAAATATTACTAGAACTGTAGAACTAAATTTGAAATGTTAAAATCAATTGAGCTTCGATCAATTCTCATGTCGTAAAAAAGAAAAAGAACAAGAATGTGTCCATAGTACACGGATGCCCCACTCGCACTATCATTTTTTATGTTCAGTGGACCGTGAAATTGGGGTCAAAACTCTAATTTGGCATTAAAATTAGAAAGATCATATCATAGGGAACATGTGTACTAAGTTTCAAGTTGATTGGACTTCAACTTCATCAAAAACTACCTTGACCAAAAACTTTAACCTGAAGCGGGACGGACGGACAAACAGACGAACGAAAGAACTGACGCAGTCAGACCGAAAAACATAATGCCTCTAAGTGGGGCATAAAAACAAATGGTCAGCAGTCTCACTTAACAGTTGCCAAGAATACTTCTTACAATGGAGAGTGGTCAGTATTAGAAATAATGCTACGTCAATTAAAAAGGTGAGTTCTTATTCATGCGACAGCTATCCCATGCTAATTTTATGTATCTATCCAATAACAATTTTTTTACATTGGCTAAAATTTCCGACAAATCCACCCATCGCCAGTAAAATTGTATTTGCGACCATCAAATCAGCAATTGACGGCTGCAACTCTTCAATTATAGTGCTGTTTTAATTCCTTAATTGCAAAATTATTTTGGAAATTTACAGTACTTCATCCTGAATAAACAGGTCCGCCAAGAGTGCATGATACGCCCTTATTGGGCATATTGAAATTGTTGTAAGAATAAAATGTGATATCAAAGGCATTTGACCATAAATATTAAAGCAAATAAAATAGCTCTGTAGATAATCATGCCTGAGGATATCAAACAGTTTGTTATGTTCACCAATTTCAACAATTATGTAGTTTCCACTATATCAATCAAGCAAACTCAAGTTATGGTATTTACTCAAATCTGATAATTAAAGTGCCATAACTCTGGAGTGACATTAACCGAATTTTCCGTGATCGTACAAATTTTGAATGAGATTGACCCCAGGCTGCTTATTTACTACTTCTAAAGGTTGAACTGTTAAATATTTGATAGGATGATTGTGCTTCCGAAGGTGTTGATAAATGACACTTTTGAATTTATGGGGTCTTCTAAAACAATAAAGGTGTTCTTGTGTGCATTTAGATAAATAGCGTCCGGTTTCACCTACGTACTGAATACCGCATCCCGGTTTGTTTCATGTTAGTAAATAGATAATACTGTTAGTTTTTCAATTTAAATCAGTTTCAAAATTTAAGGAAAATGTGCAACCATTAAACATTGACCTTATCGTATTGTTGGTGGAAAGACGGGGACATGTAAGTAATTTTTTGGCATGACACTTATTGATAGAAGGGTAACTACAATTTTTATTATTAGCTAGAGGCTCTAAAGAGCCTGTGTCGCTCACCTTGGTCTATGTGCATATTAAACAAAGGACACAGATGGATTCATGACAAAATTGTGTTTTGGTGATGGTGATGTGTTTTGGTGATGGTGATGTGTTTGTAGATCTTACTTTACTGAACATTCTTGCTCCTTACTATTATCTCTATCTATAATGAACTTGGCCCGGTAGATACAGTGGAAAATACTTTGTAAAAATTTACAAAAATTTACAAAATTTATGAAAATTGTAAAAAATTGACTATAAAGGGCAATAACTCCTTAAGGGGTCAATTGACAATTTTGGTCATGTTGCCTTATTTGTAGATCTAACTTTGCTGTACATTATTGCTGTTTACAGTTTATCTCTATCTATAATAATATTCAAGATATTAACCAAAAGCTGCAAAATTTTCTTAAAATTACCAATTCAGGGGCAGCAACCCAACAATGTGTTGCCTGATTGGTCTGAAAATTTCAGGGCAGATAGATCTTGACCTAATGAACAATTTTACCCCCATGTCAGATTTGCTCTAAATGCTTTGGTATCAGAGATATGAGCCAAAAACTGCATTTTACCCTATGTACTATTTTTTAGCCATGTCGGCCATCTTGGTTCGCGGGCGGAGTCATTGGACACATTTTTTAAACTAGATACCCTAATGATGATTGTGGACAAGTTTGGTTAAATTTGTCTTAGTAGTTTCAGAGGAGAAGATTTTTGTAAAAAATTACAAAAATTTACGAAAAATGGTTAAAAATTGACTATAAAGGGCAATAACTCCTTAAGGGGTCAACTGACAATTTTGGTCAAGTTGACTTATTTGTAGATCTTACTTTGCTGAACATTATTGCTGTTTACAGTTTATCTCTATCTATAATAATATTCAAGATAATAACCAAAAACGGCAAAATTTCCTTAAAATTACCAATTCAGGGGCAGCAACCCAACAACGGGTTGCCTGATTGGTAAGAAAATTTCAGGGCAGATAGATCTTGACCTAATGAACAATTTTATACTCATCAGATTTGCTCTAAATGCTTTGGTTTCAGAGATATGAGCCAAAAACTGCATTTTACCCTATGTACTATTTTTTAGCCATGTCGGCCATCTTGGTTCACGGGCGGGGTCATCGGACACATTTTTTAAACAAGATACCCTAATGATGATTGTGGACAAGTTTGGTTAAATTTGTCTTAATAGTTTCAGAGGAGAAGATTTTTGTAAAAGATTACAAAAATTTACGAAAAATGGTTAAAAATTGACTATAAAGGGCAATAACTCCTTAAGGGGTCAACTGACCATTTTGGTCAAGTTGACTTATTTGTAGATCTTACTTTGCTGAACATTATTGCTGTTTACAGTTTATCTCTATCTATAATAATATTCAAGATGATAACCAAAAACGGAAAAATTTCCTTAAAATTACCAATTCAGGGGCAGCAACCCAACAACAGGTTGTCCGATTCATCTGAAAATTTCAGGGCAGATAGATCTTGACCTAATAAACAATTTTACCCTGTCAGATTTGCTCTAAATGCTTTGGTTTCAGAGATATAAGCCAAAATCTACATTTTACCCCTATGTTCTATTTTTAGCCATGGCGGCCATCTTGGTTGGTTGGCCGGGTCACCGGACACATTTTTTAAACTAGATACCCCAATGATGATTGTGGCCAAGTTTGGTCAAATTTGGCCCAGTAGTTTCAGAGGAGAAGATTTTTGTAAAAGTTTATGGACGACGGACTACGGACGCAGGACGGCGGACGACGGACGCAAAGTGATGAGAAAAGCTCACTTGACCTTTCAGGTCAGGTGAGCTAAAAATGTTAGCGATTGTAGTATTTTTAGATAAGCGATTTTGAACGAGTTTCAATGACAGGTATTAAGTGTTTTTCCATTTCTGAGTTTCATTTTGTTATCCTTATTAGTCTGTTGTCTAATTGTGACAGACTTAAAACGTTCAATCTGATCAAAATCAGATATTTGACTTTGCTAGTAGGTTAAGATTTGTTCGGACTTGTAAAATCTCAATACATCTAATGAGGGGTCATAGGTTAATTAAAAAAAAAATTGCAAATTGTGATGGCTTTTTCAAGTTACGTCCCTTAGACCATTATTCACTTATTATTAGTCATGCAGTTAGATTTTGTTAGACTGGTTTGATGCAAAAAAATATTTTCAGATCAGAAGTTTTTTGAAAAAGATTGAATCATTGTTGCTTGCTTAATTAGTCTATTTTGAAAAGAAAGGTTCCACATAAGGAAAAGGAGAGGATTTTATTTTATACAACACTTTAAAGATAACACATCCCTCGAACTCAGTTTACAGGACATTAAATCTTCCTAACAATTCACTTATTAAGTAGAAAGTAAAATAACAAAAATACCGAACTCCAAGGAAAATTCAAATCAGAGAGTCCCTTATGAAATAGCAAAATCAAAAGCTAAAACACATCAAACGAATGGATAACAACTGTCCTATTCCTGACTTGGTACAGGCATTTCCTTATGTAGAAAATGGTAGTATTGATTCGCTGCCATCTGTCAATCATATTGTTTAATATATATTTTACTTTACATAATTTTTTTTATATATTGCAATAAAAAATCTTAATGCTAAAATCCTACCAATTTTGAATTAAAACATCATTAATGAATAACCTCTGTGGAAAATTAAGTTAGTGTTCACCAAATATTCTTATGTTAATTGAAGGTTTACAGTGTACACCAAATGTTCTTTTGTTATTTGAAGGTTTAAAGTGTACACCAAATATTCTTATGTTATTTGAAGGTCTAAAGTGTACACCAACTATTCTTTTTATTTGCAACTTAATCAATGCACAATGTATATTCTTATATCTTTGAAGCTTACCAGTGACTACACCATATATTTTAATGTTATTTGAAGTTATTAATTGTACACCAAATATTCTTATGTTATGTGAAGCTTATATAATATACACATCACTATAATGGTACAATGTATCTAGGATATTGTACGGCACATCTTAATATCCTTATCAGTATCTATTGGAATCTCAGAGTACCGTAAACTGCCTTCATAATATTTGACATAACTCTATCTGTACTTATTAAATTGGTTGATAACAAAGCTTAACTTCAAGAATTGCTTAATAGAAAACAATCATTGGTATCCCAAAATTTTACATATATTTAGAATGTCTTTCTATTAGATCTACCAGAAAAACAGAATTAAGAATTTTGCAGGATGCTGACTTTTTGACTTTAATAGTGGCAAACAATCTAATTTGAACAATTGATTTATAAGTATCTTATAAAAAAGGTGTGTTGATAAAGAAATTTATTGTTCAAGTCTATCCTGCACAACTCATTAGCAGTTTGAAGTCTTCATTAATATTATATATTTTCATAGAACTCCCACATGTAAGACATGTAACAGGATATTAGAATGTAGATTTCTTCTTGTTTACCTGTATTAATTATAAAACAAAAAAGGCAGTCTTAGAATGTCAGAGTTCCCATATTATACATCAAGTCTATCAATTTTGAATTATTACAATTTCAATCTATTAATATTAAGTTAAAATAACCTACTTCCTGGTGAGAAGATTTTTAAAATCAAATTATTCAAAAACTTGTATACTTTGTAGTACTTTGTAGTGCTGAATCTTCATATATCTAATTGCTTTTTTATCACTGCAATCTACATATTGTTGGAATCCACAAATTGATTTTAAATGTTTGCAGCACTTTGATTTGATAATATACATTTGGACTTTTTTCTGGTATTTTATTTGATTTTGTCCCATATCTTTGAAATTATTAGGTCGGAACAATATACTAATTATAAGATTCATGTAGATATAATTAACCATTTTTGAAGAGTTGTGATGACAAGGAAGGGACTGGACTAAGCCAAAATTGTATAATTTCAAAGAGGGATGTCTGAGAAATCTCAATGGACTGGAACATTCTATACCCACATGCACGTCTGTATATAAGGATCTAACATAATACCAAGTTTCCTGTAGATACAATAAAACACTGTACTAGTTGCAATGACATGGTCAGTTCTTTACAAGGCCAAAAATTTGAAGGTGAAAAGGGCAAAACTAAGAAAATAAATGGAGAATGTGTGCATGGGACACAGAGGATGCCCCCAATTGCATATAATGTTATAAAAGGGCTGTGACTCAAGAACAGTAAAAGTGATGCCACCCTAATTCTAAGTTTCATAACATTTGGTTAAGGCAAACTAAAGAATGGAAACCAATTTTTGGATGTACATACGGATCGATGGACAGACATACAGACGTACAAGGGTAACACTTAATGCCTGCTCAGTTGACAACGGGGCATAAAAATCAATGGACGGGAAAATTCTAACCACATGAATATCTGCATCTTAGGATATTACAATGTAGTAAGTTTCATGTTGCGACAATAAACCATGTACGAGGAGTTTTAAAAAGGGTTAATTTTTCTAAGGTGAAAGGGACACAATTCTGGATAAACTAAACAGAATGAAAATTCTTTCACAAAGTAATGTTTGCTTATCATGATCTTTTATTCTATAAAGTTTGAGTGAATCAAACAAGGGATAAAGTCGAAGCAATGGGTCCTGACAGACAGACTGATTCCTATATACTCCAATATATATATTTCCTGAACCTTAGATCTGTACATTTAACCTGTCTATGATGCCTATACAATGATGGTCAGTATTCTGTTGGGTCCACAAAGTCTGTCCATTTAATGTTGCATCAACACAATGTATAGTCAAAGTAGTTTGCTATACAGTATGGATTCTACTCAATGTTGACAGCAATACTGTGACATGCAATTGCAAGCAAGCAAATAATCAGCTGGGTGATACTATATATCAACCATCAATCTTTCTGTTCTGATCCTTAGTACTAGTGATTGTGACCTTTGTGATTGCAAAATTTCAATCAGTGTTTTAAAGACACCTAAACAACCAAAGCTACTAATGTTCAGTCATGGAAACAGATGTGCCTATAGCTAAAAATCTAAATAAATCATTGTTGACAATAAAATCCTCCAGGTTTAATCACAGTTCAACTTCTCATAAGTCAATCAAAAAACCCAAGAGTCAAATCTGCCTTTACAATATCTGCGATAATTACTAAATAAAACCCATGATTGATATTAGTAGTACTACAAATGTTAGATTGATATTACTTAGAGATGCTACAATACAATGATAATATATCAATGAACTGAGAATCACCAAAAGCTAATATTTGGAAAAACAAAAATTGATTTTTCTTCTTTGTGTAACATTTTATTATGAAATCTTCACTTTCCTCCCAATAAACATTATTTACAACTTCTATTCACTGAGAAATTGCTACTTAACGTTGGACAAAAACTTATCAAGATCCAATATCCTCCGAGTGTGAAAACTAAACTCTCCGGATATAACCTGTAACTGATAACAAAGCCATAATACCAAATAATTAGTCATTTTATATATATCTGTATTATGATATCACTTCTTTTTCAACTTTTTGAATCAAATTACATTCAGATATAATTAAAAAAAAAGGAAAAAGTTCTTTTCTCTCTTTTAAAATACTTAATACTTATTCTTTTTTCGGATGTTTAAATTGGATATATCTACAAACGTACAACAACCAGTTTAACACTAACAAAAGTAACATCAGGTTTAACATTCACAAACTTTCAGCTGAAACAAGGACACAGTATAATAAAACTCTGTCTAGAATCAAGATCTAAATAGGTGCACAATGGCATTATATGGTGAAGATTCTGAGAAAATTACATCAAATTTTGATTAGGGGTTAAGTAGGAGAAGGGGAGATAAATGCTACACTGTAGTGTGCAAATGATTTACTGAAGGAAATCAGGGAAATGATTCTAATAAAAAAACAAAATAGGGGATGCACTATATCATTTTATGAGAAAGTTTCAATAAATTGTAATCAGGTGTTAGGTGGAGTTGCAGATCAAAATGGGTTCTCCCTAAATAAAGCAATGACAAAGACCTTGCTTTGGTAAGCGTCAACCCTCTCCAGTAAAAAGGAAGAAAAAATCACACCAAAAAAACAAATAAAGAGGTTATAGTCAAGTTCCAAGAAATTTTCATTAAAAATGTGTACCATAATCAGATAGTGTTTGATATGACAAAGTTCATGTCATCCCAAAGAAAAACCCCAAAGTATTCAGACAAAAAAAAAAGAAATAGGAGGAGCAAAAGTTGATCATGTAAGAAAGATTTAATGAAAGTTTGATAAAAATTCTGTACAGTGGTTCAGAAGAAGCTGCACATTCAAAAGTTGGACACAAGAATGAATGAACATACTGACAGGCTCACTATGTACCACCCACTATAGAAAGGGGCCGATCCTATTTTTAAAAGGGGGGGGTTCCCCAACCAAGGATAAAGGGGGGTTCCAACTTTATGTCCCCATTCAAATGCATTGATCGTCCAAATAAAAGGGGGGTTCCAACCCCCGGAACCCCCCTCCTGGATCCGCCACTGGAAAGGGGGTATAATTGAATAAATCAGTGTTAAAAGGCTCTGATAAGTTGACAGAAAATTTATACTACCTACAGCTGTAACATCAGTGAGATATCAGTGCTGTTCAGTAGGTTCTGATAAGTAGACAGAGAATATATACTACCAAGTGCTGTAAGATCAGTGTGAGATATCAGTGTTGTTCAGTAGGTTCTGATAAGTAGACAGAGAATGTATACTACCAAGAACTGTAAGATCAGTGTGAGATATCAGTGTTGTTTAGTAGGCTCTGATAAGTTGACAGAGAATGTATACTACTTATAGCTGTAAGATCAGTGTGAGTTATCAGTGCTGTTCAGTAGGTTCTGATAAGTAGACAGAGAATGTATACTACCAAGTGCTGTAAGATCAGTGTGAGATATCAGTGTTGTTTAGTAGGTTCTGATAAGTAGACAGAGAATGTATACTACCAAGTGCTGTAAGATCAGTGTGAGATATCAGTGTTGTTTAGTAGGTTCTGATAAGTAGACAGAGAATGTATACTACCAAGAACTGTAAGATCAGTGTGAGATATCAGTGCTGCTTAGTAGGCTCTGATAAGTAGACAGAGAATGTATACTACCAAGTGCTGTAAGATCAGTGTGAGTTATCAGTGCTCTTCAGTAGGTTCTGATAAGTAGACAGAGAATGTATACTACCAAGAACTGTAAGATCAGTGTGAGATATCAGTGCTGCTTAGTAGGCTCTGATAAGTAGACAGAGAGAATGTATATAACCAAGAGCTATAAGATCAGTGTGAGATATCAGTGCTGTTCAGTAGGTTCTGATAAGTAGACAGAGAATGTATATAACCAAGAGCTATAAGATCAGTGTGAGATATCAGTGCTCTTCAGTAGGTTCTGATAAGTAGACAGAGAATGTATACTACCAAGTGCTGTAAGATCAGTGTGAGTTATCAGTGCTCTTCAGTAGGTTCTGATAAGTAGACAGAGAATGTATACTACCAAGAACTGTAAGATCAGTGTGAGATATCAGTGCTGCTTAGTAGGCTCTGATAAGTAGACAGAGAGAATGTATACAACCAAGAGCTGTAAGATCAGTGTGAATTATCAGTGCTGCTAAGTAGGCTCTGATAAGTAGACAGAGAATGTATATTACCAAGAGCTATAAGATCAGCGAGTTATCAGTGCTACTTAGTAGTCTCTGACAAGTAGACAGAGAATGCATACTTCCAAGAACTGTAAGATCTGTGTGAGATATCAGTGTTGTTTAGTAGGCTCTGATAAGTAGACAGAGAATGTATACTACCAAGAGCTGTAAGATCAGTGAGTTATCAGTGCTGCTTAGTAGGTTCTGATAAGTTGACAGAGAATGTATACTACCAAGTGCTGTAAGATCAGTGTGAGATATCAGTGTTGTTTAGTAGGCTCTAATAAGTAGACAGAGAATGTATACTACCAAGTGCTGTAAGATCAGTGTGAGATATCAGTGTTGTTTAGTAGGTTCTGATAAGTAGACAGAGAATGTATACTACCAAGTGCTGTAAGATCAGTGTGAGATATCAGTGTTGTTTAGTAGGCTCTGATAAGTAGACAGAGAATGTATACTACCAAGTGCTGTAAGATAAGTGAGTTATCAGTGCTGCTTAGTAGGTTCTGATAAGTTGACAGATAATGTATACTACCAAGTGCTGTAAGATCAGTGTGAGTTATCAGTCCTGTTCAGTAGGTTCTGATAAGTAGACAGAGAATATATACTACCAAGTGCTGTAAGATCAGTGTGAGATATCAGTGTTGTTCAGTAGGTTCTGATAAGTAGACAGAGAATGTATACTACCAAGAACTGTAAGATCAGTGTGAGATATCAGTGTTGTTTAGTAGGCTCTGATAAGTTGACAGAGAATGTATACTACCAAGTGCTGTAAGATCAGTGTGAGATATCAGTGTTGTTCAGTAGGTTCTGATAAGTAGACAGAGAATGTATACTACCAAGAGCTGTAAGATCAGTGAGTTATCAATGCTATTTAGTAGGCTCTGATATGTTGACAGAGAATGTACTAAACTTCCAAGACCTGTAAGATCAGTGAGTTATCAGTGCTGCTTAGTAAGTTCTGATAAGTAGACAGAGAATGCATACTTCCAAGAACTGTAAGATCAGTGTGAGATATCAGTGTTGTTTAGTAGGCTCTGATAAGTAAACAGAGAATGTATACTACCAAGAGCTTTAAGATCAGTGAGTTATCAGTGCTGCTTAGTAGGTTCTGATAAGTTGACAGAGAATGTATACTACCAAGTGCTGTAAGATCAGTGTGAGATATCAGTGTTGTTTAGTAGGCTCTGATAAGTAGACAGAGAATGTATACTACCAAGAGCTGTAAGATCAGTGAGAGTGTTTTATCAGTGGTCCTTTAAGAAGGCTCTTACAAAGAAGATGTCACTCTTTCATCTTGAAAACGGATCAACCATGGTTTTATTTTCACTTCGTTTCCCCCAAAGTAACTTCAACCTTAGCTTGTTCAACATAGAAAATTTAATGTAATTTTTTGTATTCATACTCAGCTAAGATTGTCTACAATCAGACAAATACAATCTAATATACCTAGACCAACAAAAATTGATCTTTCTATCTCTATATAATAAAAGATTTTCTAATTTTTATGGTGTATGTCCTGGAAATTCAATTAGACATCCCGTATCTAATAAGACCAGACGATATGTTTGAGTTGTTTGGGGGTAAACAAAATTGATCATGTTTTTATTGTCACAATCATGCATGCCTGTACATACAACAATGCTTCTTCAATTCTAAAACAAACAAAAAACATTGCTGATACTCTTCCTCCATAGATTATATCATGTTTCTATATGACATTATTCTGTTACTTTGGTGATCTAACCTTTACTGTTTGACATTATTCTGTTACTTTGGTGATCTAACCTTTACTGTTTGACATTATTCTGTTACTTTGGTGATCTAACCTTTACTTGTCTACTGAATTGCGTTGCTTTCAAATGTTAGGTAATTAGAGATAAAATAACAGTGGAAAGCGTGACATTTTTACATATCTTAGTCTTATGTAATCTTCAAAGAGCAAAGACTTATAATGTATAATGTTTTCTTTAATATAAATTTTAACATTACCAGTACCACTTTTACCGCACCAGATGTGCATTTGGACAAATACTTTCTCTTCAGTGATGCTCAAGGCCAAAATATTTGAAAATTTAAAACCCAATACAAACACTGAAGAGCTGGATAAAACCAAAAGGACTACAATAATTGATAATTATAGTCTTCTAAACAATTACTTTATATGTCAGGCATTAATAAAGGATAATAATGCCCTATATGGTATGTCAGCCATTAAGATCAGTGAAGTGAAACTTGTATCAATGGTGCCTCATAACTGTTAGTGTTTTACAATAATACCAGTAGTTTAAGGTTTCTTAAAATATTGGTGCTGTACCTAGTTGTATAGAAAATGAAAAAGGCTTAGAAATAAAAAAAAAAAAATCACAATCAATAAGCTCACAGCATACCTGGCAACTTTTATAAAATTCTCCATGGGGATTTTAAGCACACTGTATCTTAAATGCATTTCTTGTACATGTCATAAAAGTATTTAATCTAATATTATATAGTTTTGAGTGTGTATCTATAATGCTTAAATGTATTTTTTAATTCTCAGATTGCCTGTTTTAAGATATTTAGTTGTATAATCGAGGATTTCAGGTGTCAGTAGCAATACCTTCAATGGAGAAAATCTCAAATGAATGGAATAGGTCTGACACAGTGGTCTATGGACCTGTGAGCTAATAAAATAAAACCAAAGGATGAAATGAGGGAAATAAGAAGAAATGTTTTGAAGCCAGTATGATATTTACTCCAAAATATATAATTTGAATGAAAAGAAAACAGTGGGGACAAAAGACATGTAAATTAACAATTCCCTTTATCATTCATTTATAGATCATGCGATTTACATTTACAAAGACACCATGACCTTTTTCTTTGATAGTGTAAAAATGTTTATATCAATAGTTTCCTGAAGGAATTGTGCTGACAGTTAGTAGTTCCAAGGTGAGATTTTTCATGAGTTCATTTTAGGACAAAATCACTAGATTTAGTTCAAATGTGCCAATTCTAAAGGATGAGAATAAGAACAAAGAAATCACTTAGATATAAATATAGAAAAGGATCACAATGCATTGAAAACTTTTGTTTGAAGCATGTTCTGGCTACCAAACTATATGGAATATCAAATTTTAATTAAATTATCACTGTTGCTAATTCCATAATGTAATAAGCAAGAGTAAACCCTGTTGTTTTATTTGAATTTATGCCATGAAGGGAACAAATGGTTATAAGAAATAAAGATGACAAACGCCACCTTTAGTTTTCACATCCAAGATAATAGATAAAAGTAAATTTATTTTCTGCTAGCTGCCCTGTTAATAAGAAAAGAAAATTGAAATATGGAGAAATGGATAAATGAATGTCAGCTATTGGTGTAGACATAGCCAGAATTTTGGAGGAAACTCTGTGAATTGAGCAAATTTTTATACGCAAACTTAAGCAAGGGGTTTTCTTCATTCATACTAATTTGAAAATACAGGAATCATAATCAGAGTACCCTTAAAAAATTAAAAAATGCCATTTTTCAACACAGGGGGGGTCTCTTCCTATATGAAGGTATATACATATGTGGTCCCTTTTTTGATACGTCAAATATATCAACGGGGTGCAATTTTACCGAGGAAATATATCAATAGGTAGTAATTGACCAATTGTGATATATCAATGGGTCATAATTTTTCAGTTTGTTGTGCAACGATCTTCACTGAATTTCCCAAACTCTTTGTCATTATGAATGGGTTATGATTTCGCTGTGAAATATATGTATAGGTAGGGATTTCACAATTATTCAATATATGAAAAGGGGGTGTTTTTAAAATCCCATATGCACAACTGTACCCAAAATCACAAGTTGAGACATGTTTTACTGCTGGATAGGAGGGGATGACCATTATGTTTATACCCCTAGACAACCCTTTAGCAAAGGTTTTACTGCTGAATAGGAGGGGACGACCAGTTTGTCTATACCCCTAGACAACCCTTGGGTGGTTTAAACATACCTGATGTTGGCTTTTTCATACTTTTTAATCCAAAAGTTTTGCCCTTCCATTATGCAACATGTCAAATTGTATGTTAGTTTAATCAACTATAGGATGCTGCCCCAAAGTTGCACATCTCCAAATAAAGAGCTGCGCCATGAGCGCATGATACACCTGTCGCTTTTTCAAGGAATAAAGTTCCATAACTCCTCAATGTCATATCAGAAATTTATACAAAATCTAAAGGGAGGTTATTTTAATAGATATAAAACAGTCACCAAAGTTTAACGAAAACTGTTCAAAGCACTTTTGAGCATAATTGTCCGCAAACTAGAAAATACCCCCTTTTCTATGAATAAAATTCCATAACTCGGAAACATAAAACCTGAAACTTATAAAAATCGAAAGGGAGCTTATGTCAATAGATATAAACAATTCACGGAAGTTTCACGAAAACTACTGAAAGTATTTTTGAGTTATTTTCCGAAAAACTGGAAAAACCTCCTTTTTAAATAAATAAAAAACTCTGAAACGCAAAATCTAAAATTTATAAATATCGAAAGGGAGCTCAAACAATTCACTAAAGTTTCATGCAAATTAGTTATAGCCTTTTTGAGTTAGTGTACGACATGTTGACGACAGACGGACAGTCAACCATAATACGTCCCGTAAACTGGTGTATAAAAAAAACATAAATTTTGATTTTTTTTTTCTTTTTCCATTCCCCTGCAAGACTAGTAGTGATAATGATAGGTGTAGCTCTCCTGACCTGTATAGACATTGGGCCTCAGTGAACACATGAATCACGATAATGATAGGTGTAGCTCTCCTGACCTGCAGAGACATTGGGCCTCAGTGAACACATGAATCACGATAATGATAGGTGTAGCTCTCCTGACCTGCAGAGACATTGGGCCTCAGTGAACACATGAATCACGATAATGATAGGTGTGGCTCTCCTGACCTGCAGAGACATTGGGCCTCAGTGAACACATGAATCACGATAATGATAGGTGTAGCTCTCCTGACCTGCAGAGACATTGGGCCTCAGTGAACACATGAACCACGATAATGATAGGTGTGGCTCTCCTGACCTGCATAGACATTGGGCCTCAGTGAACACATGAACCACGATAATGATAGGTGTAGCTCTCCTGACCTGCAGAGACATTGGGCCTCAGTGAACACATGAACCACGATAATGATAGGTGTAGCTCTCCTGACCTGCATAGACATTGGGCCTCAGTGAACACATGAATCACGATAATGATAGGTGTAGCTCTCCTGACCTGCATAGACATTGGGCCTCAGTGAACACATGAATCACGAAATATGTAGTGAAAAGTCAGGAAAACTGTCAATAGATGCTAAATGAACTTTTGAGATGTTTTTTCCCCAATTTTTGGCTTATCTGGAATCTGCAACCCATTTTTAAGAAGTCAATCCAGAACTGAAAGCATTTTAAATTTTAACACCTAACAATTTCTTGCCAGTTCAGACTTCATGTATTTTTGCAAGTTTTCAGACATCTGTACTGCTTGGCCACACAGAGAAGTGATTACCCCTAAAATGGCCAATTTTTCTCTGTATTCAATAATCATAGTTTAAATTTGGGTTCAAACAGCATCTTAAATCTGGAGAACTTAACAATATTTGCCCTAGGTTGAGTGAAATGAATATTTAACAGCTAATTTCTGGAAGTATGGAAAGCTAGTAGTGGAGCTATAAACCAAATTTAAGACAGAGGCCATAATATTACAACCCCTTCCTAAAGATGTTTAAGTGTTTCTGCGTACCTTAACAAAAACTTTGATTTTTTTTTACATTCATTCTATCCTAGTTGACCATGACAGTTATGCATATGCTTGAATGTTTGTAGAAATGAAATAATGTAATATAGTAATCATAAGAAGTTCCTAAAAGTGATTTTAAAATCCATCTACTTCATCCAAGACTAAATAGTTTAAACCTTTATAAGCCTTAATCTATCCAGAAGTATTATCAAAGGACTTGAACAAGGAAGTCAGCCATCCAAATATCAAACAGCAAGCAACATTCATCTAGAGATACTGGAAACATTGTCCTTAATTTGTCTATTTCTATATTACAGCAATCGTTGCAATATTTTAATCAGGTTTATGATAAAGGGGAGATAAATAATTCTTATAATGGAAGAAGTCATCAACATTGATTTAGAGTTACTTCCCTTAGGCTGTTATTAACTTAATGATGCCTAAAATATTAAAGTTTTGCATTTCTGTTGTAATCTACAAAAATAACAATCATCAGTCTTATATTACAAAATGATACACATTAAAATAATTACAACATAAATTTAAAAATCTTATTTATATTAACTCATGGGAATAATGATTTAGATTTCATCATGCATGCATGTTTCCTTTGCAGGAGTAATTACAGGAATTTGTCTTTTTTTTGTATAAAAATTTCATGTACATTGCAGACCAGAAAATTAACAAAATATACAATAGGTAGGTTCTGCAGTGAGAGTCAACAGGGAATGATGTGACATAATAAACATGCTAAAATGACATATCTTGAAGGTTAGGGTAAAATTGAGTATGTAACCATATTCCAAAAGATGTTTTACTCACATCCACATATTTGAATAAGACATCTTATTGTTTTTTGAAAGAAAAATAAGGAGATGTGATATGATTGGCAATACAACAACTATCCATCAAAAACCAAAGGACAAGGAGGTAAAACTCTTTCAATAAAATGCTTAAGACTTTTGGATTGAAAGCGTATTCAAATTATATGTTATAACTGCAGGATGCCTATATTAAAACCTGAATTGACAGAAAATAAAACTGAAAGCATTATTTTTTGTGAATAAAATGTCTGAGGTTAAGATGTAACAATTTTAACACATGAAAGCCTCTGTGAGAGTTTTTTGTATTGAAATAAATTCTCCTTATATATAGCTATACCTTACTCTATTATACTTGTTCATCAATCATGCTTTATATAATTTAAAACACACAACATTTAAATGCAAGATATAAAATGAGAGATACAACAGTAATAATTACCTGTCTAAAAGACCATTGATAATACTGTCAAATAAAAATAAAGCACAAATTAATTATAAAATCACTAAATATAGGGTTACTACATACCAATACCAAAGAAATAAAACAACTGACAAATGTGTCTACATTATAGTTAGGTATACTATGATAAAGCTGACCTAGGTGATGATTGCTACAAAATAGCAGGTTTTAATAAACTAGAGACTACAAAAAGCATAAATTCCTCATCTGGTAAAAATATGTCAAAAGATATTAACTTCATAAACTATTGACACAGATATATGTCTCCCCTTAATGTAATTTTAATAGTATAAAGTAAATGTTGAACTAAAACAGCAATACTTCAATATGTAAACTATACAAAACTTACAAAGTCAATAGACCCATGACTGAGAGGGTGGGGCCAAATAATCTCCATGGAAGTGAAATGTACCAATACTAATACAACTGCATACCATTTATCTTAAACTTTCCAGAGGGGTCTTGGTGGCCATGTGGTCTAAGTAGTCGAACTACTGTATCACTAGCCTGTCAACACTGAGGTTGTGAGTTCAAGTCCGGCACTTGGAAGGTGATGTGCGTTCCACTCCATTCTTAATTGACTAGGATTGTCAGATTTCCTACCGAAGGTCGGTGGTTCTCTTCGGGCACTCCGGCTTCTTCAACCAATAAAAACTGACCGACACGAAATAGCACAATAGTGTCGAAAGTGGCATTAAACACCAACCAATCAATCAATCTATCTTAGACTTTCCACTTTTGTCTAGTGCTTCACTATTAACTACTACTACTAGGGGGTGTTTAACGACCTTGACTGGCTGTTAAGCTCTCGCACAGGATCTGGTTTGTTGACTATTTCGGTTTGGTTTGAAGAATACTGCCTTCACAATGGCTGTTTCCAGGACAAGGTTGATCAGCTGGGCAGCCCACCAATCATGATGTAGTACTGGTCGATGAGTCTAGGACATAGTTATAATGATGATAGCAAGCATTATCAGGACCTCTGTTGTGAGACAGTGAAATGACTGTTCATTATCCAACACCATGGATACAGGGCCCTCGGACGTCAGACGGCATAACACTCCACTGTCCTCAATGGGTTTTGGAGTGTACGCTGATGCGGACGTTTATACAGACTGTACAGGGTTGAATTGGTTTCTGTCATCAAAAGTAGTATGTTGTTGAGCCATCTATCAGCAGTCTAACATCATTAAGTTTGCGGGTAAAGTGGAGCTGACCAAGCACGTCCATTCAGCTGTAATGACTGAGACGTGACTAAGAAATCTTCTGATAATCTTATGTGAAAGAATTAACAATCCCTATTAACTGACCTGATCACAAACTAATATATGTAAATAGTGCAAAAGTTTCAAAATCAATAGACAATAACTGAGGGGGAGACCAAATAATATCTATTAGAAATAAGATGTGCTAATAATAATACAACTGCATACCCAAATATCATGGACCTTCAACTAGTGGAAAACTAATACATTGTTGACATTGCCGATGACAGAAACAGCACACCTAAGTCTCGCTTTTTCATCTTTGTGGGCGAGACAAAAAATCGTGAAGAAAACAAAATCCTTACAAAACTTTCCACTATGTTTATAGATTTGTATAAGTTTTCATGATAGACGTAAAGGCAAAAATACTAAAAAAAAAAAAAAGTAGGTAAGTAACTCTTCTAAGGGGTTCATTTATCATATTAACCTTTTGTAGATCTTGTATTGCTGATTATTTTTAGGGTTTAAAGTCTGTCTTTAACAAAAACTAGAGGCTCTAAAGAGTCTGTGTTGCTAACCTTGATCTATGTGCATTTTCTACAATGACCATTCTCCATCATTATAGACTAGAATGTCATTCATGAATAAAATCTCTTTTTTGTTCATTTTGTCTACCTGATAATTTTTTTCTTTTTGATTTCTCCCTGTCTTCTTTAATTTTTGAACAAAATATACAGTACACAATTGTCATTTATGGGCAATAACTCCTACAAGGAGGAGTCATTTATGAGCAATAACTCCTACAAGGAGGAGTCATATGACAATTTCATCTGTGTTACCTATTTGTAAGTCTTGTTTTGCTGATCATTTTGTTATTTATTAATTTCTATTTATCTTTTATAGTTTTCAAGATAATAGGTGAAAACCCACACAAATTGGTAAAAATTGTAATTTATTAATGGCAATAACTAATAAACAATAAAGTTTGTAATTAATATAGCTTTACAGATAATAGGTAACAAGGAATGAGCTGTCAAATTGACAGCAAACTGGGTTTTCTGTATCTGAAAGGCACTTTCAAGCATTTTTGACCTGCCACATTCTATGCCTATTTTCCAATCTATCAAGGACTGTAACTCCTGCATGGCAGAAAAGAAAATCTTCAATATCAAACTTGACCACTCTTTTGTCATCATATTTAAACAGGATATTAAAGTTTAAAGAGCATTGTTTGAATGGTTCATACGTAATTGCAAAGAAACGACATAAACTGCCATTTTTCAATCTATCAAAAGCCTGGACTGAAAAGGGAATATCAATAACCAACTTTGACCTCCTTTTTTCATAACAACATATTATAATTTGAAAACCATAGGCAGAAGGATACAAAAGTTAATGAATGGAAACGACATAAAGTACCATTTTCCAATTTATCAAGGACCATAACTTCTGAGTGGTACAAGAGAAAATCATCAATATTGACTTGGTCTCTATTTTTTCATTATTATCAATTTATAAAATTTGAAAAGCATTGGTTGAACAGTTCATAAGTTATTGCACAGAAACTGATAGCAACCGCCCCCTGTCATACTTCACCAAATAAATAACTATTTTTTTCCTTTGGAAAACCGAGTTTAAAATGCCAAAATATTGGTAAAAATGTCATTTAAGGGCAATAACTCAAATAAGGAGTCAACTGGCAATGTCAGCCTTGCTTACATTTTTGTTGATCTAGTCTTGCTGATCATTTTTGATCATTTGAAGTTCCTCTCTATCTCTTAAAGTTTGTAAGGTAATAGGCAAAAATTTTAAATTTAAAAATAATTGATCAGCACTGATTTTTGAACTTGTTGAAGACATTGCTGATATAAACCTGTGATATAAGCTTAAACAAAATCTGACCTGAAAAAGCCCTGATATATGGTATTCAAATCTTCCCCATTTCCATTCTATATTCTATTCCTGTGAAGTTTCAGGGATCAGGGGTTGAAAAGTTTAGTTGATTACACAAATTAGGTACCCACTTTTCCTGCCTGCCCATCCAACATTACCATACAATATGCCTATAATCATTGGTTCAAGGAATATTCAGTGTCATTCATATGTAAACCTGAATTTCAGATATGCACCAAAGTAAAAATTTGGTAAATATAACCATATATTAGTTAAGTCTTTTCTAACAGTTAAACTGTCATGACAAATGAATATCATCATACGTAACAGAAATCTCATGACATCTATCAAATAATTTTTATTCTCATATTTATCCTTATCTAAGGCTTTATCGGTACAGAAGAAACCAATATCACAAATAGATTAAGTGATGGATGAGCCTTGAGTCAATTAGAATTATGAACAACCCAAGAAACATCTCACAAAAAATGTTTTCCGAATGGTATTCGGAATCCTTGAAGCAGAAATATACATGAATGGAGTTAACAAAATCCTTTCAACTTTTCTTATCCATACGAAAATAGAAACCCTTAATGAGACATACATAAAGTGAAAATTGTCCAGGACTTATAATATTAGGTAAATTAAACATGTAACATGAAGGAACACAGAACTCTTACCCTCTAGTGGTTCTCATTTCCTTCAATGAACAGAACCATTATCTATCCCGTCAGTAATAAAGCCAGAACCATTATCCATCCCGTCAGTAAAAGCTAAAACCACCAAAGACTATTGATAAAATGCTGCTGATTTATATTTTCCTGTTGTATGACACCCACAAAATTATAACTCTGGCTTCAAATAATCCCCTGGCCATGGTAGATTTTATTGATGAGTGCAGGACTTGCTTTAGATGCTAAATAATTGATTTGGAAATTTAACATATTTTCCTGGGTATCATAAATTCGTCAAGATATATCCCTGTTGTGTCGTGATAAATACAGTTTGTAATTTTTAATCTATCAGAGTAATAAGACAACATGCACTTAGATCTAGCATTTAATTTAGCTGTGTAGATATCATAAGTAATTCTGTGTCAAACTCTATCAGAGTAATATTAGACAACATGCACTTAGATCTAGCATTTAATTTAGCTCAGGGTAGATATAGTAATTCTGTGTCAAACATTAAACACAAGTCACAAATGATCCGTCACTACACAAAATAATCTCTTAACTTAGTTAACTTAGTCTTGTTCAGATTGCCTGCATTAATCTTAATTTTGGGTTACCACATTAGATAAGCAGAGTCTATGCTATTAAGCTACATAGCTAATAATTACATTATATCAGATGAGCAAAGATTTAGCAGAAAACCAATGTGTAAATCTACCACCCACATCTTATAGGTAAAGACAAAATTTCAGCATGTATCCTATCTTTATATCAAACTTGAACTTTCATTATCAAACTTACATATATGTTATTGTCATGAAAATCAATCGACTAAAATAAATTAACCAAGTTGATTGAAATGAAATTGTCAGTCCTTTGAGACAAAATTAAAACCTTTTTAAGAAAAATATATTGCTTGTTGGTTTAAACTTAAGCGTTTTGTGCCTTTGTCTACAATATGTGTCAATTACAGCAAGAAGATTTTATGACAGACTCAAGAAACTATGGTTTGTTTCTATGCTTTCTTATCAAATATTCAGTAGCAAAATGAAAATTAAAGAAGAGTTTTGCAGACTTCGTGGTTAACCACAAGTCTTATGACTTTCATTTACCAAGAAGCCAGTATACACAAATTTTCAATTTTGTCTGTAGGTAAGGTATACTTTACTTTATACATTTGCTACCACTGACCAACTTTTGTATTTCTCTGCAAATTTTCTGCCTGATCTTTAGATGAAACACTGACAACAAACTTGGCTTTGCCAATGTTTACATTTTAAGAAAAAAAACCATTCTTTGGTGATCTTTTTGTCTAAACATTACCTTAGAACAGGCACTTTTCTGTCAATCAAGTCTTGAAATAAAACAGAGCTGGTGATATATAATTTAGTTTTTCCCCAATGCATTTTTACCACAGCTTTTACATAAAACCAAATTACAAATATTCCAAAGTTTGAGCCTCATTTTTCTTGAAAACAATGTAAAATAAGGAGATGTAGTATTATTGCCAATGAGACAACTATTCAACAAAGTCTAAATGAAGTAAGAAACTAGACAGCCTTCAAGAATAAGCAAAACTCATACTGTATACTGGCCCCGACATGACAAAATGGAATTCAAATGAAAAAAACCAATGATTGATGTGTATTGCTTAACATCCAATGGCAAACTTTACAGTGTTAAAATTGCAGTATTAAGAATATGGTGCAAACATAAATTTACTGACGTTTTTTTCACTATCTTTAAGTCAGAGTCGATACAATTTCAGGGGAGATAACAAGCACAGTAACATATGTTTTATTTTATGATTCACATTTAGGTCTCATCTTGATCAGTACAACAATTCTCAAAATCACAAAAATGACAATATAAACTGAAACTGTATAGACTTTCCTTACACGTTATGCGCTATGTCAGTTATCAGAAATTTTATCAATGTTCAAGATACTGTCAGGGTAGGGCATGCAGAAAACTTTAAAACTTTCATTTGGTCTATCCACAAGAATCATGCAGTGTATAAGTATATACATGTAACCTAGAGCAAAGGATTCCACTTGGGAACAGATGTCTGCAGAAACCACTGAAATAGTTTACCTGGGAGACTGCAACCTAAAGAGAAATTACATAGTTTACCTGAGAGACTGCAACCTAAAGAGAAATTACATAGTTTACCTGGGAGACTGCAACCTAAAGAGAAATTACATAGTTTACCTGGGAGACTGCAACCTAAAGAGAAATTACATAGTTTACCTGGGAGACTGCAACCTAAAGAGAAATTACATAGTTTACCTGAGAGACTGCAACCTAAAGAGAAATTACATAGTTTACCTGAGAGACTGCAACCTAAAGAGAAATTACATAGTTTACCTGAGAGACTGCAACCTAAAGAGAAATTACATAGTTTACCTGGGAGACTGCAACCTAAAGAGAAATTACATAGTTTACCTGGGAGACTGCAACCTAAAGAGAAATTACATAGTTTACCTGGGAGACTGCAACCTAAAGAGAAATTACATAGTTTACCTGGGAGACTGCAACCTAAAGAGAAATTACATAGTTTACCTGGGAGACTGCAACCTAAAGAGAAATTACATAGTTTACCTGGGAGACTGCAACCTAAAGAGAAATTACATAGTTTACCTGGGAGACTGCAACCTAAAGAGAAATTACATAGTTTACCTGAGAGACTGCAACCTAAAGAGAAATTACATAGTTTACCTGGGAGACTGCAACCTAAAGAGAAATTACATAGTTTACCTGGGAGACTGCAACCTAAAGAGAAACTACATAACATACAATTATTTAAATTGCAGAGACATTTCTAAATTTAGCCAGTCTTTATTCCAAAATTACTTGCATGTTTCAGCAAAATAATGAACAAAAGACAGATCCTTCAGACAATGTTTAGGGAAAACAGTGCAGACTTTAATCATATTATGACATAGAAGTAAAGGACTTTGACACTAACGATTGTTTATTTGTCAAACATCTACTTATATAACAATTACTACCATACAAATAATAGAACAATTCATTAGTACTAAAGCCATCCAGATAATATACATCAGACTATAGAAGTCAGACAACCAGGACAATTTACAGAGACTAATTTTGATTTTACTATTAAGTACCCCATTGAGACCAATTACACAGTCCAGACTTTCCACTTGTTTTACTGCAGATTCAAGGGAGGGGGGGGGGGAGACAAAAAATAGGTGGGAGAGAAAAAAAGATTCTTAAAGTGGGAGGTGGGAGATAGGGGGCGGGAGGTTGAAGAAGGGTACCACCCTGTCCACCCCTCCTTAGTGAATGAGACCTTGTCTTCCCTATCTGGCTTCTCAATTTTATAAATGTTCCAAGAGAATCAACTCTAGGAGGGTCTAGAAGGGGGATCCTCCATTTCTTTAATTTTTTAGACTATTTTTCTCTATTCTTTATACTTTTTGCCCATTATCCTCTAATCTTTATTTTTTGGGTCAATTTTTCTATTATTTATATTTTTTGCCCATTATTCTCTATTCTGTAAACCCCATCCACACACTCCTCTAGCTGTATGTAGATAATATTCACCAAGTACTTTGTGGTTCAAAAAGCTTTAACTTTCCTCGATCTAAAGCTTAAATGCATAAAATGTATGCAAAATCAGAAGTGCATGCAACAGCTTATCATTTATAATGCATTCTGTCTAGCTCGTTCGTGTCTGCACGTTCATGACAATAGAATAGAAACTCAATAATCCTTAAAAGTCAATACAATTAAATGATTTTGTAACATTTCAATCTAATTTTGACTGAATGAAACACTCATTAAATTTTCAATTCTGTAGTCTGTACTTTATACAAGACAACAACAATTCAAGTAAGAAACAAAGACAATTCTATCAGATAGAGGACAAAGTGATAAAAAAGTCAAGGTTCTATCATATTGTCTGAAGTCTATTTACTATAAGCCTCAAAGTTTTGTTTATTTATGATATTTTTCTAATGATCTATATGAACATTTCTCTGAATAACATGATATATCATGATTTCTAAAACCAGAAAACAAAACTCATAGTCTCCATATATTGAAAACTGCCTATAAACTCTAATGTTGCTTCCTGTTCACAAGGTGCACAAGATTATGTGGGTTTAAAATATTCCGAAACCAAGACAAACCAAAAACTTTTTTTTTTCTGCTTCTACATTAGCTTGAATGAGTAAAAGATACATCAAAGTTCTGAAGTTCAAGTTATCTCCCCTAGACTCAACTAGAATAATGATCTTCACACAGAGTATTTGTTATTAAGACTTCCCTCAAATATAACGTTTATTTAAGAACTGATATCTCTATGACTGAAATAATATTTTAATAGCAGTTACCTCCCCCTCAACATGTCTCTCCTTTTGGTGTTACTAATGTAAATATAAGGGGAAGTAACTCTTACAACAAGTAATCATGGAGAGAGACCAGGTGATCTCTATATAATCACTAAATGTTAGGGTATGATTAAAAGAAGGTGAAATTAATGTGACTGAACAATAATTATTCTAGTTAACAAGATGGGGAAAAATACTAACATAAAATCCTTAACATTGATACAATGTTCAAATAACAAAGTAAGATCAAATGAATCTTGTATACCATTTATAATGGCTGGATGTATTTTATCTTAAATATCATCAGTACATTTAACATTAGTTTCACATCAAATCTAAGACCAACTTTTTCCAATGATTAAATAACAGTTGATTTCATTTGATCAATCAAAATTTGATTGACAAAAAAGTATGTTCAATATAATCTAAAGTTTCCTATATTTTCTGTAATCATATCAGGTTTTCTATTATATTGTCAAACTGTTATTCATGAAATTGAAAATGGAAATTGAAAAGGTTCATTTATCAAATATAGTTTACATCTATATATAATTATTTCAATATGATATATAAACTCATAAACTGTGTTTATGGACAACTTTTCAAACATTAAATTATAACCCAGGGTATATCAGTAATTATACAAGCCATCATTGACACCACTTAAAAGTTATATTATAAATTAATTTTAGAACTTGTTGACAATAAGTACACCATGGAGAATATGAATTCAAATTAAAATCCATCATTAAACAATTGTAAAACAAGAAATCTAATATGAGGATACAAATAATAAACTTGTACATACTGTAAATTCAGAAATTATTGCGTGCATTTATAATTGCGAATTTTAAAGAATGGACTAAAATGCGAGATTAATTATTGTGATTTCAGGAAAATCTGCATACAGATTTTTGTATCAGATATCACAATCCAGATTTTGAATTTTATATCAATAAAATCTTTGACTGTGACCTTAATGTGAGTTCTTTAATTATTGCGATGATAGTTTCTGAATTTACAGTAGTGTAAAGTGTGAATGAATTTCAATAAGTTTTCATTATTGACCAAGTATTGTACCAAATCATTTCAACTGTTGCATAATACATTTGCTATCATGATAAATTATACTAAAATGATTGAGTTCTATGGTGGGTCTTTCATAGCTAATATAACTATACAGCATGACTTTTGCTCATTGTTGAAGCCCATACTGTGCCGTATTATTGCTTACATCCTCATTCTTTGGTCTCTGATGGGTTATAGTGATCTCCTTGGCAATCATACCTCAATCTCATTATTTTTAGAGTCGAATCAGTATTTTTTTCAGTTATTTACATATTACATAAAAATAAACAGATTTAAGGAATTTCAAAAGTCCTAACTGCTGAATGATCTGTACAACAAGTTATATATACAAATAGAACTTAGAATGATTGAATCTAAGGTTACAGTTGTCACATAGTTCTATGACACATTGACAATACACAATAGCAGCAGACAAAGTTAATCTGAGATCATTTGGTGATTACATTAAATGACTGCAATCACATTAATGGACCTTTGGGCCAAGAAAAAATTATGCGATTGAAAATACATTAATGGACCTAAAATTCACAGGGCCAGGAAAACATTATGCAATTGAACAATCTTAATGGACCTGTGGGCCAATAAACATGCAATTGAAAAACTTTAAAACTCTAAAAACCACTTTAAACTGCTGCAATACTTTAATGCTTTAGACATGTTAACAATGAACATTAAACTCCCACGTTTAACATACCAATTTTTTACACCAAAATATCCCTGATAAAATGGAGTTTCCATGTCTGTCACCTGATCTACACCATTAAACTGTTACGTAATAATGTGTTACAAAACTGACTTCTATTTGTTTCAATGGAGTACTTTGGCTGTCTATACCAGAGAACAATTACAGAATTGATACATTTACATATCTGACAGTGATGCTTCTGTGTGTTCTCACTCAATACTTTCAATCAAGATTTATTTTAAACAACTATTGTTACTTTAAGACACAATTAAACAGAGAGCTCGGGTTTCTTAAAACTAGCTAGCATTAATTCCATTCAAAAAGGCATACAAACCATTGGTAAAATAAACTGTTGACACAGAGATATGTCTCGCCTTTTATAATTTTCATAGTATAATGCACATATTGAATCCAAATGGCAATATTTAAACATGTAGACTATGCAAAACATTCAAAGTAAATGGACCATGACTTAAGGAGCAGGACCAAATACCTCCATGGAAATGAGAAATGCCAATGCTTATTAAACTGCAAAACAAATTCCATTGACTTGGTTCCCTTAACACTAACTTAAACACAAACTTTAACTTGTAAACAATGTAAAAGTTTCAAAGTCAATGAGCCATGATAGGAGGTGGGGCCAAATAATCTCCATGGAAAAGAATACTTTCAAATGCCAATACTATCATTAACTTAACATTAGTGGTTCCTCTTAAAACTGGCCTAATCACAAACTTTAACATGTAAACTATGCAAAACATTCAAAGCCAATAGACCATGACTGGGGGGCAGAGCCAAAAAATCTCCATGTAAATGAGATGTGCCAATGCTTATGCATCTGCATACCAAATATCGTTGACCTACTAGTGGTTCCCCTTAAACTTGAATCACACAAAGTAATGCATGTTAAGTAAGCAAAAGTTTCAAAGTCAATAGACCCTGATTAAGGGGGTGGGGCATAATAATCTCCACAGAAATGAGATGTGCTAATGCTAACACAACTGCATAACAAATATCACTGACCTACAACCAGTGGTTTCCCATAAACTGACCTAAATCACAAACTAAAACATTGTTGACGCTGACATCCCCGATACCGTTGGAAACAGCTTACCCAAGTCTTGTTTTTTGACTTCGTCAAGGCAAGACAAAAATAAATTGCTTCGACGCACGCAGCTGGATACGAACGCAGAGGTCCAACCCTGAACAGTCGGGCAAAAATGGACACAATATTTGCGCTTGATACAGGTCTGAATTTGGATTTGACACAGAATAACTGTAGTCAAAGAACTTAGAATTGGTTATATGATGTGAATTTATATTCAATTTTTTGCTTTTGTGCAATACACTATGGTGTTGCGAATTATACCCCTTCCCCCCCCCCCCCCCCTTTTATTTGCTTTTGTGCAATACACTATGCTGTTGCCAATTGAGCTCCCCCTTTTTTTTGGTAAAAAAAAAAAAATTGAAATTTTCTTTTTAATTTCTGAAATCTGAAATGAGAAAAAAAAAATGTACTTAAAAGTTATTGTCCATTAACAAGGAAACCCTTGTTTTCCCCCTTTTTCGCCCCTAATTCCTAAACGGTTTGAGCCATTACCCCCCAAAGCCAATCCTAACCATCCCTTTGTGGTACAATAATTTCAGAGAGATCCATACACTGTTCCACAAGTTATTGTCTGGAAACTAGAAAAATGCTTATTTGGGCCCCTTTTTGGCCTCTAATTCCTAAACTGTTAAGAGTATAACCCCCAAAATCAATCCCAACCTTCCTTTTGTAGTTATAAACCTTGTGTTTAAATTTCATAGATTTCTATTTACTTATACTAAAGTTATTGTCCGGAAACCAAATGTCTTTGGACAACGCTGAATACAATGACGTGATACCAATATACGATCGCAAAATTTTTGGCGGTCATATTATAAAGACCTTTATAACACTTCAAAGATTTATTCTGCAGAATCAACTTTTTAAGTCGCTGTAAATCATATTGTATCATAATTATCTACATTGAATATTCAACAACAAAAAAATGCTCCATATAGGCCCTATTTTTATCATTACAATCACTTTTTTTTTAAATACGCAAAATCATTGGTCTCTGTTGGATAGTTATTTAACTGCTTATCATGCCACATCTTTTTTATACAAAGGCAAAATTGTATGCAACAACAAACTAGAGGCTCTCAAGAGCCTGTGTCGCTCACCTGTATTTACTGATGCTTTGGAAATCATGTAAAATAAGGTTAAAATCATAATTAATAGTATTAGATATTAGATAGTATAATGATATCTAAGATAATAACAAAAAAGTGCAAAATTTTTGTAAAATTACTAACTCAGGGGCAGCAACCCAACAACAGATTGTCGGATTGGTCTGAAAATTTCAGGGCAGATAAATCTAAATCTGATGAACATTTTTGCCACCTGTCAGATTTGCTCTAAATGCTTTAGTTTCAGAGATATAAACCAAAAACTGCATTTTACCCCTATGTTCTATTTTTAACCAAGTCGGCCATGATGGTTGGAAGGCGGGGTCATCGGACAAATTTTTTAAACTAAATACCCTAATAATGATTATGGCCAAGTATGGTTAAATTTGTCTCAGTAGTTTTAGAGAAGAAGATTTTTGTAAAAGATTACAAAAATTTACAAAAAATTGTTAAAAATTGACTATTAAGGGCAATAACTCCTAAAAGGGTCGACTGACAATTTTGGTCATGACAACTTATTTGTAGATCTTACTTTGCTGAACATTATTGCTGTTTACAGTTTATCTCTATCTATAATAATATTCAAGATAATAACCAAAAACTGCAAAATTTCCTTAAAATTACCAATTCAGGGGCAGCAACCCAACAACAGGTTGTCAGATTTGTCTGAAAATTTCAGGGCAGATAGATCTTTACCTGATAATCAGTTTTACCCGATGTCAGATTTACTCTAAATGCTTTGGTTTCAGAGATATAAGCCAAAATCTACATTTTACCCCTATGTTCTATTTTTAGCCATGGCGGCCATCTTGGTTGGTTGGCGGGGTCATCTGACACATTTTTTAAACTAGATACCCTAATGATGATTGTGGCCAAGTTTGGTTAAATTTGGCCCGATGGTTTCAGAGGAGAAGATTTTTGTAAAAAGCTAACGACGACGGACGACGGACGCCAAGTGATGAGAAAAGCTCACTTGGCCCTTCGGGCCAGGTGAGCTAAAAACTATAAACTATAAAGACACTTACAACAGAAAAAAACCTTTGAAAGTAAAGTACACTAAATGACATTTACAGTTTGTTCTTAAATTGTGCTGTTACACCATTGTCTCAGGTAATTAATTTAAAGGGAGAGGGTTCAGCACTGACAAATATTTTTAACCCCACCACCTTCTATATGCCTGCCTAAAGTCAGGAGCCATTAATTCAGTGGTTGTCATTGGTTGCTGTATGTCATATTTGTTTTTGCGTTTATTGTTTTGTACATAATTAGACTGTTGTTTTCAATTGTTTTACATTTTGTCAGGTACGATCTTACTATACTGTATGTGTTGTCCTCATTGTTGAAGGCCTTTTTGGTTCTGATGGATAGTTGTCTCATTGCCATCATACCAAATCTTTTTTATATATATTATAAACACATATACGAAGACAAAATGGACTCATGCCAAAAACACATATACAAAGCCAAGCATGACAGAAAACTTAAACCAGTCAAAGTAACAAATAGCAAGGAGTTTTCTCTCCCACAACGGACCCTTAAAAGAATGCAGAATCTTTTAAATGAGTCACAAATAAAAAGAAGGCAAGTCAAGACTACTGCAAACAGAACATATCTATGCATCGGATACTTTAATAATTGTCAAACAGAACATATCTATGCATTGGATACTTCAACAATCATCAAACAGAACATATCTATGCATTGGATACTTCAACAATCATCAAACAGAACATATCTATGCATTGGATACTTCAAAAACTATCAAACAGAACATATCTATGCATTGGATACTTCAACAACTATCAAACAGAACATATCTATGCATTGGATACTTCAACAATCATCAAACAGAACATATCTATGCATTGGATACTTCAACAATCATCAAACAGAACATATCTATGCATTGGATACTTCAACAATAATCAAACATAACATATCTATGCATTGGATACTTCAACAATCATCAAACAGAACATATCTATGCATTGGATACTTCAACAATCATCAAACAGAACATATCTATGCATTGGATACTTCAAAAACTATCAAACAGAACATATCTATGCATTGGATACTTCAACAACTATCAAACAGAACATATCTATGCATCGGATACTTCAACAATCATCAAACAGAACATATCTATGCATTGGATACTTCAACAATCATCAAACAGAACATATCTATGCATTGGATACTTCAACAATCATCAAACAGAACATATCTATGCATTGGATACTTCAACAATTATCAAACAGAACATATCTATGCATTGGATACTTCAACAATCATCAAACAGAACATATCTATGCATTGGATACTTCAACAACTATCAAACAGAACATATCTATGCATCGGATACTTCAAAAACTATCAAACAGAACATATCTATGCATTGGATACTTCAACAATCATCAAACAGAACATATCTATGCATTGGATACTTCAACAACTATCAAACAGAACATATCTTTGCATTGGATACTTCAAAAACTATCAAACAGAACATATCTATGCATTGGATACTTCAACAACTATCAAACAGAACATATCTATGCATTGGATACTTCAACAACTATCAAACAGAACATATCTAAGCATCGGATACTTCAAAAACTATCAAACAGAACATATCTATGCATTGGATACTTCAACAATCATCAAACAGAACATATCTATGCATTGGATACTTCAACAATCATCAAACAGAACATATCTTTGCATTGGATACTTCAAAAACTATCAAACAGAACATATCTATGCATTGGATACTTCAACAACTATCAAACAGAACATATCTATGCATTGGATACTTCAACAACTATCAAACAGAACATATCTTTGCATTGGATACTTCAAAAACTATCAAACAGAACATATCTATGCATTGGATACTTCAACAACTATCAAACAGAACATATCTATGCATTGGATACTTCAAAAACTATCAAACAGAACATATCTATGCATTGGATACTTCAACAATCATCAAACAGAACATATCTATGCATTGGATACTTCAACAATCATCAAACAGAACATATCTATGCATTGGATACTTCAACAATAATCAAACATAACATATCTATGCATTGGATACTTCAACAATCATCAAACAGAACATATCTATGCATTGGATACTTCAACAATCATCAAACAGAACATATCTATGCATTGGATACTTCAAAAACTATCAAACAGAACATATCTATGCATTGGATACTTCAACAACTATCAAACAGAACATATCTATGCATTGGATACTTCAAAAACTATCAAACAGAACATATCTATGCATTGGATACTTCAACAACTATCAAACAGAACATATCTATGCATTGGATACTTCAACAACTATCAAACAGAACATATCTATGCATCGGATACTTCAAAAACTATCAAACAGAACATATCTATGCATTGGATACTTCAACAATCATCAAACAGAACATATCTATGCATTGGATACTTCAACAACTATCAAACAGAACATATCTTTGCATTGGATACTTCAAAAACTATCAAACAGAACATATCTATGCATTGGATACTTCAACAACTATCAAACAGAACATATCTATGCATTGGATACTTCAACAACTATCAAACAGAACATATTTTTGCATTGGATACTTCAAAAACTATCAAACAGAACATATCTATGCATTGGATACTTCAACAACTATCAAACAGAACATATCTATGCATTGGATACTTCAAAAACTATCAAACAGAACATATCTATGCATTGGATACTTCAACAATCATCAAACAGAACATATCTATGCATTGGATACTTCAACAACTATCAAACAGAACATATCTATGCATCGGATACTTCAACAATCATCAAACAGAACATATCTATGCATTGGATACTTCAACAACTATCAAACAGAACATATCTATGCATCGGATACTTCAAAAACTATCAAACAGAACATATCTATGCATTGGATACTTCAACAATCATCAAACAGAACATATCTATGCATTGGATACTTCAACAATCATCAAACAGAACATATCTATGCATTGGATACTTCAACAACTATCAAACAGAACATATCTATGCATTGGATACTTCAACAATCATCAAACAGAACATATCTATGCAATGGATACTTCAACAACTATCAAACAGAACATATCTATGCATCGGATACTTCAAAAACTATCAAACAGAACATATCTATGCATTGGATACTTCAACAATCATCAAACAGAACATATCTATGCATTGGATACTTCAACAACTATCAAACAGAACATATCTATGCATTGGATACTTCAACAACTATCAAACAGAACATATCTATGCATCGGATACTTCAAAAACTATCAAACAGAACATATCTATGCATCGGATACTTCAACAACTATCAAACAGAACATATCTATGCATTGGATACTTCAAAAACTATCAAACAGAACATATCTATGCATTGGATACTTCAACAACTATCAAACAGAACATATCTATGCATTGGATACTTCAAAAACTATCAAACAGAACATATCTATGCATCGGATACTTCAACAACTATCAAACAGAACATATCTATGCATTGGATACTTCAAAAACTATCAAACAGAACATATCTATGCATTGGATACTTCAACAACTATCAAACAGAACATATCTATGCATTGGATACTTCAACAATCATCAAACAGAACATATCTATGCATTGGATACTTCAACAATCATCAAACAGAACATATCTATGCATTGGATACTTCAAAAACTATCAAACAGAACATATCTATGCATTGGATACTTCAACAACTATCAAACAGAACATATCTATGCATTGGATACTTCAACAATCATCAAACAGAACATATCTATGCATTGGATACTTCAACAACTATCAAACAGAACATATCTATGCATTGGATACTTCAACAACTATAAAACAGAACATATCTATGCATTGGATACTTCAACAATCATCAAACAGAACATATCTATGCAATGGATACTCCAACAATTATCAAACAGAACATATCTATGCATTGGATGATTCAACAACTATCAAACAGAACATATCTATGCATTGGATGATTCAACAACTATCAAACAGAACATATCTATGCATTGGATACTTCAACAATCATCAAACAGAACATATCTATGCATTGGATACTTCAACAATTATCAAACAGAACATATCTATGCATTGGATACTTCAATAATTATCAAACAGAACATATCTATGCATTGGATACTTCAACAATTATCAAACAGAACATATCTGTGCATTGGATACTTCAACAATCATCAAACAGAACATATCTATGCATTGGATACTTCAACAACTATCAAACAGAACATATCTATGCATTGGATACTTCAACAATCATCAAACAGAACATATCTATGCATTGGATACTTCAACAACTATCAAACAGAACATATCTATGCATTGGATACTTCAATAATTATCAAACAAAAAAAGCAAAGATCTCACCTGGGCTTCTCACAAAGGATTTTTGAAGGCGAGTACAGGGATTCATCATTTTTGGCCATGGTGAGTCCAACAGTGATGAGAAAAAATTAGAAATGATAAAAATAATTTATTATTTCAGTCTCCATGACAAAATGGAGTAAAAAATAACATCTAATTAAGATTTTTTTAACATTTGCTGTAAAATGATAATATGTGTGCTCAGTAATTACAATATTTTACAATCTTGATGCCATCTTAAATGACTCAGTTTTGCTCCAGTAGTACATTTGCACCTTTAACTATGTGTAACTGGCTGTCACAGCATGTTCTAATTGCAAAATTGATATGTTAGGGAGAATGTCAAGTCAATTCATCGTGACAAGATAAAGTTAATGATGAAACATCAGAAACATCCATATGTCCAAGCTTAATTAGGTTTAGCTATTGCAATGACAGTACACATTTAGCTATTGCAATGACAGTACACATGACACATATTTCTGGAATATAGACCTACTGACATCAAGGTAGACTCAAACACTAAAAAGTTTAGACAGCTAAAAGGAAAAACATTTATTATTTGTCAACATTTAAAGGGCCTATAGATTACCTAAACCATCATACACAACTTTGATGAAGCTGCAAACTTGATGTACAGTTACTGTAGCCTCTCTGCTGAAAATCTCACAAAATTATTTAACCATATGCTTTGAAATATATTTGATAATTCAGAAGGATCCTTTTGAGTTATTGCCCTTGAAAGACAATTTTCAGCAAATTTCGCAGTTTTGGCTTTTAGCTTATAAACATTTATAGAGAAACTTTAAATAGCACTCAACAAATACACTAAGTAATGTCAAAGTGTTCTAAGTACATTACTATTTCCACAGTCCATTATGTATGAAAGGCTTAGTAGTTTCAAAACAATTTATTTGACATTTTTATTTATTACTATAGGGCAAAATGAAAAGCAGAGCTCCCAAAGGGTAATCTTTATGTTCAGGTTCAATATACAGGTTTCGCTGTACATGGAAACGCAACTAATCATGAGAATTTATTGTTGACCTTTAAGTAAGTTACTGAACTCTGAAAAAGAGTCAAGGACAGGTGATCAAATTCAATCAATTGAGACTCAATATAACCTATTTATTCCTTTATTCAAAATATAGATTGGCTAGCTTGTCTACATTGTAAAAAAATAATCTCTACACAATTAGTTAATGCTGTCACCACTGAATTACCATAACTTTGTGTCTGTCACAAGTGAGAAAAACATAAATAAATAGTTAATCAGATTTACTTTTTTGCCTCTTAAAGATGCAATTTGTGACAAGATTGAGACATCCCTTGACAGAATAAACCATTAACATGCAAAACATGGGACTGGCCAGCTCCTTAAGGACCTAAAGAATTCAATTTTCCTTATTTAATCGTATAAAATTTGTTATAACCGAATTCTTTAATTTATGTAAAGTCAATTTTCTTAAATACAATATGTAAAGATAGTAGGAAGATTTTGAAAATTCTGATTTCACTGAAAAAGTCTATTTTTCTTAAAAGAAATGTAAATTTGGTCTTAATGATAGTCAATCCAGCTCTTTCTAATCATTGTATATGTTAATGAGAAGTATTAAGCTTTAAAATTGGAGAATATTGTTCAACCAAAAATAACAGCACTCAGACTGATGCACAATTGGGGTCTGGACAGCCATCCTAAAGGTAAGTTAAGTGACTATCTTCCTAGGTCAATCTCATCTTTTTCTAGTTTCTTTACGGTTAAAAATAGTTTTTAACTAAAGTGGTAAAAAATATCCATGGTACGAAATTCTATCCAATAATTTTATAATTGAATTAAAAATTGCAGACAAGTTTAACTGCAGCTCAATGTAATAATTCCATTATTTAAAGTAATCATATAAAACTGGTTTGCAGGCAATCTGATATAAAGATAAGACATACCTGGCTCCCTGGGAAAACAGTCTGGAGAAAAATGACAACATTGGTAATTGCTTTATCCCAAAAGTTATACAAATATAATCCTCAGTTCTTTTAACTCTCTATTATCCAACAAATTTAAAAGGATATCTGCAGAAACTTGACATTTTTGCATAATTTCTCATTAAAACAACAAAAACATGCATAAATCCATACCAAACATATAGTCATGTTTTTTATTAGACAATTATAAAGTCTTTAGATCAGTGTGGCTTGTTAGGAAAATGTCAAACTTTTTTAAATGTTGACATTGATGATATGTCAAGCCTCACAACAGGATAAAATCAAATATATAACCTACAAAATAATTACAAACTACGCAAATGAGAATGATACGACTTTATAACCAAATGTGAATTAAATATATTTACACTTCATTTCATACAAATATTATTGGGACGTGCCTTACAGGTATGTAGTGACCAAAATCTCTAAATGAAAATGAAATCTTCACACATGACAAATCATAAAATGATTATATCTTATATACTATATTATTGGTGAATATTCAGGTTGTATTGAATTATATGATATATCAATATCACTATATTAACCTCTGGTAATTTCGAGACAAGGATTCTGTATGTTATTAACTATCAAATAATACTGCCGAAAAGCATTAAAAAACTGATTGAAATATTTCTATTATATCTGTCATGTCATCAATGTTCTCTACAAATAAAAATAACCAAACAAATTAGTTAGTAATGAATTAAAATCAATTGACAACAACCATCAAAGTCATTATCGGGCTAAATTAGGTAATACATTTGTATTGTAATCAATCCCTTCTGGCTCTGTCAACAACTTTCTTCAAGTTTAAACTACTTTATGTATGTGACAGCCAGCTTAGCCAAAGCCCCTTTAATATATGTCTACAGATTGCAGGCTTCAGATGGAGGATTTCATTTGAAGAGGAATTAAGACAATCCATGTGACCAACTTTTAGGCAGAAATATTAAAGGCATAATCTGTACTTTTTCATTTAACCAACCATATAAGAATTAGCAAAATTTTTATAAAATAATCTGTCTATTGTTCAAGACTTAAATGTTGACTCTAGATTTTGTTTTATTTTGTCATTGGGTTGCTGTATCTTAGGAGTTTAACACACATATCCTTTTATTTCTACTTTGGATGACCTTTGGTTATCTGTTTTACTGGACTGCTGTATCTTAGGAGTTTAACACACATATCCTTTTATTTCTACTTTGGATGACCTTTGGTTATCTGTTTTACTGGACTGCTGTATCTTTGGAGTTTACTACACATATCCTTTTATTTTTACCAGGGCTCACACTACTTCAGAATCATAGGGAGAAGTGACTTCTCTTTTTGAAACTGATAGGGAGAAGTGGTGAGATTTGAAAGAGAAGTGCTCCTTCGGGCGCTGCGCTACAATGTTTTGATTTAACCATAGTATACAGGGTCATATATTAATAATGTTCTTTTTATATTGTTCAATTCATATCTGAGTATACAATTAAATTAACAGTTCAAATTCAAAGTTGTTTAAGTTTAGGTTCTTGTGAGAAACTACCAACTAAATATCTAGCACTAAAAAGATTTTTTTTTATGTCAAAAAGGTAAAGAAGTTATAAAATATGAATTACAATTCAATTAAAAACTTGTTTATCATGTTTATAAAATTCAGTGTTTCTCATCAAAAGATATATACAAAGTTAACCTGGGCCATATAATATATTGATATTAGTCGTTAAGCAACTTTAATCAATATTTTGAAACAATCCATATAAATTATATGGAATTATATACATTAATCAATTAGATCTAACCAAAAGTCTCTTAATGCGCGTGGAATGCGTAATTTTTCCTTTTGGGTTCAATATTCTTCAGTCAGCTGTTCCATTCATGCATCAACCGTAGTGATTATTGTAAAAATACAGATTTCCGTCGTAGCTGGTCCGGTTCCGATCCGTAGTTAGATAACGGTTTATGGCGGACGAAGAAAATTTACAAAAATAAACGATGTTTGATAAGCTATTTGGAAAGGAATATGACATTTTTAATGCAATAAATGGATCAAACATTTACTGGAGGCAACTTTTATCACTTTCAAATGAAGTAACAAACTTATTTTGCTGCCGAAAGTTAGATTGATGTACGCTCTCTGAGTAACAAGTACCGGAAGTGCATGCAGTGATAAAAAGTTGTCTTTTTATTAAATAACCTACAACACACGGTAAATTCAATGCTTAAACCTCGTTTCTTAAGAAAATGAATCGTTTATGTATGCATTTCTTTAATAATTAATAAAAAATTGATGTTTTATCAACTTGGTAAAAATTGAAAATGTCCGATGACGAAAGCGACTGAAAGCGATTATCGTCTACAACAGGGCGACTTGTTTTCGCTTTTGAGGGTCGGGCAAAGCGAAGTGACAGACGGGAAAGCGACTTCTTCGCCCTAGTCGCCTGGAAGCGTGAGCCCTGTTTTACTTTAGATGACCTTTGGTTATCTGCTTAACAGGGTTGCTGTATTTTTAGAGTTGAACACACACATTCTTTTATTTCCACTTTGGATGACCTTTAAATTTAAAATTGAGAATGGAAATGGGGAATGTGTCAAAAAAGACAACAACCCGACCATAGAGCAGACAACAGCTGAAGGCCACCAATGGGTCGTCAATGCAGCGAGAAATTCCAGCACCACTGTTTTACTGGACTGGTGTCTCTTTGGAGTTTAACACACATATCCTTTTATTTCTACTTTGGATGACCTTTGTTTATCTGTTTTACTGGACTGGTGTCTCTTTGGAGTTTAACACACATATCCTTTTATTTCTACTTTGGATGACCTTTGTTTATCTGTTTTACTGGACTGGTGTCTCTTTGGAGTTTAACACACATATCCTTTTATTTCTACTTTGAATGACCTTTGTTTATCTCTTTCTCTGGGTTGCTGACTCATTGAATTATACCAAAAACTCTTTTATAAAGGGTAAAAATGTCATGTGTACTTAAAATTTTAAGCACATACATAAAAAAAGTTTTTGTGAAAGTATCTCCAAGTTAGAAAAACATGTTTGGTTCCATCATTTTTGTTAAAAAACTGAGAACCAATTCTAAAGATTTTGTATTCTTTTATTGCTTCAATCTTTTCTATATGCCTTACATACAAGGAAAAAGAATTTCATCTCTTTATATGGCATTTTAGTATTACATGGAGACTAACGATATATCACCTTATGAAGTTAATAATACACTAAGACAAAATTGCATGTTGTTCAATAAGAAAAAAGCTGTATAGACCATTAAAACTGTTTAAAGTTGTCCCTTGTGTATTGCATTACTGTATAAAACAATCGTCATATTTCCATGGAAATGTGGTAATTGTTAGACACTTCTATAATAAGGTAAAACTCATATTTCAAAACAGCTATTATAGAGAGACATAATGAATTGTTCATTAAGGTCAAGTAACGTTCAATATGGTTAAGCCAAGTGTGATCAAAAGCAATTTACAAAAAAGAAAGAAAATAAATAATTGTGATTGAACCCACAAAAATCTAACCATTCGCAAAAATCCAACCATTCAGATGCTACATTAAGAATACTGATATGAATAAACCAATTCAAAATGGTACTTAGTTCATAACATATAACACATTATATATAGATAGCTCAGCATTTATATAAGAATTATAAGGTAAGGATTCATGCTGGATTAATTTTTTCCTCTTTTGACTGAAAAATTGTGCTGCATAAGTCTGTTGGTGGTCCTACAGAAAGGAGCTATTTCACTGAAAACTTAAAGACCCATGAGGGATACTAAATGTTTTAAAATCACATTGTTAAAAATCATTCTAGTCCAAATTGGAAAACCTAACATACCAGTCCATTAAATCAACCCATCTGTTACTATCTGATACTTAACTAGATTTAACAGAAGACTTTACCATTACTCCATCAGAGTTACAAGTTAATGCTGATTGGCTCCAGTGGGAAATCCAGTGAACGAAAACAAAAGAAAATTCACTCTTCTTATGATAGAGTTGAGAAAGTCAATAATAAAACAATACCGGTGACGATACTGATCAAAAGTTATTTCTAAATAATAATTGTACATTTTAAAGAAATTATTTGTTAAACTGTGTTATTAGAAAAATACATGCAAACACACGATGTTTTATGTTCAGTATTTATCAAGATAATTGCTTTAGAAGCTTGTGAAACTGAAATTTAAAAACTGACAATCTTTGCTGCCTTTTTATTAAAAAAAAATGGAAAAAATCATGTACAAAATCGAAAGATCTTTCGAGTCACCAATTTTCTCAGTGTTCCAAAAAGTCCTTAGCATGTTACAATTTCCCAAAGTATGCTTATTTTTTCACACCTAAGTTATCGAGCACATCGGTCTGCTCTAATTTTTTCACATGTACATTCAATAGAGAACTATTGTCTTTTCGTGAATATAAACATTTAAAAGTCTGTCTGTGCAGGTTAAAAAATTAAAGATAACTATTTTGTATACTATTTTAAGAAAAGGTCATCTCGAGTTTTGTACAAGTATTTGCGGTCTTCTCGATCTATTTATATTCAATGTTTACATCGAGATAAGGTCTGTTTGATTTTGCTTAGCAACTTAGTTTCAAAAGTGCCAATCTTTGCTGCACATCAATTGATTCCTTTGGATTTGTTCCCGGACTTTCTCTGATCTATATGTATATATATACGAATAATTAGCATGTTCCAGAGAGATATACAGACTGTAAAAAAAAATAAATTGAAGTTGGTACTCCAGGAATTTATTCGCATAGCAACATTTTAAACCAATTTTACTCCAAGCATCTATAGCCTGCTGTACTCGTCGTTTGCTACTTAAGGAGGAATATGACAACATTGAGTGCAAGTCTTGTTTTTATTTCAATCTATTTCTATTTTTACTATTTACCAGAATGTTTTTCCGTGAATCCATAATTGATAGCGTCCTTGCTAAAATGGGACAAACATTAAGATCTAGTTTTCAGTGTTTACAGGGGAGGTAATATTTTGTCACTAGATTTCCCACTGACTCAAGATCTTGCAAGTAAATATAATTACACCAACTATAAAAATCTCTTTTCTATCATGTCTTAATTAAAGTATTTAGGTAAATGGGTTTTTGAGCCAAAACATTTTTCCCAATATTGTATGCTATATATATATTGTCTGTTTTGAAAGACTAATAGTAATATGAAAATCTCGGTCAATTAACACACTTTATTTGATAGAACATTCAGTTTACATTTACTTGTTGCACATTGAATGCAGATGCTTAGACCTAAGGTAAACATTGATTTTACATGGTAACAACAACATATAAGGTCTGAGGAGAAATCAATGATAGCTATTCTATTAATCAGGCAACCTAGTTCTATCAATATTTGACTATAATTAAATTAAACCTTCAGTCAATGAGAAAAGATTTTACTTTGTGTTAACCATATTTGTAGAATATAGGATACTAATCAAGCAGAGACATCAATCAGCTATTCTATTTCTTGTAATTATAATCCTTACCACAAAAATTCACTGTTTTAAATCACATTTTTTACTAGCTTTATTACAATAAAATAAAATTGTTCTCATTCAACAAGGAAATATGTGATTCCATTGAATTTAACATCATTGGCTTTGATTAATCTCGACTCTGATAGAAAAGTTAGATGAGATGGGGTTAAATTGACAATGTGATATAGCTATCCCCTATCACACTTCTCAACTTAAGGTCACTGTGCTATTTGTCCTGAACACTGCATGTGGCTTTAAAATATATTTCGAAATCCCTTTATTTTTACATTGCATGTGCCTTGTAACATTTTCTATAAACAATATGAAAAAGAATATAACTAGAGAATATCTGAAATTATTTAAGAATATAATTTTAAATTAAAAAAATTCTTTATTCCCTTCTCTGATTACACATGTACAGCATCAGAATAACAAGCATTCTGATGGTATTTGGATATGTATACTGCCAGGAACATTGGATGATTTTACACTTATGGAAAAGCATTTAATAGAGAGTGAGGTCCGGTGAGTTTTCTGATATACAAATGTATACAAAGTTCAGGATTTCAATCTGCAGTAGGGATTAAAAGACATTCAATTCTTTTGTGCATTGCAGATAAAATTCAAACTGATACTGCAACTTCATATGATATGATTATATACCAAATATAACTTATCAATTGATTCAGAAATTGGAAGAAAAAAATTTAAAATTACATGAATACTTCAAAAACATTTCCCTGACTATATGCCAAAACTTCTCTGCAAACATTGGCTCAACTAACCTGCACTCAAGCTTTATCTGTAACTTTTTATAATACATCTATATGAAAAAACATCAAAGTGCTTGTGAGCATGTGGGCTAAAAATTGCTTTCATTTTACATTGTGAACAAATAATGCACTTATCAAAGCAAAGGTTATTTAAGCAATACTTTAAAAAGAGTTATCTTTCTTTGTCAATAACTGTAGATAGAACAGATGGATTCACTATATACTCTCTGCAACTGAATTTCTTGACAAGTATTGTTTAAACTTTAAAACCTAAGTATATAGCATTAGTAAATTGTTTGACATGGACTTGGATAGGATCTAAAAAAATGTTCACCTCATTGCACTATGTTCAGTTTAAATATAAAAGTACAGAAAATCCCTAAATTATGACTAAATATACAGCCAGTGACAAAAACAAGCAATCCAGGGGTAAAAGACTCACTCACTCAGCACACTACTGACATTTTCAAGCAATTTCTTGTTTCCATGGGTCAAAACTTTGGGAAAAAATTGCTCAACTTGAACAAAACTAATATTTTAATATTACAGAAAAAAGTGCATAAAAACCTATAGCTCTCATGACTACCAAATATCAAATATCTAATCATTAGATTAAAGCATTACAAAAATTAAAGATAGAATGCATATGCCTGGTGGACAGATGAGACATAAACCTTTAGTCGGCCCTTGACTTTGCCAGTAGAAGACTAAAACAAACAAAAAACCCAAAGAACTTAAATATTATATAAAACTGCCCTAAAATTTAACATTTACAAAAATGTTGTCAAAAAGCCATTGAAAAATATTCTTGATCTAACTTACAACCAGGAAGTGATAATAAGACAATATGAATTTAATATGTCAACTGGGAACAAGCTTCTAGACAATTGATTGTTTCTGGTTGTGATTACAAACAATAGTATACTGTAGCACGACAAAATAGACCTGTTTTCAAACTAGAGGCTCTCAAGAGCCTGTGTCGCTCACCTGACTCTACTTTGGTTTTAGAAATCATGTAAAGATAGATAAAAATCACAACAGATACCCAAATAATGATTGAGGCCAAATTAAAAATTTTTTGATTAATATTGGTCCCGTTATTTAATAAAATATCCTGGTGGCCATCTTGAATAAATCGGCAACAAAGTAGCAACACTTGGTCAGCACTTCATGAGGAACATTCATGCCATGTTTGGTTTCATTCCATTTAGTGGTACTCTAAAAGAAGACATTTGTATGTATTTCCCATAGGGTACTATGTTAAACTAAGCCCCCCCCCCTAGCGGCCATCTTGGATGATGGATCGACTGCAAAGTAACAACACTTGGTCAGCAACTCATAAGGAACATTCATGCCATGTTTGGTTCAATTCCATTCAGTGGTTCTCTAAAAGAAGACAATTGTATGTATTTCCCATAGGGTCCTATGTTAAACTAAGTCCCCCGCTGTCGGCCATCTTGGATGATGGATCGGCTGTAAAGTAACAACACTTGGTCAACATCTCATAAGGAACATTCATGCCATGTTTGGTTCCATTCCATTTATTGGTTCTCTAAAAGAAGACATTTTTATGTATTTCCCAAAGGGTCCTATGTAAAACTAAGTCCCCCGCTGGCGGCCATCTTGGATGATGGATCGGCTACAAAGTAACAACACTTGGTCAGCATCTCATAAGGAAGATTCATGCCATGTTTGGTTACATTCCATTCAGTGGTTCACTAAAAGAAGACATTTGTATGTATTTCCCATAAGTCCTTTGTTAAACTAAGTCCCCTGCTGTCGGCCATCTTGGATCATGGACCGACTGCAAAGTAACAACACTTGGTCAGCACCTCATAAGGAACATTAATGCCATGTTTGGTTTCATTCCATTCAGTGGTTCTCTAAAAGAAGACATTTGTATGTATTTCCCATAGGGTCCTATGTTAAACTAAGTCCTCCGCTGGCAGCCATCTTGGATGATGGATCGGCTACAAAGTAACAACACTTGGTCAGCACCTCATAAGGAACATTCATGCCATGATTGGTTTCATTCCATTCAGTGGTTCTCTAAAAGAAGACATTTGTATGTATTTCCCATAGGGTCCTATGTTAAACTAAGTCCCCCGCTGGCGGCCATCTTGGATGATGGACTGACTGCAAAGTAACAACACTTGGTCAGCATCTCATAAGGAACATTCATGCCATGTTTGGTTCCATTCCATTCAGTGGTTCTCTAAAAGAAGACATTTTTATGTATTTCCCATAGGGTCCTATGTTAAACTAAGTCCCCCGCTGGCGGCCATCTTGGATGATGGATCGGCTACAAAGTAACAACACTTGGTCAGCACCTCATAAGGAACATTCATGCCATGATTGGTTTCTTTCCATTCAGCGGTTCTCTAAAAGAAGACATTTGTATGTATTTCCCAAAGGGTCCTATGTTAAACTAAGTTCCCTGATGGCGGCCATCTTGGATGATGGATCGGCTACAAAGTAACAACACATGATCAGCACCTCATAAGAAACATTCATGCCATGTTTGGTTTTATTCCATTCAGTGGTTCTCTAAAAGAAGTCATTTGTATGCATTTCCCATAGGGTCCTATGTTAAACTAAGTCCCCCGCTGGCGGCCATCTTGGATGATGGATCGGCTACAAAGTAACAACACTTAATGAGCACCTCATAAGGAACATTCATGCCATGTTTGGTTTCATTCCATTCAGTGGTTCTCTAAAAGAAGTCATTTGTATGCATTTCCCATAGGGTCCTATGTTAAACTAAGTCCCCCGCTGGCGGCCATCTTGGATGATGGATCGGCTACAAAGTAACAACACTTGGTCAGCACCTCATAAGGAACATTCATGCCATGTTTGGTTTCATTCCATTCAGTGGTTCTCTAGAAGAAGTTCAAAATGTAAAAAGTTAACGCCGACGACGGACGACGCCGGACGACGGACGACGGACGCCAAGTGATGAGAAAAGCTCACTTGGCCCTTCGGGCCAGGTGAGCTAATAATGTCATTTATTTAAGAAATGAATGCTTCTTTTTGTAATTTTAATGGAGTGTAAAAGTGTTGACCGAAGCACATTTTGTATGAAGCGTAAGCGCATGTACACGATCAACACTTTTACACCCCAATAAAATGACAAAAAAAAAGCATTCATTTCTTATAATTACATTTTTCTGCTAATAAGAAAAGAAAAAAAGTGTTCTCAAGTTTTTCTTTTATTAACCTGTGCACTTTTTTGTAGAAGCATGTGCCATCACGAATGTAACATTTCATTTTGATATGAAGGTTAATTTTTGAATGACACACAATTGTTGTTAGCCAATCAAACTAACGAATTCTTGTGAAACATATATGTAATGTAATTATTTGTCTAACAAACTTTGTCAGTGAATCTCCGTACATAATTAGCTAATAAAATATATATATTTTAACCACAAAGATGCATTAAAAAAGTATTTATTTACAAATGTTATTGAAACATAGATGTCAATGACTTGCAGGCAAACAAAATTGTATCCAGTTGCAGTTTGTTTACAGCAACTCAGCAAAGTAAGTAATTACATCCACTTCATTTGAACTTAGGTGGATAGCTGTCTCATTGGCAATCATACCACATCTCCTTATTTTTATAAGTAATGCAAGCGCAGAAGAAAAACTATGTAAAATATGTGTCACTCTTCTAAACCAGTGAGGACAATGTCAGGATGACATGTAAAAAACAATATGTTTGTCTTACAGAACAGGTCAACTGTGTATGAAAGACACTGAGTACAGAACAGGGTGACAGTGTATGAAAGACACTGAGTACAGAACAGGGTGACAGTGTAATAAAGACACTGAGTACAGAACAGGGTGAAAGTGTATGAAAGACACTGAGTACAGAACAGGGTGACAGTGTATGAAAGACACTGAGTACAGAACAGGGTGACAGTGTATGAAAGACACTGAGTACAGAACAGGGTGACAGTGTATGAAAGACACTGAGTACAGGACAGGGTGACAGTGTAATAAAGACACTGAGTACAGAACAGGGTGACAGTGTATGAAAGACACTGAGTACAGAACAGGGTGACAGTGTAATAAAGACACTGAGTACAGAACAGGGTGACAGTGTAATAAAGACACTGAGTACAGAACAGGGTGAAAGTGTATGAAAGACACTGAGTACAGAACAGGGTGACAGTGTAATAAAGACACTGAGTACAGAACAGGGTGACAGTGTATGAATGACACTGGGTACAGAACAGGGTGACAGTGTATGAATGACACTGGGTACAGAACAGGGTGACAGTGTATGAATGACACTGGGTACAGAACAGGGTGACAGTGTATGAAAGACACCTGAGTACAGAACAGGGTGACAGTGTAATAAAGACACTGAGTACAGAACAGGGTGACAGTGTATGAAAGACACTGAGTACAGAACAGGGTGACAGTGTAATAAAGACACTGAGTACAGAACAGGGTGACAGTGTAATAAAGACACTGAGTACAGAACAGGGTGAAAGTGTATGAAAGACACTGAGTACAGAACAGGGTGACAGTGTAATAAAGACACCGAGTACAGAACAGGGTGACAGTGTATGAATGACACTGGGTACAGAACAGGGTGACAGTGTATGAATGACACTGGGTACAGAACAGGGTGACAGTGTAATAAAGACACTGAGTACAGAACAGGGTGACAGTGTATGAATGACACTGGGTACAGAACAGGGTGACAGTGTATGAATGACACTGGGTACAGAACAGGGTGACAGTGTATGAATGACTCTGGGTACAGAACAGGGTGACAGTGTAATAAAGACACAGAGTACAGGACAGGACAGGATGAAAGTTACAGAATAACTTGTTGAAAAAACAATAAGTTAGCTAATGAAGATTTATATTAATCTTTAGGTCAAAATTAAGGAATTAAGGGAGTTGGTAGCTCAACACTCTTCTAAAGTACCCTGAATCTGACATTTACACAAACATAGACAACATGTAGTTGAGTGTCCCCTGGTGATACAGGTGAAGATCCTGTAATTGACCTTATCCAATAATGGACAACATGTAGTAGTGTCCCCTGGTGATACAGGTGAAGATCCTGTAATTGACCTTATCCAATAATGGACAACATGTAGTAGTGTCCCCTGGTGATACAGGAGAAGATCCTGTAATTGACCTTATCCAATAAAAGACAACATGTAGTAGTGTCCCCTGGTGAAACAGGTGAAGATCCTGTAATTGACCTTATCCAATAATAGACAACATGTAGTAGTGTCCCCTGGTGATACAGGTGAAGATCCTATAATTGACCTTATCCAATAATAGACAACATGTAGTAGTGTCCCCTGGTGATACAGGTGAAGATCCTATAATTGACCTTATCCAATAATAGACAACATGTAGTAGTGTCCCCTGGTGATACAGGTGAAGATCCTATAATTGACCTTATCCAATAATGGACAATATGTAGTAGTGTCCCCTGGTGATACAGGTGAAGATCATTTAGCTGACCTTATCCAATAATGAACAACATGTAGTAGTGTCCCCTGGTGATACAGGTGAAGATCCTGTAATTGGCCTTATCCAATAATGGACAACATGTAGTAGTGTCCCCTGGTGATACAGGTGAAGATCCTTTAGTTGACCTTATCCAATAATAGACAACATGTAGTAGTGTCCCCTGGTGATACAGGTGAAGATCCTGTAATTGGCCTTATCCAATAATAGACAACATGTAGTAGTGTACCCTGGTGGTACAGGTGAAGATCCTGTAATTGACCTTATCCAATAAGGGACAACATGTAGTAGTGTCCCCTGGTGATACAGGTGAAGATCCTTTAGTTTACCTTATCCAATAATAGACAACATGTAGTAGTGTCCCCTGGTGATACAGGTGAAGATCCTTTAGTTGACCTTATCCAATAATAGACAACATGTAGTAGTGTCCCCTGGTGATACAGGTGAAGATCCTATAATTGACCTTATCCAATAAAAGACAACATGTAGTAGTGTCCCCTGGTGATACAGGTGAGGATCCTATAATTGACCTTATCCAATAATGGACAACATGTAGTAGTGTCCCCTGGTGATACAGGTGAAGATCCTTTAGTTGGCCTTATCCAATAATAGACAACATGTGAAGATCCTGTAATTGACCTTATCCAATAATGGACAATATGTAGTAGTGTCCCCTGGTGATACAGGTGAAGATCCTATAATTGACCTTATCCAATAATGGACAACATGTAGTAGTGTCCCCTGGTGATACATCTGAAGATCCTTTAGTTGGCCTTATCCAATAATAGACAACATGTGAAGATCCTGTAATTGACCTTATCCAATAATGGACAATATGTAGTAGTGTCCCCTGGTGATACAGGTGAAGATCCTATAATTGACCTTATCCAATAATGGACAATATGTAGTAGTGTCCCCTGGTGATACAGGTGAAGATCCTTTAGTTGGCCTTATCCAATAATAGACAACATGTAGTAGTGTCCCCTGGTGATACAGGTGAAGATCCTATAGTTGACCTTATCCAATAAAAGACAACATGTAGTAGTGTCCCCTGGTGATACAGGTGAAGATCCTTTAGTTGACCTTATCCAATAATGGACAACATGTAGTAGTGTCCCCTGGTGATACAGGTGAAGATCCTTTAGTTGACCTTATCCAATAATAGACAACATGTAGTAGTGTCCCCTGGTGAAACAGGTGAAGATCCTATAATTGACCTTATCCAATAATAGACAACATGTGAAGATCCTATAATTGACCTTATCCAATAATAGACAACATGTGAAGATCCTGTAATTGACCTTATCCAATAATGGACAACATGTAGTAGTGTCCCCTGGTGATACAGGTGAAGATCCTATAATTGACCTTATCCAATAAAAGACAACATGTAGTAGTGTCCCCTGGTGATACAGGTGAAGATCCTTTAGTTGACCTTATCCAATAAAAGACAACATGTAGTAGTGTCCCCTGGTGATACAGGTGAAGATCCTGTAATTGACCTTATCCAATAACAGACAATATGTAGTAGTGTCCCCTGGTGATACAGGTGAAGATCCTGTAATTGACCTTATCCAATAATAGACAAGATGTGAAGATCCTATAATTGACCTTATCCAATAATAGACAACATGTGAAGATCCTGTAATTGACCTTATCCAATAATGGACAACATGTAGTAGTGTCCCCTGGTGATACAGGTGAAGATCCTATAATTGACCTTATCCAATAAAAGACAACATGTAGTAGTGTCCCCTGGTGATACAGGTGAAGATCCCAAATTGACCTTATCCAATAAAAGACAACATGTAGTAGTGTCCCCTGGTGATACAGGTGAAGATCCTTTAGTTGACCTTATCCAATAATGGACAACATGTAGTAGTGTCCCCTGGTGTTTCAGGTGAAGATCCTTTAGTTGACCTTATCCAATAATAGACAACATGTAGTAGTGTCCCCTGGTGAAACAGGTGAAGATCCTATAATTGACCTTATCCAATAATAGACAAGATGTGAAGATCCTATAATTGACCTTATCCAATAATAGACAACATGTGAAGATCCTGTAATTGACCTTATCCAATAATAGACAACATGTAGTTGTGTCCCCTGGTGATACAGGTGAAGATCCTATAATTGACCTTATCCAATAATAGACAACATGTAGTTGTGACCCCTGGTGATACAGGTGAAGATCCTATAATTGACCTTATCCAATAATGGACAACATGTAGTAGTGTCCCCTGGTGATACAGGTGAAGATCCTTTAGTTGGCCTTATCCAATAATAGACAACATGTGAAGATCCTATAATTGACCTTATCCAATAATGGACAACATGTAGTAATGTCCCCTGGTGATACAGGAGAAGATCCTATAATTGACCTTATCCAATAATGGACAATATGTAGTAGTGTCCCCTGGTGATACAGGTGAAGATCCTTTAGTTGGCCTTATCCAATAATAGACAACATGTAGTAGTGTCCCCTGGTGATACAGGTGAAGATCCTATAATTGATCTTATCCAATAAAAGACAACATGTAGTAGTGTCCCCTGGTGATACAGGTGAAGATCCTTTAGTTGACCTTATCCAATAATGGACAACATGTAGTAGTGTCCCCTGGTGATACAGGTGAAGATCCTTTAGTTGACCTTATCCAATAATAGACAACATGTAGTAGTGTCCCCTGGTGAAACAGGTGAAGATCCTATAATTGACCTTATCCAATAATAGACAACATGTGAAGATCCTATAATTGACCTTATCCAATAATAGACAACATGTGAAGATCCTGTAATTGACCTTATCCAATAATGGACAACATGTAGTAGTGTCCCCTGGTGATACAGGTGAAGATCCTATAATTGACCTTATCCAATAAAAGACAACATGTAGTAGTGTCCCCTGGTGATACAGGTGAAGATCCTTTAGTTGACCTTATCCAATAAAAGACAACATGTAGTAGTGTCCCCTGGTGATACAGGTGAAGATCCTGTAATTGACCTTATCCAATAAAAGACAACATGTAGTAGTGTCCCCTGGTGATACAGGTGAAGATCCTATAATTGACCTTATCCAATAAAAGACAACATGTAGTAGTGTCCCCTGGTGATACAGGTGAAGATCCTTTAGTTGGCCTTATCCAATAATAGACAACATGTAGTAGTGTCCCCTGGTGATACAGGTGAAGATCCTTTAGTTGACCTTATCCAATAATGGACAACATGTAGTAGTGTCCCCTGGTGATACAGGTGAAGATCCTTTAGTTGACCTTATCCAATAATAGACAACATGTAGTAGTGTCCCCTGGTGAAACAGGTGAAGATCCTATAATTGACCTTATCCAATAATAGACAAGATGTGAAGATCCTATAATTGACCTTATCCAATAATGGACAACATGTGAAGATCCTGTAATTGACCTTATCCAATAATAGACAACATGTAGTTGTGTCCCCTGACGATACAGGTGAAGATCCTATAATTGACCTTATCCAATAATAGACAACATGTAGTAGTGTCCCCTGGTGAAACAGGTGAAGATCCTATAATTGACCTTATCCAATAATAGACAAGATGTGAAGATCCTATAATTGACCTTATCCAATAATGGACAACATGTGAAGATCCTGTAATTGACCTTATCCAATAATAGACAACATGTAGTTGTGTCCCCTGGTGATACAGGTGAAGATCCTATAATTGACCTTATCCAATAATAGACAACATGTAGTTGTGTCCCCTGGTGATACAGGTGAAGATCCTATAATTGACCTTATCCAATAATGGACAACATGTAGTAGTGTCCCCTGGTGATACAGGTGAAGATCCTTTAGTTGGCCTTATCCAATAATAGACAACTTGTGAAGATCCTATAATTGACCTTATCCAATAATGGACAACATGTAGTAGTGTCCCCTGGTGATACAGGAGAAGATCCTATAATTGACCTTATCCAATAATAGACAACATGTAGTAGTGTCCCCTGGTGATACAGGTGAAGATCCTGTAATTGACCTTATCCAATAATAGACAACATGTAGTAGTGTCCCCTGGTGATACAGGTGAAGATCCTATAATTGACCTTATCCAATAATAGACAACATGTAGTTGTGTCCCCTGACGATACAGGTGAAGATCCTATAATTGACCTTATCCAATAATAGACAACATGTAGTAGTGTCCCCTGGTGAAACAGGTGAAGATCCTATAATTGACCTTATCCAATAATAGACAAGATGTGAAGATCCTATAATTGACCTTATCCAATAATGGACAACATGTGAAGATCCTGTAATTGACCTTATCCAATAATAGACAACATGTAGTTGTGTCCCCTGGTGATACAGGTGAAGATCCTATAATTGACCTTATCCAATAATAGACAACATGTAGTTGTGTCCCCTGGTGATACAGGTGAAGATCCTATAATTGACCTTATCCAATAATGGACAACATGTAGTAGTGTCCCCTGGTGATACAGGTGAAGATCCTTTAGTTGGCCTTATCCAATAATAGACAACTTGTGAAGATCCTATAATTGACCTTATCCAATAATGGACAACATGTAGTAGTGTCCCCTGGTGATACAGGAGAAGATCCTATAATTGACCTTATCCAATAATAGACAACATGTAGTAGTGTCCCCTGGTGATACAGGTGAAGATCCTGTAATTGACCTTATCCAATAATAGACAACATGTAGTTGTGTCCCCTGGTGATACAGGTGAAGATCCTATAATTGACCTTATCCAATAATAGACAACATGTAGTTGTGTCCCCTGGTGATACAGGTGAAGATCCTATAATTGACCTTATCCAATAATGGACAACATGTAGTAGTGTCCCCTGGTGATACATCTGAAGATCCTTTAGTTGGCCTTATCCAATAATAGACAACATGTGAAGATCCTGTAATTGACCTTATCCAATAATGGACAATATGTAGTAGTGTCCCCTGGTGATACAGGTGAAGATCCTATAATTGACCTTATCCAATAATGGACAATATGTAGTAGTGTCCCCTGGTGATACAGGTGAAGATCCTTTAGTTGGCCTTATCCAATAATAGACAACATGTAGTAGTGTCCCCTGGTGATACAGGTGAAGATCCTATAATTGACCTTATCCAATAAAAGACAACATGTAGTAGTGTCCCCTGGTGATACAGGTGAAGATCCTTTAGTTGACCTTATCCAATAATGGACAACATGTAGTAGTGTCCCCTGGTGATACAGGTGAAGATCCTTTAGTTGACCTTATCCAATAATAGACAACATGTAGTAGTGTCCCCTGGTGAAACAGGTGAAGATCCTATAATTGACCTTATCCAATAATAGACAACATGTGAAGATCCTATAATTGACCTTATCCAATAATAGACAACATGTGAAGATCCTGTAATTGACCTTATCCAATAATGGACAACATGTAGTAGTGTCCCCTGTTGATACAGGTGAAGATCCTATAATTGACCTTATCCAATAAAAGACAACATGTAGTAGTGTCCCCTGGTGATACAGGTGAAGATCCTTTAGTTGACCTTATCCAATAAAAGACAACATGTAGTAGTGTCCCCTGGTGATACAGGTGAAGATCCTGTAATTGACCTTATCCAATAACAGACAATATGTAGTAGTGTCCCCTGGTGATACAGGTGAAGATCCTGTAATTGACCTTATCCAATAATAGACAAGATGTGAAGATCCTATAATTGACCTTATCCAATAATAGACAACATGTGAAGATCCTGTAATTGACCTTATCCAATAATGGACAACATGTAGTAGTGTCCCCTGGTGATACAGGTGAAGATCCTATAATTGACCTTATCCAATAAAAGACAACATGTAGTAGTGTCCCCTGGTGATACAGGTGAAGATCCCAAATTGACCTTATCCAATAAAAGACAACATGTAGTAGTGTCCCCTGGTGATACAGGTGAAGATCCCAAATTGACCTTATCCAATAATAGACAACATGTAGTTGTGTCCCCTGGTGATACAGGTGAAGATCCTATAATTGACCTTATCCAATAATGGACAACATGTAGTAGTGTCCCCTGGTGATACAGGTGAAGATCCTTTAGTTGGCCTTATCCAATAATAGACAACATGTGAAGATCCTATAATTGACCTTATCCAATAATGGACAACATGTAGTAGTGTCCCCTGGTGATACAGGAGAAGATCCTATAATTGACCTTATCCAATAATGGACAATATGTAGGAGTGTCCCCTGGTGATACAGGTGAAGATCCTTTAGTTGGCCTTATCCAATAATAGACAACATGTAGTAGTGTCCCCTGGTGATACAGGTGAAGATCCTATAATTGATCTTATCCAATAAAAGACAACATGTAGTAGTGTCCCCTGGTGATACAGGTGAAGATCCTTTAGTTGACCTTATCCAATAATGGACAACATGTAGTAGTGTCCCCTGGTGATACAGGTGAAGATCCTTTAGTTGACCTTATCCAATAATAGACAACATGTAGTAGTGTCCCCTGGTGAAACAGGTGAAGATCCTATAATTGACCTTATCCAATAATAGACAACATGTGAAGATCCTATAATTGACCTTATCCAATAATAGACAACATGTGAAGATCCTGTAATTGACCTTATCCAATAATGGACAACATGTAGTAGTGTCCCCTGGTGATACAGGTGAAGATCCTATAATTGACCTTATCCAATAAAAGACAACATGTAGTAGTGTCCCCTGGTGATACAGGTGAAGATCCTTTAGTTGACCTTATCCAATAAAAGACAACATGTAGTAGTGTCCCCTGGTGATACAGGTGAAGATCCTGTAATTGACCTTATCCAATAAAAGACAACATGTAGTAGTGTCCCCTGGTGATACAGGTGAAGATCCTATAATTGACCTTATCCAATAAAAGACAACATGTAGTAGTGTCCCCTGGTGATACAGGTGAAGATCCTTTAGTTGGCCTTATCCAATAATAGACAACATGTAGTAGTGTCCCCTGGTGATACAGGTGAAGATCCTTTAGTTGACCTTATCCAATAATGGACAACATGTAGTAGTGTCCCCTGGTGATACAGGTGAAGATCCTTTAGTTGACCTTATCCAATAATAGACAACATGTAGTAGTGTCCCCTGGTGAAACAGGTGAAGATCCTATAATTGACCTTATCCAATAATAGACAAGATGTGAAGATCCTATAATTGACCTTATCCAATAATGGACAACATGTGAAGATCCTGTAATTGACCTTATCCAATAATAGACAACATGTAGTTGTGTCCCCTGACGATACAGGTGAAGATCCTATAATTGACCTTATCCAATAATAGACAACATGTAGTAGTGTCCCCTGGTGAAACAGGTGAAGATCCTATAATTGACCTTATCCAATAATAGACAAGATGTGAAGATCCTATAATTGACCTTATCCAATAATGGACAACATGTGAAGATCCTGTAATTGACCTTATCCAATAATAGACAACATGTAGTTGTGTCCCCTGGTGATACAGGTGAAGATCCTATAATTGACCTTATCCAATAATAGACAACATGTAGTTGTGTCCCCTGGTGATACAGGTGAAGATCTTATAATTGACCTTATCCAATAATGGACAACATGTAGTAGTGTCCCCTGGTGATACAGGTGAAGATCCTTTAGTTGGCCTTATCCAATAATAGACAACTTGTGAAGATCCTATAATTGACCTTATCCAATAATGGACAACATGTAGTAGTGTCCCCTGGTGATACAGGAGAAGATCCTATAATTGACCTTATCCAATAATAGACAACATGTAGTAGTGTCCCCTGGTGATACAGGTGAAGATCCTGTAATTGACCTTATCCAATAATAGACAACATGTAGTAGTGTCCCCTGGTGATACAGGTGAAGATCCTATAATTGACCTTATCCAATAATAGACAACATGTAGTTGTGTCCCCTGACGATACAGGTGAAGATCCTATAATTGACCTTATCCAATAATAGACAACATGTAGTAGTGTCCCCTGGTGAAACAGGTGAAGATCCTATAATTGACCTTATCCAATAATAGACAAGATGTGAAGATCCTATAATTGACCTTATCCAATAATGGACAACATGTGAAGATCCTGTAATTGACCTTATCCAATAATAGACAACATGTAGTTGTGTCCCCTGGTGATACAGGTGAAGATCCTATAATTGACCTTATCCAATAATAGACAACATGTAGTTGTGTCCCCTGGTGATACAGGTGAAGATCCTATAATTGACCTTATCCAATAATGGACAACATGTAGTAGTGTCCCCTGGTGATACAGGTGAAGATCCTTTAGTTGGCCTTATCCAATAATAGACAACTTGTGAAGATCCTATAATTGACCTTATCCAATAATGGACAACATGTAGTAGTGTCCCCTGGTGATACAGGAGAAGATCCTATAATTGACCTTATCCAATAATAGACAACATGTGGTAGTGTCCCCTGGTGATACAGGTGAAGATCCTGTAATTGACCTTATCCAATAATAGACAACATGTAGTAGTGTCCCCTGGTGATACAGGTGAAGATCCTATAATTGACCTTATCCAATAATAGACAACATGTAGTTGTGTCCCCTGGTGATACAGGTGAAGATCCTATAATTGACCTTATCCAATAATGGACAATATGTAGTAGTGTCCCCTGGTGATACAGGTGAAGATCATTTAATTGACCTTATAATGTAGATATAGTATTAATATCAGTTAATCTATAGATCAGGTAATAAATATCCAAGTCAATTAGATACTTTGATATTATAGCTCAATATAACCTCCAGGAACCTGGTCTCATTGATCTTATTAGTTCTATACAAAAAATTAATTACAACTGGGATATTATTACTGCTTTCTAAGATGAGTGACTAATGTTTTCTAAATTTGTCGTGGTAAGCTGGAATGTCTCCTAGGAAATTCTACTATCTCTTGTGTAACTGATGGATTATTGTTTAACATTCAGTGGCAAATATTACATGTATTTATTTTGGACAAAAACAAGATAGTCTAACTTATAATATGATCTCTGCTCTGCAAAAGATACTATGTTCAACTTTTAAATTTTTCCAGTAATTATTTATAAGCTTTACTTCATGAGGTCAGTCAGTTATGAAGACATCACCTTACACAGCATAAAAACATGTCAAATCACACATCATGAAGACACATGTCATCTCATACAGCAGGAAACATGTCACCTCATAGAGCATGAAGACATTTTCACCTCACACAGCATGAAGACTTTTTCACCTCCCATAGCATGAAGACATGTTACCTCACAAATTTCGAAGACATATGACCTCACACAGCAAGAAACATGTAATCCCACTTAGTATGAAGACACATATCATCCCACACTGCATGAAGACATATCATCTTACAGAGCATGAAGACATGTCATCTCATACAGCATAAAAAACTTGTCACCTCACAGAGCATAATGACAAATCACCTCACAGAGCATAGAGACATGTTCACCTTGCACAACATGCAGATATGTCACCTCACACAGTATGAAGAGATGTCACCTCACACAATATGACGACATGTCACCTCACATAGCATATAAAAAGTCATCTCTCTCAGCATGAAGACACATGTCATCTCACACAGCATGAAGACATTTTAAACATGCAGAGAATGAAGACATGTCACCTCACACAGCATAAAGACATGTCATCTAATACAGCATAAAGACATGTCACCACACACAACATGAAGACATGTCATTTGTTACTCACACAGCATTAAAACATGACATCTCACTTAGCATGAAGACATGTAATCTCACAAAGCATAAAGCTATGTGACCTCACACTCCATGTCAAATCACACAGCATGAAGACATGTCACCTCATTCAGCTAAAGACACATGTCACCTCAGACAGCATAAATATATGTCATCCCACACAACATGAAGACATATCATCTGTTACTCACACCGCATGAAAACATGGCATCTCACTTAGCATGAAGACATGTAATCTCACAAAGCATAAAGCCATGTGACCTCACACTCCATGTCAAATCACACAGCGTGAAGACATGTCAAATAACACAGCATGATGACACTCACACTCCATGTCAAATCACACAGCATGAAGACATGTCACCTCATTCAGCATGAAGACACATGTCACCTCACACAGCATAAAGACTTGTTATCTCGCACAGCATGAAGACTTGTCACCTTACACAGCATGAAGACATATATAACCTCATACAGCATGAGGACATGTCACCTGATAGAGTATGAAGACATGTCATATCAAAAAGCATGAAGACATGTCACCTTACAGAGCATAAATATGTTTCACTTCACACAGCATGAAGACATGTCACCTCACACAGCATAAAGACATGTCACCTCACACAGACACATTATCCATCTTCTTATTCTTATGAAACCAGTATTGAATCTTACTCCTAAAAGTCAATAGAGTTCAGAAGTAGCATAAATACAAAATCAAAAGATTGGCCTTATTGAATATAGCTTCCATAACCACCCAAACTCAAAGCAAACATTCTACCACATGACCATTTAAAGGCTGCAAGCTGCTTTAAGTTTATCCAGTACAAAGATCAACCTCAAAGGATCAAAATTGTTCTACCTAAAGCAAGCTGTATTAATTTGAAGTCAATGACTGGCCACAGACCACAATTAAATTCTCTATTAGTTCTTTATAACGTTTTGTTTCATTAAAAAAAATGCTCCGGTTCTTTTTGTCAAATATTTTGTGTGTGTAAAGTACAGTACTAGTCCAAACATATATCAAACATTCAGAAATATCGCTCCCCAGCATCTTACAAATTTAGCCAATACACATCCATACCCCTATGGACAAGTCAAGAGATGTTCCGAAAACTGTAAATATCACCTTTTTGCACCTGGCCTAATTACTCTTTCCATATCAAAATCAGTTAAAATACAACATCCAAAAGTTTATTTCACCTCTCTTCTTTCATTTCCATCCAAAAAAATCTAAGAAATGAGTGAGGAAGGGAAAGAAAAAAAATTAAGAAAAAATACACTCTAATTAAAAGGAACTATATTCGTGGACAACGAAAAGCGGGATCATTAATTGTGGTCTTTGGCCTATTAGGGGTCTAAACCTTGACCAATTCTAATAAAACTTAGTATGATTTAAGCTTAGTGTATTATGAAACAGTTTACAAAGTTTCAAAGCCATATGATACCAATTATAAAAGTTGTGGCATTTTTTATATCTGAACTTTGGGTGCTGAATTGTGGCGTTGAATTAGAATAATTTCAACTATCAAATTTGGGCTTCTAAAAACCAAAATATACCAAAACTTACACTTTTTAATGTCTCTATGTATAAGTTATCACCTATTAAAAGCAACAGATAGCATACTTCATGTTTCAGACTTATAAAAAATGGCCAGAAGTAAATTTCATATGGGCCTGTGCCAAAAAATAGAGGTTTTCAAATGAAGTGAGGCCTTATATGCAATGTAATATTTTTCACTTACCACAATTTTCTGAAGTTGCTAAGTTATAAAAAAACCTTTTACATGTTATAAATGTACTTTTAATGGAAATATAAGTTTCAAATAGCATAACACATGTGAATAAAATGGTCTTCAGCAATGTCAAGCTTAAAAAAACAGGTTGTCAATTTAGGTCGTTCCCCACATTTGCATATTAAAAAGCATATAAATGATATGGGAGATGAAGATATGCTTCTTTTTGCTCAAATCTTTGCTCAGATATGATAAAACATGGAGCCTGGATGTAACAAGACTGTCACTTTCAACTATATATGTAGACAGTATGATCTAATGCAAAGTTATTTACTTTACTTTTTAAAACCGGCATGAAATTTCAGCCTCAAAAGGCCAATATTTTAACCACTAGCTATCAAACAAAAGAAAATAAAGGTAGTCTGTGAAACAGACAAGGTCAAACAACCAGTAATAAGTGCTTTTGATACAGTTTCAGTGAAATCTGCTAAAAGGAATTCAACTTGTATGTGCATAGAACCTCATTTTTCACTTGCTTCATACTGACCGTTAGACTAGGACCATTAAAGCAGCACATTTTGCACTCTTATTCTGATTTTATCTACTTTTTTTGTATGTTTAGTGTTCAAAAATGAGTTAAACATCTACATTAGATACCACAAACACAAGTAGAAAATCAGAAAAACCTGTGAGAGAGAAAGAAAGCATGCTACTTTTGTAAAAATATTGAAACAACTGAAAAAGTTCAATTTTGGGCATGTAGGCTGAAATGTCACTTTTTTACAAAATTTCTATCAAATAAAAGTGGAAATCATTTATTCTCATGTAGTTTGACAGATTAATACCAATAGATCATTCAGGGAAGTTGTCAAAGTACAAATTCAATATTTCCTGAATTTCACCTCTTAGGCCACAGACCACAATTAAATTCTCTATTAGTTCTTTATAACGTTTTGTTTCATTAAAAAAAATGCTCCGGTTCTTTTTGTCAAATATTTTGTGTGTGTAAAGTACAGTACTAGTCCAAACATATATCAAACATTCAGAAATATCGCTCCCCAGCATCTTACAAATTTAGCCAATACACATCCATACCCCTATGGACAAGTCAAGAGATGTTCCGAAAACTGTAAATATCACCTTTTTGCACCTGGCCTAATTACTCTTTCCATATCAAAATCAGTTAAAATACAACATCCAAAAGTTTATTTCACCTCTCTTCTTTCATTTCCATCCAAAAAAATCTAAGAAATGAGTGAGGAAGGGAAAGAAAAAAAATTAAGAAAAAATACACTCTAATTAAAAGGAACTATATTCGTGGACAAGGAAAAGCGGGATCATTAATTGTGGTCTTTGGCCGACTAGTTATGTAGACAACTGTAATTTAATTAATATCTACAATATCTAGTACATATAACAGTTGTAATGGAAAGCCGTGTTTGGCAGTCAACTTTTGAAGTCCCTTGGGCCTAAAAATAGAGAATTAAATTGTTTTTGTAATGATTACTTTTATTTCTTAGTGCATATACACTAATAAGTGAACTTAATACTGAAGAAATGATAGACAAATTGACCACTAAATGAAAATAGAAATACACATAATGCATTAAGTGATTCCAAAGTTTAATCAATTGTGTCAAATCTCAAGGACAATCACCATTTATTCCTGAATGTTGTAACAGTCAATGATCTGTCCTTTACAAGAGTAATCCATTACAATGCTGTGTAAATCAAATTAAATATCTACAGTAATCTAATAACCTTAATACCATGACTGATTGTCCATGATCTGTTGCTGCAACAATGTACTTTGGCATCAACATAGGACAAGCTTATATATATACTAAACTATGCTGTGACTCATCAGTCAGTCAGGTGACTCATTTTGATTCTAGAAGAAATAAGATCTTGTTCACCAGAAAATTAACGTATCATAACATTTTTTTCAATATGGACTTTTTTGCTTATGATGTCTAGTTGTGAAAAGAAAATTGAAATCCCAGAGTGCTTCTTTCTGTCAAAGACCTGAGAGAACAAAATTTCCTTTGTACTTTTATAATGATATAATAATACTTTATTTTATGACTGTTATTGATACATACTAATCTTTCTGAGACCCTCCTCAGCTTAAAAAATGTCAAACATTGCTATCAAATTGAGTTGCAAGGTGAATTCAGAAACAGTCATAATTTCTACATTAAAAGGTCACACTTTTTGAAAACCTTGCTTATAAAGGTTTTGTAACTTGATGCTTAAAACATACAAAACAGACAATTCTACTTTATGAAGAAACATACATTAGACTCTAGTATATAAAGTTTATAGTCATTCTCAAGATAGATATCAAACAGTCTCCGTTGAAATGGGATTTAAGCACATATATATATATTATATCATCATGTTCAGTTGAAATGGGATTTAAGCACATATATATATTATATCATCATGTTAAGTTGAAATGGGATTTATGCCATAAACAAGTCCTGCATAATAGGTCTCTAAATGTGCTTAAAATCCACTATGGAAATCTAGAAAAGTTGGCAAAGATGAAGAGAAAAACAAATTGAGGTTAGTATTTCAGGAACTTGTTGTGCAGCAACATTCAAACTTTAAATTATAAACAAAACTCTGAGTCCATCTGTTCCCATACTTTGCTATATTTAGATTGATTGATTGTTGGTTGCCATCTGTTCCCATACTTTGCTACCAGTATATTTAGATTGATTGATTGTTGGTTGCTTAAGTCCAGTGGGCTATATTTAGAGGAAAAGGATATCCTTGTGTGACAACTCTGTTTCTATTGTAATTTGTTTTCATTATATTTACCAGACATTTTCTTGCAACTAATAATATATAGGATAGCATCCTTTGGGAAAACATGCTGAACATTGAGAGTTCCATTTGTAAGGGTGATAATTGTTATCACTATAGTTTTCCCCTCTGTAATTATATAAGAAAAATTGTGACAAAATTTGTAATCTTGGGAATTCTTAAGTAGCTAAAAGTACTGGTGTTATCTTATGTCACAATAATTCAACTTTACTTAAGCTAACCTGGAGGGGTACAATTCTGGGGGAAAAAAATCTATCATTAGATCTCAGTAGTTGCTGCAAGGCAGCAGGCTCAGGGGCTAGTAGAAATGAAGGCAATTATTTTTATTACACTAAAATCATGATTTTTATTATTGCAAATGATGCGACTGGGTGAGTATAGAAATAATAAGAACTTGCATTCTGACATCTGACACACATATTTGTATAGGCTGCTTTTCCTGTAGTCGCAATAATCATTCTTACATATTGGTCTGCCATGTCAAAATTGCACTAATAAATGTATGTAATAATTTCTGAACAAAACTGTCATGATTTTGATGCCAAATAATTGTTCGGTTTGTCTCTTGGATTAAATTTCCTTTAAAGATCAGCTTTTTCCTGTTTATAGCTAATGTTACATAAGAACATCTGAGTGAATGATCTACAGAAAGATGTGATATGAATAAAGAGTGACAATTACTCCATACAAATGACACAATACAATTATGTCAACTAAAATACCAATACTATTAAATATAAAACCACAATCAAATCTAACCAATTCAGACATATTAAGACTACCATAGAAATGAATGGATTACGTTCTTCTGTTTATGGAACAAGCTATTAGTATGTAATGTATAAGTCCTTGAAACAGAAACCCTCTACTCTGACTGACCAGCCAGGAGAAACCCTCTACTCTAACTGACCAGCCGGCAGAATTAATGTAAATTCAGCATAAATTTTCAAATATTATATTTAATCATGCAAATCCTATTCAAATGCCATGAAAAAATAAAATGAAGGACGCATCAATCACATGCAACCATAACGAAGAACTTAAATTATCTTATCAGGGTGGGAATCTATGATGGTATAAGAACTTATCTTATCACGGTGGGATATGATGGTTGCTTTTAGTATATCCTATTTGGCGGATTCTATTTTTCAAGGTTTTTTGGTCATTTGGGTTGCCATGACCACACACTGGTATGAAAAGGACCAAATTTGCTTTTGCCAAAATTTGGCCTTGAACTAAATTGTCAATATCAAAAGTCACACTTTGGTTCTGGAATGGATTTATTTCAAAAGCCTTAATAAGAATCAAAACAAATAATGCCATAAGAATACAATTAAATGCTCCTTAGTCAGTGACATTTTGAATATGTTTTCAAAACATGAATATGTTGTGTCCTTTTCAGAAAAAAGCTTAAAAAAAACCATGACAACGTGACCTAAGGCCAAAATGTTCTGTTACCAAAATATGCCAATCATACAGATTATATTGAATCCCTTAGATCCCTTAGATCTTTTTGAGGCACAACAATTTTCTGGATCAGGCAAAGATATCTGTGTGAAAAACTGTTAAATACTATGTAAAGTTGGACCAAAAACTCACTAACATTTAATATAAATAATGCATATTTTTGGGAGTTATAACTTCCTAATATGTAATGTGATATGCCTGGGAGTTATAACTTCCTAATATGTAATGTGATATGCCTGGGAGTTATAACTTCCTAATATGTAATGTGATATGGTGAAGAGAAGTTATATTGTATTACTAGTTGTTTCACTACTATTTCTAATTAAAGTTTTACTCTCACAGCGATTTTCAGTAATTTAGCAAAAAATGTCATTGAACATTGAGCCCTGTCAAAGTCCCCCCACCCAAAATAAAGATTGGAAAGATATATAATAGCTATAATAGCTCGCCCTTGAAGTGAGTGTGTGAAAAGGAAATGTATCAGATATCCTATTCTGTGAATAAGATAAGGTCAAAACACAATAAAATCGAAAAAATACCTCTTTAAATCTTTACTAGAAAATACTAAAAAAAATAAATAAGGTATTTAATTTGTACATAATTTTGTTTGTCCCTGACACACGAATTTGTGACAATAACATATGAAGAGTACTATTTAAGCCATCCAATTAAGTTGTGTCAATCCATATATAACTTACAGGAAAATAAACTTCTGTTTTTCATTAACTATTTCCCAGAACCTGACCCACTTTAAATTAAAGACTCTTGATAATGGAATTTTGAATCAAATTGAAGTCAATGAAATAGTATTGGATATCTTAGATGCAGTCATTGTACAAAAACAATTTAGGTCTGTAGCTTTAATGCACACATCATTTATCACTTTGACACTATTGTTAAATGTATGGGAAACAGGATAAATTTCAATCATAGACTTACTAATACATTTTGAGATTATTAAAGTTTATTATTGATGTTATTAACATTAAGACTAAGACTTATATAGTCAGCAGTAAGTCATATCTTTTCATTCATTAGTTCATAGAAACAGAAAAAGTGAATAATATTTTTTATTGCACATCCATATTATAGTCACAAGAAAACAAATACATTTTTCTGCAAAATATTATAGATTGATGATTGATATATATGTAACACTCCCAAACGTGTCCTTCCCCCCAAACGTGTCTGATTCCCCCAAACGTGTCTATTCTCCCCAAACGTGTCCGTAATATTCAATATTCCCCAAACGTGTCCGATTTCATAACCCCAAAACGTGTCCAATAATTGTTATTCGCTGAAACGTGTCCACTATTTAACGCCAGAACGTCTCACGTCTTTTAGCGCTAATACATGTATGTCCTGAATGAATTCAATAACGCGTTTACGGCAATTCTATGATTGGGGGAAACAGTTGATGAGGTAGTAATTTATTAGCATTAGTTTGTTCAATGTCGGTTGTTAAAGATTATCATAATTGCAAATTTAATATGTAACATATGAATTAACTTTTGACTGAATTTGCTTATTGTCCAGTTGCAAGTATTTCATGCTCATTTAGAGCGAACATACAAATAAATCTAGTGCAGTTGAATTTTAAAATCGTTTACTATGTAAATTATGTGTTACTAATAAACTCCGACGATGCCTTTTATATTGATCATACGGCGGGCTTTTAGCAGAATTGACTTCCTCTTTTTTCAACAGTTCTGATATTTTAAAAGCTCTTCAAATCATAAACTGGTTTTCAGGTTTTTTAATAAATTTTAGGTTTCGAGCATCACTAAAGACACACGAACAAGAGAAATAACGTCCAGTGCCAAATATTTCATGCATTATTTTAACGACATCATGTTAACAATAAATACTGTATATAGGTTATATTATCATACCGGGAATTTAGGATTGGGCCTAAATTTTGACGGTTATTCGGGATTAACACTAATTGGGATTTTAATCTAAAAAAGGTTATGCCGGTTTAAAAAAGACCTAAAGTAATTTATTTCTAGTTTTTAATAAAATAGTAAAATGAGTACACTTTAATGAAAAAACAATAACCAAATAACCTACGTATTTATAATATGGACACGAATGATAGTTCCAGTAAAAGAAAAAAAAATTAAGCTTGATATGGACACGGTTGGGGGAATGGACACGTTTGGGCGTTTAGACAAATGACACGCTTTGCCACCCTTTTACATTTAGACATGTTTTGCAGTTCAGTGACGTCATGTGGACACGTTTAGGGGAATCGGACACGTTTGGGGGGAAGGACACGTTTCTGAGTGTTACATATATATATAAAAAGATGTGGTATAAATGGAAAAAGACAATAGTATAAGGCCACAAAAGGCCAAAGGTCAAAGGACAAGGATGACTAAAATAAATAAAAGAAGAATGTGTCTGAGGACATTTAGATGAGAAAAAATTAAGTACAAAAAAATGTAAAAATGTAAATTTGCAATTTTCCAAGTTATAAAGGGGTATAACTCTAAAACCTCTCAAGTTTGCAATTTTCCAAGCTAAAAAGGGGCATAACTCTAGAACCCAAATTTGAACTCTGTGAGTTTTTGTTTTAAGCATTGTGTATCGGAGGTTCATAAAATTTAGATGAGAAAAAATTAAGTACAAAAAAATGTAAAAATGTAAATTTGCAATTTTCCAAGTTATAAAGGGGTATAACTCTAAAACAGTAAGTTACTCACTGCCCAAATTCAAACTCTTGTCTGCAAGTTTTGGTTCTTAACATTGTGAATGAATTTCATGAAATCTGCATGAAGCAAATTTAATAGGAGTGCAGAAACAAAAATGGGACAGACAGAAGGACAGATGGAAAGATGGATGGAAATTAAGACGGACGAAAGGAAGGACGGACAAGCAAAAGGAGGGATGGAAGGATGGTCAAGTGTAACACTTAATGCCCCTGTTGCCTACAGCAGAGGCATAAATATACTGGCAAGCTTGGAAACTGTTTCAGAGAGCAAAATGTTGCATTTTCCCAGAAAAAGACAAAGGAAATGCACTGGAATGAATTTGTGGTCTATACCTATATAGACTTAAAAATTTAATAGCTAGAAGTCATGATATCTAGGTCAAAGTTTCTATTTTTGGCAAATTCATATGACAATGAAATCTTGTGGAAAACTTTTAAAGACATTGCTGTTATGGCAAAGTCATTGTAACTGATTTCAAATTTATTGCAAAAGAAAAAAAATCTAAACCTTTAACTATACAATGTGATAGAAAGACCATTGTAGCATCTATCACTTATTACTATAAAGTGACCAGAGATTGACCCCCTCTAAAGTTGTTTAATGCAAATAAGAGCATCTACTATTTAACAACTCAATATCTTTAAGCTTGAGGGTATAATGCACTCACAAGCTCATGCAGTATATATCCAGTGGTATTATTCATACAGCATCATACATTAATATCTTTATCAGTATATGTCTATTTTTCTATGGGCCATACAATTCATTTATTTATACAGGAAAAAACATATAACAAATAAATCATAGACCCTCCTCAAACAGTCATTTAACAACAAAAGTCATAAGTTTGGCCTTAAAGAAAGGATCTTGTATTACCCATAGATTCATATCTGTCAAGTCTTGATTTTTCTCAGCAAAACGATCTCAGACTTTCATAAAATAATTAAATGGAGTTTTATATATATGACCATTTGATGCTTTGCTCTGAAAATGTAAGAAATTTTTTTCAATATGCATTTATTATGGCTTGATTTTTATGCAACTCTCCAAAACTACAGTCAAAATAACAATCAACTAGTGAGATATCTTTCTGCTAACTGCATTTTTCCCCTCTTCAAAATTCAAAAGAGTTTGATGTGCAAAGAATTCTATTCTAAAACATTCAAAAGATGTGAAAAGACCTCATTAATCATAACCAATCATATTATAATCATAACCATTTTTATACTAACATCACTCTAATAAATCTAATATCAAATTAACACCATCAAACATTTATATAAAAATGAAATCAAATATATAAATCTTACCTTGCAGTTTGTAGGCACCAAGTGGACATTACAAAAATAGACTTATATTCACTATACTCTCTACAGCAATTCACTAATAACTGCACATACTAATTTAATCAATTTAGTTTACTAACATCCCATAGTTTTTATTTTTTAAAACAATCCATCCTGTTTGATGATTGCTCAATATTTCCAATAAAACAACACATAGAAGACAAAATTAATCCCATTGTAATTTTAAGTAAACAAATCAACCTCTGACTGTACTGTATAAATGAGTTCTAACTTAAATTGCCTAAAGGTCCAGAATCAAACTGTTTCACAATAAACTTCTACAAATGGTTTGTAAACAGACCATTTACATTATCCCTAACATAGAAAAAAATACCAATAAATATAGCTATAAAATGTTGTGATTTGAACGTATTAAATGTCTTTGTTTCAACATAAACTAAGTTCTCTATTGATCACGCAACACCTTTAGATAGCAAACGTTCGTCTCATAGGATAACATGTGGAAAGTGATATTTGGTTTAGAGATTAGTAATTATTGGTCATCCTCTGGACGATTCCTGCTACGGGATCCATTACAAAAACTGCCGCCATTTTCAGTCCATTTGATGATGAAATGTATCTTCTCATTCAATTTTTTATGATTAGCCTTCTTTCACTATTCAATACTAACTGTCAGCTAGGTTTATGATCTGACACATGGCATCTTCATTATGATGGTAACAATGCATGACTATTTTATAGACATTGCTTAATTGCTTACTAAAAGTATATTGGTACTGATGACCTTATACAACTTAATTTCTCAAATATTACAGTGTTTAATCAATCGGATGCAATCTTATTCTTGGTGTATACATATCAATTACTTGAATTTTTATTGTTGTAAATTTCGAATCCTTATTTTGAACCTTTATCATTTCTAAAGCATTATACACATCAAAAACAATTTGGTTGACATACGTATCCTGTGTCCAAGCTTTGCTTACAAGGATGACTGACAACACTCTGTTCTAGTAATTATTACATCAGCCAATGAAATTTCAGCTTTCAAATTTTTGAAGATCATGTATGAATCCCAGTCTACAAAACCATAGAATCCCGAAATATATTTAAAATAGAAAATAAAATGAAGCGTTTTCAGATCCTTGTTAACAAAGCTTGCATGGACACAGGGTCTGTATTTTATCAGATTGCATCAAAAACATCACATATTCAGCAAACCAAATAGTTTACCAAAGAAGATTTATTACACATTAAAATTGAGAATGGAAATGGGGAATGTGTCTAAGAGACAACAACCCGACCATAGAGCAGACAACAGCCGAAGGCCACCAATGGGTCTTCAATGCAGCGAGAAACTCCCGCACCCGGAGGCGTCCTTCAGCTGGCCCCTTAACAAATATGTATCCTAGTTCAGTGATAATGGACGTCATACTAAACTCCAAATTATACACAGGAAAACTAAAATTAAAAATGATACAAGACTAACAAAGGCTAGTGGCTCCTGACTTGGGACAGGCGCAAAAATGCGGCGGGGTTAAACATGTTTTTTGAGATCTCAACCCTCCCCCTATACCTCTAGCCAATGTAGAAAAAACAAACGCACAGCAGTACGCACAGTAAAACTCAGTATAAGAGAAGTCCGAGTCCGATGTCAGAATAGGAAACAAAAGAAAATAAACAAAATGACAATAATACATAAATAACAAAAGACTACTAGCAGTTACTGACATGCCAGCTCCAGACCTCAACTAAACTGATTGAAAGATTATGTCTTCATCATATGAATATCAGGCACAATCCCTCCTGTTAGGGGTTTAGTATTATACCGTCATAAAATATACGAGAAGAATATAACCAGTGTCATGCCAACAACTAGTTTTAGAATAGATGTGTTTAATTCCGATGCAAAGACCCTATAAGTGAATCAATATTAAAGCCAAAATATGCAATCTTTAATGACCTGACAACAGTATCGTAACTATATCCCTTCTTAATAAGTCTGTTTAAAGGTTTTGTTAGCTTTTGAGGCGAATACTGACATTTTTGTGCTTTGTAAAGAATATTACCATAAAAGATTGGATGTGAAATACCCGAACGTATAAGATGTCTGCATGTTGAGTTATATTTACGAATGATGTCCTTATACCGATGATAAAATTTAGTAAATGTTTTGACTAGTTTATGATATCGTAAACCCTGGTGTAATAATTTTTCAGTAATACATAAATTTCTCTCGCTAAAATCTTATACGTTGTTACATACACAAGCGAATCGTACAAGTTGAGATATATAAACACCATAAGATGGTGACAAGGGAACGTCACCATCTAAAAATGGATAATTAACGATAGGAAATGAAAAATCATCTCTTTTATCATAAATTTTTGTATTAAGCTTCCCGTTAATGATATAGATATCAAGATCGAGGAAAGGACAGTGTTCATTGTTAGTATTAGCTTTATTTAAAGTAAGTTCAACAGGATAAATTTCTTTAGTATACATACTGAAGTCGTCATTATTGAGAGCCATTATATCATCCAAATATCTAAAAGTATTGTTAAATTTTTGTATTAGATGTTGTTTCGATGGGTCTTTGCTGATTTTAGTCATAAATTGTAACTCATAACAATACAAAAACAGGTCCGCAATAAGTGGTGCACAGTTAGTCCCCATTGGAATTCCGATAACTTGACGATATACGGAATCTCCAAAGCGAACAAAAATGTTATCAAGTAAAAATTCAAGGGCAGATATAGTATCAAAGCATGTCCAATTGACATAGTTCTTTTGTTTGTTGCTACTAAAAAATGACCTAAAAGAGTTTGAACATATGTATTCGCATTCCGACTTTTTAAATGCCCATTTAATTAGGTGTGTGAATTTTTTCTTAATAAGAATATGAGGCAAAGTGGTATATAGGGTACAAAAATCAAAACTTTGAACAGATTCAAAATCACCAATATATGCATGCAATTTATCAAGTACTTCCAACGAGTTTTTGACACTCCAAAAGTAATTAATTCCACTATTTTCAAAGGCCTTATTTGAACAATATATACCATATACATTAGAATGCATATGGTATACAGGAAAAGCTAATTATTATTTTAAAGTAGCAATTTAAGATCACAGATCTTGACCTATACTAATACTCAGATTTCTTTCAGGGTTTGTGGAGTTGTTGGGATTCTGCCTCTCAGATGTACATCCTACATCTCAATATATTCATACAGTAAAGACCAGAACAATTAACTATTGAATGAGTTTAGCCGTAAAATGATGTAATAGATTTGTAGATGATAGATTTCCTTAGTGTTTTTGGTACAAATGATAAATCAAGCTATCTATTATATAGATAATTACTTTGACAGTTCTTATATTGATAAAAAAAATCAGAACCAAACCAGGCCTGGTATAGGAATGACAAAGTAAAGCATAAATTCAAAATGGAAATTTTAACACTTATAAATTTTTAATCATTTCAATTTGAAAAACATTGTTTTCTACCACTATAATAAATCACACTATGATTTTTTCTTCAAATCTCCTTTGATGATTCAGCAACCAACTTTTATTAAGCAGTTACTTGTCAGTGCATCCAACTAATTGCTTAAAATTATACAATTTTACAGACTGAGACTATTGGAAATGTGTTCAAATAAATTACCCTACAGAGAATAACAGATTTTTGAAATTATAAATTCTGTAAAGAAATCAGTCAGCCATAAACATGCTGTCTATGATAACAAGTGAATGCTTAGATCTGCTTTGATATATAGAATCAATACAATGATAGAAATAAGAATACCTTCAGAGGAAAGCATTAAATATTGATATTAGTAAAATGTTGGGCATCTTGATTCCTTATCTTGTATTACATTAATGGCTAAACAATGTGACAGGTGTCACTCGTCCTGATGGACAAAATTCTATTTGAAAAGAACTGAATATTCTATATAGCATGAAAGAGCTATGACAGACAGTCAATTCTATAGGGGAGGACTGACAATCCTACATTAGCATGAAAGAGCTATGACAGACACAATTCTATAGGGGAGAACTGACAATCCTACATGAGCATGAAAGAGCTATGACAGGTGTCACTTATGTTTTCACAGACACAATTCTATTTGGGAAGAACTGACAATCCTACAGCAACATGTAAGAGTTGATGACATGTATCATTTGTCCTGATAGACACAATTCTATAGGGGAGGACTGACAATCCTACAGCAACATGTAAGAGTTGATGACATGTATCATTTGTCCTGATAGACACAATTCTATAGGGGAGGACTGACAATCCTACAGCAACATGTAAGAGTTGATGACATGTATCATTTGTCCTGATAGACACAATTCTATAGGGGAGGACTGACAATCCTACAGCAACATGTAAGAGTTGATGACATGTATCATTTGTCCTGATAGACACAATTATATAGGGGAGGACTGACAATCCTACAGCAACATGTAAGAGTTGATGACAGGTATCATTTGTCCTGATAGACACAATTATATAGGGGAGGACTGACAATCCTACAGCAACATGTAAGAGTTGATGACAGGTATCATTTGTCCTGATAGGCACAATTATATAGGGGAGGACTGACAATCCTACAGCAACATGTAAGAGTTGATGACAGGTATCATTTGTCCTGATAGACACAATTATATAGGGAAGAACTGAAATTCCAACATTAACATATAAGAGTTGATGACAGGTGTCACTTGTCCTCAGAGGTGGTGAAATGATATGTTTCTAAACATGTGGTGAAATGATATGCATCTAAACATGTGGTGAAATGATATGTCTAAACAGCTGATGAAATGATATGTATCTAAACATGTGGTGAAATGATATGTCTAAACAGGTGATGGAATGATATGTATCTAAACATGTGGTGAAATGATATGTCTAAACAGGTGATGGAATGATATGTATCTAAACATGTGGTGAAATGATATGTCTAAACAGGTGATGAAATGATATGTATCTAACCATAGAAAAATGACATGTTTATAAAGAGGTGGTGAAATGACATGTATCTAAATGTGTGGTAAATGACATGTATCTAAATGTGTGGTAAATGACATGTATCTAACCAATGTAGAAATGACATATATCTAAACAGTTGGTGAAATTGAATGTATCTACATGTGTGGTAAATGACATGTTTCTAAACAGGTTGTGAAATGATATGTATCCACACAAGTTGTGAAATTACTTGTATCTAAACGTGTGGTGAAATGATATGTATCTAAATAGGTTGTGAAATGACTGGTTTCTAAACATGTGGTGAAATGACATGTAATTTTACAGGTGTTTAAGTGACATGTATCTGTTATGTGGAATAAATTGAATCTGAGAATAATTGTATGTGACATTAAATGACAAGACACCTGATTGAGTGGACAGTAGTTTATAATTCATATAAAAAATGTATGAAGTCTGTAACTAGGTGTCATGTGATGAAAATAAATAGAGTCAAAACTTATGAAATCTGAACATGTGCCAAATGTAATAAAACTTCACATATACTGAAATGACACATCTAAAGAAGTTTTGTGTGGGGATGTATAAAAGATACCCTGCCACATCTGTATTTTTGTTAGATTTTTTTCTGCTTTGTATTGATCTGATGAGTTAGGCCATTTTCAACCGATTTTTATAGTTTGTTCTTAATGTTGTACTGTTACAACACTACAGTCCCAGGGCAGTGTAGGGTTGGGCTAACATGTTTGATACTGCCACATTCTGTATGTGCCTGTCCCAAGTCAGGAGACTGTATTAGTGGTGGTTGTTTGTTGCTGTATGTTATATTTGTTTTTTCGTTCATTGTTTTTGTTAATTAATCAGGCCGTTAATTTCTTGTTCGAATTGTTTTATATTTGTCATTTTGGGGCCTGTTATAGCTGACTATGCGGTAGGGGTTTTGCCCTAAGTTGAAGGCCGTTTGGTGATCTATAGTTGTAAAATTCTATGTCATTTAGTCTCTGGTGGAGAGTTATGTCTCATTGGCAATCATACCACATCTTCTTATTTGTATATCATATGTGATTATCTTGGCAATGTTATAGATGATCAAGTACTGCGATAGTCAGTGACAGTATCTACATTTAGTACCATGTAAACTTTTATGGATTAATAAGTCACAACATAGATAACATTTCAATATCGGGGTAAATATTCTTTTAATATTATCAAAATAATGGAAACAAATGTCCACATAAAACTTTTCATAGAAAATTCCAAGTTTTAATGCAAGCATTAACAGAATATTTTATGGCAAAATAATGATATTTTATGTCGGTTTTGCTTTTACAAACCACAAATTTTAAGGACAGATATAATGATTTTCCTCTACATTAATAAAGAGTCTGATCAGTTAGAAATGGGTCTACGTCTTTTGATATTCATTTAACATGCTTCCCTATGTTGAGTCATTTCTTCTTAATAAAGAGGTTCTACATTTAATCATTGATTTCTGGTGTTATCTCTAATTTGCAATGATTACAATTTGATTTGCCTAGATGAGAGCTTATGACTGAAAAATTGATACTTTAATTATCTGCTTTTTACTTATATTCTATACGTTTTTAAGTCTACTAATAACTTTTTAATTGATTTTAATGATAAAAAGAGTATGCTGCAAATAATGATATCATCGGTTTATATAGTATTCAGATGTAGTTCTAAATACAAACAAAATTTCAGAAAAATCTGAAATACTACCCAATTTAATGAAGTATACATTTCTTAAAAGTTTGGGTTTTAATCATATTTGTAGGTCATACGGTGACCTAATAGTTATTAACTTCTAATTATGATAACAGAACTATCATGAAAGAAGTAGATAGCCACTTTGCTGTTCCTGTGGATTCATTATTATTCGTCGGATGCTAATTTTCGTTGGTTTCGTGGGTACAGATGAACCACGAAATCAAATGTTCAACGAATTACAAACTTTCTATAAGCTTTGTATGCAAAGATTGGCAAAACAACGAATTCGAATATCCACGAAGATGCACGTTTTCCTTAATCCACGAAAACTGATACCTACGAAAATAAATGAATCAACACTACTAATATTTTTTCTGAATTTATCTTTAAGAAATTCACAGTCAATCATTTGTAGAATGTAAAGAAATATAAATACACAAGGTTTACAAGCCTCAAACATATCCACCTCAAACATATCCACCTCAAACATAGCCACTTCAAACATACCCAAACTGTTTCTGGTTAACTTTGCCTGAAGTAGTTTCAATTATCTGTTTAGAACAAAATGCTAACCAAAATGTAGCATCAGTAAGTCTGATATTTTATTCGCTTGTGGATTTAGTCAGACTTGTACAGAACTATTAATATAAACATAAGCAGATATGGTATGATTGCCAATGAGACAACTCTACAACTCACAAATAATACATGATGGTCTTGAAGTATAGATTCTAGGTACTGATGTTGTTTATCATCTTAATTACGTGTTATAGTGTTCTTTTTATTTGTCTTTGTATATTTTTAGCCCATTGTTTAGTCCATTTTTGGTAATATCCTTTTGGCGTGGCTTGGTGTTTATACATCCCACCATTGTGTTATTGTGCTATGGTCATTTTTTGGTATTCTTGTCTTTAATTTTTGCTTATGTGCTTTGTCTATAAAAGAGTGTATATATGCCATTTTGTTTTTCTTTGTTGACATAGTTGTTTGTTTTTATAGTGATTAAGATTAAAACCAATGTTGACTGCTGTACCCCAATATTTGACATTCTTACCTACTATGTCTGTTTGTTTTGCTCACACATTGTTGTCAATATAATGGAATTCTATGCAACTTTTATACAAGTGAGAGGTTTAGCTAGAAAAAAACCCAGGTTTAATCCACCATTTTCTAGATAAGGAAATGCCTGTACCAAGTCAGGAACATGACAGTTGTTTTACATTTGTTTGCTGTGTTTGAGCTTTTGATTTTGGTATTAATGATAAGGGACTTTCCATTTTGAATTTTGAGTTCGGTATTTTTGTTATTTTACTTTCTACACCAGAGACCAAATGATGTAGAAGGTCAGCAACTGTTACAATGCATAATCATGTTGAACAGGCAATAACAAACACATTTAGTTATTGTAAATGAAGTTTAAGCAGCATCAAAGCTTTGCTCACACGATACAACTAAGAATTACGGAAGGAAACAATCAGCGAATGATTCATTGTACACTGGCTGTACATTATTAATGAGATTTGTTTTCCTGAAGGATAATGTTTATGACTTCATCAAACATTCAAGCCAATTTTACCTGAAAAATCAATACAAATTCTGATTGGAAATGTGAAAATTTTAATGTCTCAGATTTCTTGTTGATTTTTTAATAAAATTCTGTTGCTTCAGGTTTTGTTTTATTGAGCGTAGATTTCAAAAGATTCTGTTTTTTCATGTTGACTTTCTAGTGTGGATTGTAATATTCAGAATTTTTATTACAATATAGAATTAAAAAATGTACAATCTTATTGAGTGCCTCATTTCATATGCCAGATAAATTATCATTAGAAAAAGAAAGGTTTCAGACAACTACTTGAGGTAAATTTTGACTCACCATTTTTACTTTATTATTTTGTTTAGCTCAGAATCCTGCATGATTACGTATTAAAAAAAAATTTGTAAGGAGTTACCCGGAACCTGTGATTGCTGCTGTCATTGTAAAAGTGTAATGTTACTTAACTAGAGGCTCTCAAGAGCCTGTGTCGCTCACCTGACTCTACTTTGGTTTTAGAAATCATGTAAAGATAGATAAAAATCTTAACAGATACCCAAATAATGATTGAGGCCAAATTTTGATTAATATTGGTCCCGTTATTTAATAAAATATCCTGGTGGCCATCTTGAACAGTAAATCGGCAACAAAGTAGCAACACTTGGTCAGCACTTCATAAGGAACATTCATGCCATGTTTGGTTCAATTCCATTCAGTGGTTCTCTAAAAGAAGACAATTGTATGTATTTCCCATAGGGTCCTATGTTAAACTAAGTCCCCCGCTGTCGGCCATCTTGGATGATGGATCGGCTGCAAAGTAACAACACTTGGTCAACATCTCATAAGGAACATTCATGCCATGTTTGGTTCCATTCCATTTATTGGTTCTCTAAAAGAAGACATTTGTATGTATTTCCCATAGGGTCCTATGTTCAACTAAGTCCCCCGCTGGCGGCCATCTTGGATGATGGATCAGCTACAAAGTAACAACACTTGGTCAGAACCTCATAAGGAACATTCATGCCATGTTTGGTTTCATTCCATTCAGTGGTTCTCTAAAAGAAGACATTTGTATGTATTTCCCATAGGGTCCTATGTTAAACTAAGTCCCCCGCTGGCGGCCATCTTGGATGATGGACCGACTGCAAAGTAACAACACTTGGTCAGCATCTCATACGGAACATTCATGCCATGTTTGGTTCCATTCCATTCAGTGGTTCTCTAAAAGAAGACATTTTTATGTATTTCCCATAGGGTCCTATGTTAAACTAAGTCCCCCGCTGGCAGCCATCTTGGATGATGGATCGGCTACAAAGTAACAACACTTGGTCAGCACCTCATAAGGAACATTCATGCCATGTTTGGTTTCATTCCATTCAGTGGTTCTCTAAAAGAAGACATTTGTATGTATTTCCCATAGGGTCCTATGTTAAACTAAGTTCCCCGATGGTGGCCATCTTGGATGATGGATCGGCTACAAAGTAACAACACATGGTCAACACCTCATAAGGAACATTCATGCCATGTTTGGTTTTATTCCATTCAGTGGTTCTCTAAAAGAAGTCATTTGTATGCATTTCCCATAGGGTCCTATGTTAAACTAAGTCCCCCGCTGGCGGCCATCTTGGATGATGGATCGGCTACAAAGTAACAACACTTGGTCAGCACCTCATAAGGAACATTCATGCCATGTTTGGTTTCATTCCATTCAGTGGTTCTCTAGAAGAAGTTCAAAATGTAACTAGAGGCTCTCAAGAGCCTGTGTCGCTCACCTGACTCTACTTTGGTTTTAGAAATCATGTAAAGATAGATAAAAATCATAACAGATACCCAAATAATGATTAAGGCCAAATTTTGATTAATATTGGTCCCGTTATTTAATAAAATATCCTGGTGGCCATCTTGAACAGTAAATCGGCAACAAAGTAGCAACACTTGGTCAGCACTTCATAAGGAACATTCATGCCATGTTTGGTTTCATTCCATTCAGTGGTACTCTAAAAGAAGACATTTGTATGTATTTCCCATAGGGTCCTATGTTAAACTAAGCCCCCCCCCCCCCCCCTAGTGGCCATCTTGGATGATGGATCGACTGCAAAGTAACAACACTTGGTCAGCAACTCATAAGGAACATTCATGCCATGTTTGGTTCAATTCCATTCAGTGGTTCTCTAAAAGAAGACAATTGTATTTATTTCCCATAGGGTCCTATGTTAAACTAAGTCCCCCGCTGTCGGCCATCTTGGATGATGGATCGGCTGCAAAGTAACAACACTTGGTCAACATCTCATAAGGAACATTCATGCCATGTTTGGTTCCATTCCATTTATTGGTTCTCTAAAAGAAGACATTTTTATGTATTTCCCAAAGGGTCCTATGTAAAACTAAGTCCCCCGCTGGGGGCCATCTTGGATGATGGATCAGCTACAAAGTAACAACACTTGGTCAGCATCTCATAAGGAAGATTCATGCCATGTTTGGTTTCATTCCATTCAGTGGTTCACTAAAAGAAGACATTTGTATGTATTTCCCATAGGGTCCTATGTTCAACTAAGTCCCCCGCTGGCGGCCATCTTGGATGATGGATCGGCTACAAAGTAACAACACTTGGTCAGAACCTCATAAGGAACATTCATGCCATGTTTGGTTTCATTCCATTCAGTGGTTCTCTAAAAGAAGACATTTGTATGTATTTCCCATAGGGTCCTATGTTACACTAAGTCCCCCGCTGGCGGCCATCTTGGATGATGGACCGACTGCAAAGTAACAACACTTGGTCAGCATCTCATACGGAACATTCATGCCATGTTTGGTTCCATTCCATTCAGTGGTTCTCTAAAAGAAGACATTTTTATGTATTTCCCATAGGGTCCTATGTTAAACTAAGTCCCCCGCTGGCGGCCATCTTGGATGATGGATCGGCTACAAAGTAACAACACTTGGTCAGCACCTCATAAGGAACATTCATGCCATGTTTGGTTTCATTCCATTCAGTGGTTCTCTAAAAGAAGACATTTGTATGTATTTCCCATAGGGTCCTATGTTAAACTAAGTTCCCCGATGGCAGCCATCTTAGATGATGGATCGGCTACAAAGTAACAACACATGGTCAACACCTCATAAGGAACATTCATGCCATGTTTGGTTTTATTCCATTCAGTGGTTCTCTAAAAGAAGTCATTTGTATGCATTTCCCATAGGGTCCTATGTTAAACTAAGTCCCCCGCTGGCGGCCATCTTGGATGATGGATCGGCTACAAAGTAACAACACTTGGTGAGCACCTCATAAGGAACATTCATGCCATGTTATGTTTTATTCCATTCAGTGGTTCTCTAAAAGAAGTCATTTGTATGCATTTCCCATAGGGTCCTATGTTAAACTTAGTCCCCCGCTGGCGGCCATCTTGGATGATGGATCGGCTACAAAGTAACAACACTTGGTCAGCACCTCATAAGGAACATTCATGCCATGTTTGGTTTCATTCCATTCAGTGGTTCTCTAGAAGAAGTTCAAAATGTAAAAAGTTAACGCCGACGACGCCGGACGACGGACGCCAAGTGATGAGAAAAGCTCACTTGGCCCTTCGGGCCAGGTGAGCTAAAAAGTTAACGCCGACGACGGACGACGCCGGACGACGGACGCCAAGTGATGAGAAAAGCTCACTTGGCCCTTCGGGCCAGGTGAGCTAAAAAGTGAGCCCATTTATCAGTACAATGCAGAATTCTAAAAAAAAATCTAACTTTTTCTTTAGATGCTATTTCTTGGTCTTAAAGATTAGCTTCTGTCCAAGTTTAATAACAATCCACAAAGGTTTACAAATTTATCATGTCAAAAAAATTTAATCCCTGACTAACTGCAAATATTAACTGTAAAAAACAAAGTCCATCTATCAGAAAAATACTAAAAATGGAAAATATATTTTCAAAGGTTCGCTTCCAACATAATATCTTCATCAATAAAAAGCTTCTGCCAAAGTTTCATTAAACTCAATAAAGGTTTGACAAAGAAATTGATGTGTAACAAACTTTAACCCCAGACTGTATCTACTCCGGTTTACTCAACTTTATTGTAAAAAGAAAAAGTCCATTTATCAGTACAATACATAAAATAAAAACAAATATTTTCAAAATTTTGCTCTGGATACTGTCTGTTGGTCAAAAACATGCTTCTGTCCAAATTTTATAAAATTCCATGTAGGTTTGACAAAGTTATTTATGTCTATATCAATTTTAACCTCAGACTATTAATCTGAATGTTGAATGTAAAAAAAACTAAGTCCATTTATCAGTAAAATACAGAAAAATGAAAATCATATTTTCAAAATTTTGCTCTGGATACTGTATTTTGGTCATAAACAAGCTTTTGTCCAAATTTCATAAAATTCCATGTAGGTTTGACAAAGTTTTTGATGTCTAAAAAAACTTTAAACTACAGACTAAACCTAAATTTTGATATCACCAACGCCAATGACGGGATCTAGGATCGCTATGTCTCACTTGCGCATAATAAGTTTTGCAGGCTCGACAAAAACACAATAATGAAATGTACAGGTCTAGCATTAAATATAAAAGAAAGATTACAAATATCTTCAAAATATTTGGGTAAAATCAGGCAAATAGTAGGGGTGAAGGCTTGGGATTAAAATTGATGAGTAAAAACAGGCGAACAATTGGGAGTGAAAAGGATATGAATTGCTGGGTAAAAACAGGCAAATAATAGGGAGTGAAAATGATGGGAATTGCTGGTAAATACAAGTAAATAATTGGGAATGAAAAGAATGGGAATTGCTGGTAAATACAAGTAAATTTTTAGGAATGAAAAGGACAGGAATTGTTAGGTAAAATCAGGAAACAATTGGGAGTGAAAAATTGGAATAGCTGGTAAATACAGGCAAATAATTTGGAATGAAAAGGATGGGAATTGCTGGGTAAAAAGAGTTAAATAATTGGGAATGAAAAGAATGGGAATTGCTGGTAAATACAGGCAAACAATTTGAAGTGAAAAATCGGAATTGCTGGTTAATACAGGCAAATAATTGGGAATGAAAAGGATGGATATTAATTTGCTGGTAAATACAGACTCATAATTGGGAATGAAAAGGATGATAATTGCTGGGTTAAAACAGGCAAAAAATTGGGAGTGAAAAGAATGGGGATTGCTCGGTAAAAACAAGCAAACAATTGGGAGTGAAAAATTGGGAACTGCTGGTAAATACAGGGAAATAATTGGGAGTAAAAAGGATGGGAATTGCTGGTATATACCAGCTAATAATTGGGAATGAAAAGGATGGGTAGAACAGGCAAACAGTTAAATGTGAAAATAATGGGAATTGCTGGCTAAATACAGGCAAACATTTGGGAGTGAAAACTATTTACAGCAGCAATGTCCAGGCTACATTGGGTCCAGTATTTTAATGTATTATTTACAGCTGGTCAGAAATACCAAGAAAAACAGTTGAAACTAAAATATGAAAAATTACTGATCATTCCTAATTTACATTTTATAATATATAGATGAACAATGAGGTGGGGTATAGGTCCATTTTATAAACAAGTCTAAATTGAAAACAACGTTCAAACCTATGATTGCGTTGGATAAAAACCGCATTTTATACGTGTGCATGCAAAAAAAAATTCTTGTTAAAGGGGTCTAAATACAGCACAAACAACATTTTACAAAAGACCAAAAAAGTGAAAAAGTATATTTTAACAAAACGCATTTGACTAACAGGTCGAACAACAAATGTTCTTAAACCCTGCTGACTGCCATTGGCGATTGCCAAATAAACAGATCACCGATGTAATAAATGGATCTTAATTATAAATTTAATACTAAACAGAAAACAATAAACTTGCGGAAAAGATGGTATACCACAAACAAAAGGTGCAAAGGTTTTTGTACACCATATCTGGATTTCGACAATTAATGTCTCTTCAGTGATGTTAGGAATCGAAACGGAATTTGGAAAGCCATACAATTTACCTCAATTTAGGATAGACTCTTGAATTTTGAGGAGTCAAAATAGGATGAACAGATCATATAAACCCAAAGGCAAATATAATACAAGCCCAAACGAAAAAATATAAACAAGTCTAAATTGAAAACAACATTCAAACCTATTTTATAATATATAGATGAACAATGAGATGGGATATAGGTCCATTTTATAATATATAGATGAACAATGAGGTGGGGTATAGGTCCATTTTATAATATATAGATGAACGATGAGATGGGATATAGGTCCATTTTATAATATATAGATGAACAATGAGGTGGGGTATAGGTCCATTTTATAATATATAGATGAACAATGAGATGGGATATAGGTCCATTTCATAATATATAGATGAACAATGAGATGGGATATAGGTCCATTTTATAATATATAGATGAACAATGAGGTGGGGTATAGGTCCATTTTATAATATATAGATGAACGATGAGATGGGATATAGGTCCATTTTATAATATATAGATGAACAATGAGGTGGGATATAGGTCCATTTTATAATATATAGATGAACAATGAGATGGGGTATAGGTCCATTATATAATATATAGATGAACAATGAGATGGGATATAGGTCCATTTTATAATATATAGATGAACAATGAGATGGGGTATAGGTCCATTTTATAATATATAGATGAACAATGAGATGGGATATAGGTCCATTTTATAATATATAGATGAACAATGAGGTGGGGTATAGGTCCATTTTATAATATATAGATGAACAATGAGATGGGGTATAGGTCCATTATATAATATATAGATGATGGGGTATAGGTCCATTTTATAATATATAGATGAACAATGAGGTGGGATATAGGTCCATTTTATAATATATAGATGAACAATGAGGTGGGATATAGGTCCATTTTATAATATATAGATGAACAATGAGATGGGATATAGGTCCATTTTATAATATATAGATGAACAATGAGATGGGGTATAGGTCCATTTTATAATATATAGATGAACAATGAGATGGGGTATAGGTCCATTTTATAATATATAGATGAACAATGAGGTGGGGTATAGGTCTATTTTATAATATATAGATGAACAATGAGGTGGGGTATAGGTCCATTTTATAATATATAGATGAACAATGAGGTGGGGTATAGGTCCATTTTATAATATATAGATGAACAATGAGGTGGAGTATAGGTCAATGACATTCTATTATGGGAACTATTGAAATAGCATACAATAAGTTGACTACAGTATAAGGTAAGGGAATGAACAACATGTATATGTAGATACCCAACTAATTTGATCTCATACCAAGTAAGCGTGAGTTAGTATGTTTATTTGAACCAATATGGTTAAGAACTTTACGAAGTCAATAGTGAGTCAAAATAAAAATAAATTGACTGATGAAACAAACTAGCAAAGCTGATGGATCCAATTAAATAGGTGGCTTACAGACACTTAATAAAATATTACAAACTCCCTAAAGAATCTAACTCTATATCGTTTATGGGCTGTAAAACAGGAATCTCTGAAACGTGTTTGGTTTTAAAGTACCCAATAACAACATTTAAAAGTGCATATTTAACAATGTACAATGATTTGTTTAGTGTTTCATCAAAAGATGATTCATTATAAAGAATAATATTTTGTTCAATGCTCAAATCAGAAAAATGCTTAAAGAAAAAGACAGTAAATAATCTTGTCTATTTCTGTACAAATGTTTCCCAATCTCAAATACATTTCTTTGCTTTTCTATTATTCCAGTATAATATTATTCTTAGAAGATCAAGTTCAATAAAATTCTACACATTTTATTGGAACATTGGAAACTTCATAAAAGTCCTGTCAATTGTACTTGTCCCTCATCAATTGATTTATATCCACCGTAGAATTATAAATCATCATCTATAAATGTCAATTCCCATGATGCATCACACTTAAACCTAGCATCAACTAAAGTACTGTTGTCCTATTGTTACTATAAGGGTAAACAGTTATCTGCTTCTTAAAGATACTTTGTGTTATCTGGGGTAATATCTCGAATGAATCGAATGGTAGGCTAATTTTTTAACCCACTATTATCATGTTAGGAAACCAAATTCATGCTTTAAAGGAAGGAAACAGTTATGTCTTTTACAAACAAGAAATAGTTTGGCCTTGGAAGGAAAACACAACGATGGACTGAACAATGTTGAAAGTCTGGTCGCAACCTCAATATATCTTACAATTTAACCAAATTAAATACATTCAAGCTTTTGAGTAAAAGTCAAGGGCAACAAATGTGTTAAGTGTAAAGAATAAGACAGACAGTACCTGACTTCTATAACATATATTAACTCTGACTATCAAAACTATCATCAACGGTTTTCAGGGGACAAAATAATCCTATTCCAAATGAACATATTAAAGACAACAATATGGATTTAAACTATAGAATATACTGGGACATGAATGCTTCCCCTATCAATGTGCAGTTTCTAACCATGGTACAACCACGGATAACCGTGGTCAACCATGGTGGTATGGAGATGGTTGACCATGGTTTGACAAAATTGTTAATTGGCCGACCATGGTTAACCATGGTTTTGATGACCATGGTTGACTCATCAATAACCATGATTCCAAACATGGTCAACCATGGTTGGAACCATAGTCAACCATGGTTGGAACCATGGTAGGAACCATGGTCAACCATGTTTACAACCATGGTCAACCATGGTAGGACCATGATCTTCAAAAACCATGGTTAACCATGGTCGGCCATTTAACAATTTTGTCAAACCATGGTCAACCATCTCCATTAAACCATGGTTAACCATGGTTGGCCATTTAACATTTTTGTCTAATCATGTTTAAAATGTTAAATCGCCGACCATGGTTAACCATGCTTCCTACTATCTACAATTTTCTTGAAACACTGATTGTCTACTTGTTACGACGCCTTGTATACTTCTCTTCCTTTCTGTACATCAGGACTACCAACAACGGCTGAATTACAGATTTGCATGAAAATCTTTAAAGATACCCAGTCAGATGTGTTCATCCATAAAGCTGTTTCCACCTGCAAGAACATAAAATTTCCCACAAAGAATCAATAGCTCCTGATATTTTATAAAACAGATTTTAAGGATCAAATTCAATTTTATTTAATCAATGTTCTTTTTATTTTATTTTGCAAATTTTCAATAAAAACAAACATTTTATTTGTCAAATAATTGTAACCCCCCTTTTTTACCTTTCAAACAAAAGTGAAAAGAATGATTGATGTGTTATTAATTATTTTAACACATCCACACTTGTCATCTTGTACAATTTTATGAATTATACCTGGCATTCAAAACATTTCATTTATCACAGTTTATAATGTTTATGCTGACATCGAGATGCTGACTGACTAATTTAAAGACCACTTTCTGTCGTGTTCAAATGAGAGCCTTATCAAATACTGTAACAATTTTTCTATCTTATAAACAAAATATCAAACAGATTTCCTGTAAATATACTTATCTGATAACAAATCTGCTTTATGTGACAATTCTGACCATCAGTCTCTTCACTTGAATTTAAAAGCGCGAAATAACATTTGCTGACGTCAGGTGACTTTTGTTCCAAGTCATTTAAATGTTTCACTCTGAGTGAATCATTGCTAACGGTGGGTGATAATAATTGACATTGACGTCGCATGCTTTCCGATGAAAAAAACATCAACAATCCATAATCATTAATCTGAAATGTTTTCAAGTTCTTAAAATATGCCGTATGATGATAAAGAGAGGCAGATTTATGAACTTGGAGATTGAGTCAGAAATTACGTCTTTGGAAGAAAGAAATAATAGATTGACAGTGTACCACTGTAAAAAAAACGAGAAGAATAATTACTGAAAGTAAGTTCCAGTTTGTAAAAGTCCCAGATTTCATCCGACGGTCTCTATCTTTCTCTGTTACTGTAGCGTAACTGTTCAGGTAGAACTGCTAAGTTTATATATGTTTTCAAATGTAAAGAGAATATATTTTTATTGACATAAACATGAAAGGAGAGAGCCAGAACTTACATCTTGGGAAGAAAGAATTTAAAAATTGTTATTGAACAGTACAAATGTACCACTGAAAAACGAGCATAATTTGAATATTAAAAGTCTCAAAGTAAGTTACAGTTTGTTATAAATTCCCATGGTTAATATGACTTTATGAGGCAGGTGTTACCTGTGAAAGGGGACGAAGTCTGTATCAATTGTTTTTTTTTCAATTCTAACATATTTTAATGTTAAAAAAAAAGAAAGGAAATACCGCAACGTTTCTGATGTTGGTCCAGTTGTAAGGGATTTTAGATATGACGTCCTTACGTCGTTTTCAATGTAAACAAAGAAATGCTATCATCTTAGGTTACGTTTTTTTTTCATATCAAAAGATAATTAAAATGAAATTGTTATTGTGCTCATTCCTAGACTGATAAATATATATTTTACTCAAAGTCTCATGACAAACGAGACCAGAAGAAAGAAAGAGATTTCTGTACAAACGCTAACCCGAATAATTCAGTCCCTCCCCGTGATTGACTCTCCCACTCCCATCGTAGAGCAGTGGAGTAAAACTACTGAATTATTCGGGTTACACAAATGCGGGAAAAAAGTTGGAAAATAAAAAGTTAACAATTTTGAGTTCATTAGTACATGTAGAATGAAATTATTATTATTTTTTTTTTATTGATTTTTCTACTACTATTGGGTCTTCATCCCCATATAAACCAGATCTTTTTTAATTCACCATGGTTCAGGTTGCCAAGTTGCCCATGGTCAGATGCAAGACCATGGTCACAAAGGTAGAAAACCATGGTTGTCAAACTCACCATGGTCACAAAGGCAGTAAACCATGCTTGTCAAATTGACCATGGTCAACCATGGTCAATGGTCAACCATGGTCACAAAAGTGGAAAACCATAGTTGACCATGGTTTTCAGCACATCCAACCATGGTTTGACCATGGTTATCAATGGTTAGCGATGGTAACCATGGTCAACCATGGTTGCATTTTGACAGGGGTAGTGACAATAGTCTAAAAGACTCCATATATGTTATTCTAAGACTATAATTATTACACTCCTGTTGATACTTGTCTTATGCATATCATGCATTAAAGGATAGCTTTACAGTAATAACTTCCTAGACTGATTAATTTATCATTTAGTATCATATTCAAAGTATTAAACAACATGCAATAAAACTTAAGATTATATATCATTTCTGCATTAAGACATTATATAAAAGTGCATCCTTTTATCTGCAAAAGTACATTATTCCTGCTTTGGGTATTTGGCTTCAGGAGATTAAACTTATCTAAATTGTAATATTCTGTCAAATTATAGAATCTATGTAAAAAAGCTGATCAATACTTTATTAGAAAAGAAATCTTGGAATATCAGGTTACAGGATATCGCCAAATCCTGCAGTGAAATTATTACTCTTTGAGAGATAACATTTATGCCCAAAAAAAATCAAATTAAAGAAAGAGAGAAAGTAATTTAAGCATTCAATATTTATTATTTGGCATAACATTTCTTGATAAAAATATCATTCTATTGTTTTGAAAGTTTTACCATGCAATACATTTAATTATAATTCACAAATATTGAACATTAAAGTACAGGAAAACACCTACACTATAGATGATTCAATCAATCATGTCAATAATTAATTCTAATAAATTAAATAAAAACATATTGTTTAAAAATTACATCATAAACTTTTTATAATCATTATAATGTTATCATATATTTCAGCATGTACTTTCTCCTAATTGTCAACATAGAAATACATGCCGTTATATACCACAACGTACATTATTGTCTATATGTGTTCCCTTGACACAACCGATTATCTCCCCTGTAACTCAATTACAAAACTAAATGGACTTAAAGAACTTAAAACAATCACATCTTTTACAAATAATTGTGCTTCCCTGTAAGTGTCACAACATTTGGTACTTTAAACCAATGAAAACTGAACGAGAGTATTACCAAGCACCCTTGACATTTCCAGGACATTTACTGAATCAATAACAGTCTTAGTTAAGCCACAGAAACAGCCAAAAGATAATGGTTTTAATGGTTTACCATTTATCATATCTAAAACGTTAATAATTTTCCTGATAGTAAAAGCCTAAGATGAACTCATAATTATTGTTATAACAATTTCATCAGAAGAATCAGAGACTATAATATGTAGGTTACACTGTCCTGGTTAGAAACCCTTTGATACAAGAAAGGAAACTTTACCTAAACTTGTATAGTGTTCTGTTACTCAGTACTTGACGGTATTGGTATTAGTTTATAGATGTTTGACGGTATTGGTATTAGTTTATAGATGTTTGACAGTATTGGTATTAGTTTATAGATGTTTGACGATATTGGTATTAGTTTATAGATGTTTGACGGTATTGGTATTAGTTTATAGATGTTTGACGGTATTGGTATTAGTTTATAGATGTTTGACGGTATTGGTATTAGTTTATAGATGTTTGACGGTATTGGTATTAGTTTATAGATGTTTGACGGTATTGGTTTTAGTTTATAGATGTTTGACGGTATTGGTATTAGTTTATAGATGTTTGACAGTATAGGTATTAGTTTATAGATGTTTGACGGTATTGGTATTAGTTTATAGATGTTTGACGGTATTGGTATTAGTTTATAGATGTTTGACGGTATTGGTATTAGTTTATAGATGTTTGACGGTATTGGTATTAGTTTATAGATGTTTTACATCCTATTTCAGATTACTTTTGATACAGACAAAAATGTCTCTCGGTGTAACTTAATTAAAATCTTTGACAATTGTTGCTGCTGCAAATGTCACCAATGGCCCAAAGGTACACAAAGATTCCCTTCTGTAACTATTGGGGAAGGGGAGATAATAAAAGTACATGATAACTCTCTATTAACTGAAATCAATACTCCTCAAGTGAAACACTTTGATTCAGGTTACTTTTCCAAATGAATAAATTTATGTTCTATGCCTGACAATTCATCAACAGCTTTTAATCAAATATTGAAAAAGAATTGATCATTTGCAAGAATATTGTTTAACACTTGAATGGGTTAATGCTGTAATATAAATGTCATAGGATTGAAAAGAGATGTCACGAAGAGATATAACGAAGAAGGATATTTTGAGTGAACAGAAGTAATTTTGTCTTGAATTAATTTGAAAGAGCAGAAATCTTTGTCCGCCACCATGATGTCTTATGTGTGTGGTTAGATTGCTGTCTCATTGACTAAAGTCCTGTTGTTACTTTCAAAGTTTTTCAACAAAAAATTGGTCAAAGAAAAGGTGAGAGATCAAAGGTGGAAGTTCACTGTTTAAAAGAGAGACATGGCTCTAATATAATTCTAACAGAATAAGTGCATTACATTTTCACTGGTTTTTTTCTCTGCATTATCAATTGGAGAAGGTGATTTAGGAACTGTTCTTGAGTGACAAGACAAGAAACTGGTGGCTAATAAGAAGACCTTCAACACTCTATTTTAAGAACTCAATAGTAAGGACCTGGTCGAATTCAGGACTTATTTATGAATGGACAAAGTCTCATTCAATCTGTTTCATAAAGTTGAACAACCAATCACAATAAATTCAGTACATTCATCTTTCATTTTATTTCTACTATAGCAATTTTCTTTCACTCTTAATGGAACTTGTCAAACTTTTCCTGCTAATTTTGCCATGTGTTTTTGTTGTGTAAACAAAAACAGTGCATCATTCCTTAATTGTTTTTTGATTGGCTAATTCCCATCAAAGTCCATCCAAGATTCAAGAATAATAGGAAGATATTCTATTCCATCAAAGTTTTCTTTGACGTTGTAACTATAAAAAATCTGTCACAAAATTTGACCAATGGTCAAAGAAAACTTTGACAAGGACAAAGAGCCTTAAATGTAATTATCCTTCTAAATCTAGTCTTCCTGTATAATTGTAACATGGAATTACTATTCAATTCCCACCAGTGATTATACTCAAACAATTCACATGACCTTATGGCACCAGAATTAACAGAATAGCACAAAAGTTATACCATTACTGATCGATTTATAGTTTTTCTTCCTCCTAAAGAAGTAAATCAACAAATTTGACTGCAGTCTAAAGCTGCTACCTCAGAAATTAATTTAAACTGACAATGCTGTAAATGCAATCTCAGCAATTATCTGAATAATAGACTTTTGCTGGAGATGGACTGTCATAACTTATGATAAACCAAGAGAAATATAAATAAAGGATGCAAGGCTATACAAATACTGTTACACTGGTGCAAAAAGATCACTTATACAACCAGTGGCGTAGCTAAGCCTTTTGTAAGTGTACGCCCAAAACTGGGCGAGGGGTCTGTGGCCCCCTATCGGGTCGAGGGCAGAGGACCTCCTGGTGGGGGTGACCAAAAAAATTAGAATTATCACCAAGTTTGTACTTAAATGAGCAACAGGACGAGTGCCACATGTGGAGCATGATCTGCCTACCCTTCCAGAGAAACCTGAGATCACCCCCAGTTTTTGGTGGGGTTCGTATTGCTCTGTCTTTAGTTTTCTATGTTGTGTTTTGTATTCTGTTATGTCTTTCAATGTTTCAACGCCCAAATTTTGTTAAAGGACACTTGAAATAATTAATTTTCATGGATGGTAAGGTGAAACACAAAAATGCAAGACATTTATCGTATCTCAGCAGATAATGAATTGCTTTAAACAAGAGTAAACTGAGTAGAATTCACAGTAGACTCAGACTTTGACAGAAAGTGAACAAATTCACAATATGATACAACTTTATTAAAAAGTAAATTTCATCACTTTTATCTTCAATTACAAGTCTTTGAAGAAAACATTACCCGGCTCAAATGTTTTTAACCAGTTCTTTTAATATAGCTGGATTAAAATATTTTTTCTCCAAAACTCATGTGCATGCCCGGGGGTTTTGACATAAACGTAGCTGTGCGCCTGACAACTCAGTTATCAATTTTGTACTAACTAAAACATTCATTGAGAGTAAAATATTCCAAATGACCTTAATATAACTGGTACTGTTTGACTGAGTTTAATTTGATCCGTTGGTAATTGATAATCATATAATTTGTAATTAAATTTACCAATGTTTACTATTGTGGAATGCATCCTCACATACTTCCAGATATAACTATTATTATAACCAACTACTTCTGTGCTATTTTCTCCTTAATTTAATTTATTTTAAAAAATCAATGGAAACAAAGAGGCTGCTATGTCACTGGTTTATGAGCACTGTGTGCACAAAGGGGGATAACTCTATTGAGAATTTCAGAAAATATAAGTATTAGATACTTAACCTATTCCATCTCTACTGGATTTTCACAATTGTTTTCATTGCATTTCAAAACTGATCAGAATTGAGACCAATTTTTCATCTGACAGGAATAAAATGAGACCATAATTTTTATTAGGAAGCAATTGGTACTAATCACATAGTTTTCCAGCTTATTTATATTTATTTTTTTGTCAAATTTACTACTGTAAATTCAGAAATTATTGTGTGCATTTATTATTGGCATTTTTTAAGAATGGACAAGGATGTGAGATAAGTTATTCCCATTTCGGGAAAAGCTGCATACAGATACATCTATCAGATATCAGAATGCAAATTCTTATTATTGCGATACTCACGCAGTCATATTAATTCACATTAATAAAAACTTCGCAATAATTTCTGAATTTACAGTATTTTGGCAGCAATATTTAAATGAGGTTGTCATACTTGAACCAATTCTGTAAGAGGATGATAAAATTTGATAGCAAATGGAATAAACATATCATTTATGCATAACGTTGATAGCAATTGGAATAAATGTATCATTTATGCAAAACGTTGATAGCAATTGGAATAAATGTATCATTTATGCAAAATTTGATAGCAATTGGAATAAATGTATCATTTATGCAAAATTTGATAACAATTGGAATAAATGTATCATTTATGCAAAACATTGATAGCAATTGGAATAAATGTATCATTTATGCATAACATTGATAGCAATTGGAATAAATGTATCATTTATGCAAAATTTGATAACAATTGGAATAAATGTATCATTTATGCAAAACGTTAATAGCAATTGGAATAAATGTATCATTTATGCAAAATTTGATAGCAATTGGAATAAATGTATCATTTATGCAAAATTTGATAGCAATTTCATGGTGCTTCGTGGCTTTTTTTTTCCAAATCTAATTATATAATCTTGGCAAACTTTCTAATTTAGAAACAGAAGCACCTATGTTGAAATGTGGTTTGTGCCGTATAGCTTTTTTTTCAAAGCAACTATATTTTCACTGAACTAGTACACATTTTTATTTATTTGCCAACTGAAGCCCGCCTCTGGGTGCGGGATTTTCTCGCTGTTTTGAAGACCCTTTGGTGGCCTTCGGCTGTTTTCTGTTATTTGGTGGGGTTGTTGTCTCTTTGACACATTCCCCATTTCCATTCTCAATTTTATATATATAGTCTTTCACTTGGTTTTTTTGTGTGACTGTCAAATTGTGCTGTCCTTGCAATGACAGTCAAGTATAAATGGGAATGGAGTCATGAGTTCTAAAGAGGAATACAAATCTATTATTGATATTGAACGTTTGTTAGTTGAGATTCTTCAGAATTTTATCAGAATAACTTTAGTTTTCGTCCAGTTTAATGCTTAAGTAACATTTTGGTCATGCATCATCAGGAGAGGGTTTGGGTCATTTACATTTATTGTTCAATGGGATGAAACAATATACCATTGTCTCCAAAGTTAGAGATCAATTGGTCAACTACATGATTTTCAGTTTTTTATAGTAAAATTTTGGACATTCTGGAGCAAATTCAGCCATTTCTGTATAACAATGGGGTCATATTGGGCACATATTAAAGCAGATCCCTTAAACTGATGCATGGCAAGATTGTAACAATCAATGTAGTTTTTAGAAGATTTGAAAAGAGGGAAGAAAGATACCAGAGGGACAGTCTAACTCACAGATCGAAAACAAACTGACAAAAGTTTATGAGTAACAACAAACAGTTGATGCAGATATTGTGCAAAAGCTCACAATGACCCTTTGGACCAAGTAAGACAATAAATATCATGAATTCACGCAATTTTTTTCTAAAATGGTCAAACTATTTCCCCAATATTTCCACAAGCAAACAAGAAAATAAGTGTGCATATTTCACTTCTTCAACATTATCTGTGTCACTGACCTACAAATGTATCTCATCAAGATTCCGAATTATCTAGCAACCACCTTTTTAACCCATTTATATAAAGTGGGTTCTTGTAAATCTGAAGTTTAAAGATCTAATTTATTTGATTATTCCAGATTAATATACAGTTGTACTTGGGATTGCAATTTACATTTAGGTTGTCTGAAATCTTGACAATCTATAATGTCATTAAAGTTTGGATGTTCGACATCTTGTGGGTATCAGTATATGCAGGGTTAATGTTAAAAGACAAGAAAAAACTATCTTTCACCAAAAATGATAAAGGGAGTTGTGTTTGTTATAGTCAAATTCATTGCATTATTAGTACTAAAAATTATTTATACACATTTCTACATTTTTCACTTATAAATTCAAAGTCACTTTTGAACTCATTGCTGAACCTCAACAATCTATTTTTAATGTGTTTTCTTTCTATCAATTCTTTATCCATTTCACAAGAAGTCAAAAATCCATTCATTGATACCTATTAAACTTGACTTCTTAATCCCACTTACCCTAAGACCTTAGTAAAGTACATAAAGCATATGACTTTTTAATGGCAATATATTATAACCTTATATCATGTTTATTACTAAAACATTTTTTGGTTTCTATACAAAGGCTAACTTGATATCAAAGTAGGATCAACCCTGATGTGTGAAGAGGAACTCCCAGGTTAAAATTTCACTTGAAAGTTCAATTATTTGTAAATACATATACAGATACAGATTTGTTTTAGTATCCAATCTTGTAGCAATTAAAACACCTAACTTTAATAATTTGATATAAGAACTGATGCTTCTTAGGATAAATTTCAATGTAAATAAAATCTTAATAATTCCTACTTTAATCTTAATAGATAAAACAAACTTCAACCATATCCTTACAAATTTGAACAATAACAGATGTGTATATATAAACACTTGAAAAATCTTCATTTGTCATAAAATCTGATTTAAATGGACGTAGGAGTTTGTAAATAAATACACCCTTCATGTATCAAGATTTTCAAGGGTTATCTCCCATAATTGCAGTATATTGTGCAAATAAGTATTTTGACTAGATCAAATTTTAAATAGAAATTTTGCAGCCATTAATGCAATGTCTTTGTAATAATTTGGCAACACTTCTTTTAAAACACCCTTCATGTATGGTGTTAACAGAAGGGGTTCAAAAGGAAATCTTTTCAATATCTTATTCCCAAATGAAGAATTATTTTTGTTTTTCTTAACTTTTTCACTAAATCACCAATGTGAACAGAAACCTACATACAAACTAGATCATGCAAGCCAGTATCGATAGTTTTGTCAATGATTAAATTCTGTTTTTAAAAAGTTCAAATGAGTACCCTAATATCAGAAATTCAATATTTCATTTTCATATTTAAATGTTCTATATGAAAACACAAGTGTGACAAAAAACCATTATATTTCAATATTTACACAAATTAAATCTAATGTCATCTTGTATTTCAAACTTTCACCAGCTTAAGTTACTAGCTTTAACTTCACCACTTTCCATTTAATATAACAATGAAGTATTTACTTTGTTTACATTAAAAGCAAAACAAATTTTTTGTTTATTCAAATACACGAAATAAAATTAAACACCATCTGATTCCCTTAAGTCTATCACCTATACATAAGGTTTTCAATGAACATATCAAAACTAAATGCTTTATTTGCAAGACAAATATAAAAATGGGATTTTTTTGCTTTATTTAGTAATTTGTTTATTTTAGATTATGCATTTACAATTGATCAGTGCGTTAGCTGTCCTTGTTTCCTTATCAACAGTCATATATAATTTATCCTAGGAAGTTTTCATTGCACTTGCATTTTCTAATTTGGAATATAACACAGTGATTAAAGGATATACAATTTACAACTATTGACTATATAAAGTCTGTACCTGCCAATATTTCCTGATAAGAGATTTTTGTCACAGCCATCCTAACTATTTCATGTTCAAAGTTATTAAAACAGATATTTACCTTTATAAAGTTAATTACATGATCAAGTAAACTGATTCAGCAAGCTATCTTGATAAATTTATCATGAAACTTATGGATTCTATACACTCGTCTATAAACAGTACCTTTCATTGACTTCTTTGGTGAATTATTGAACAGCTAAAAGCTTCAACCAGCATTTCTAACACACCTTTTATCAAATAGTATGAAGATGAACATTTTCTTAATAGTATATATATTGATATGATAGATGTAAAGACACTTCACAGAATAGCATGCTCACATGAAGGTTGAATCAAAACTATAGATATCCATGATTGGGGTTAAGTTACTCAGAAATTTGTATTTAAGGATATATAAGTATTCTGTAAACAGTCCATTGTTATTGATGTGGGATAATGCATTTAAGAGTATAACATCAATCTCATGAAGCTCAATACCAAATTTCAGGAAGGTCTGACTTTTAGTACCTGGGGAAAATGTGACATACATTTTATAGGATGGAATCGAAGGACAGACTAGAAAAACATGGACAGATAGATGTAAACCAGAATAATGAAGAGCAAAAACTAGCACTATTATTCTGGTAAAGATAACTGATATATGTAATTTCTTACTTCATTCACCTTAAATTGTTGTTACTCAATGCAAACAATATCAGATCAAATAAATGTTCTCTCTTGTTGACCCATGCACTGTCCAAAATGTTTGGTGTTAAGTGTTAACCATATATTTTTTCCATTTTACAAATTCATGGTGAGCCCGCAGTGTGTAGTCATAAAACCATTTTCTATAAACAAGTAAATTTTTGACCTTATGCATTTTTATAGTTTAAACTCTGAGTAACTCTTGTTTTGTAGATTTATTTGTACAATTCAAACTCTGAGTAACTCCTGTTTTGTAGATTTATTTGTACAATTTAAACTCTGAGTAACTCATGTTTTGTAGATTTAAACTCTGAGTAACTCATGTTTTATAGATTTATTTGTACAGTTTAACTCTGAGTAACTCATGTTTTGTAGATTTATTTGTACAATTTAAACTCCGAGTAACTCATGTTTTGTAGATTTAAACTCTGAGTAACTCATGTTTTGTAGATTTATTTGTACAATTTAAACTCTGAGTAACTCATGTTTTGTAGATTTATTTGTACAGTTTAAATTCTGAGTAACTCATGTTTTGTAGATTTATTTGTACAGTTTAAACTCTGAGTAACTCATGTTTTGTAGATTTATTTGTACAATTTAAACTCTGAGTAACTCATGTTTTGTAGATTTATTTGTACAGTTTAAACTCTGAGTAACTCATGTTTTGAAGATTTATTTACAAAACATGATGAAGCTATCAGTTTATCTCAAAATTAAACAAAAGCCTCAATGTTTTGAAACATTAAATTCCCAAAAAAGTGTTAATCTGGTAAATAAAATCTGAATAAATATTATGTTTAAGCTATATAATAGGTACTCAGTAAGAATTCTATTTCTTAAATAACTCTTGAATTACAATGAAAAACCACAGGAGTAACATATATACGTATAGAAATTGTATCACTTAAGAACACTAAATGCAACACTAATAACTTTGAATAATTCAGCTGTAATCATTAAATAAATTTTATTTAAGGTTTTTTTAATAGATGCTTGTTCTATCAGATTTAGCACTATTTTGTTCCTGTCTCCAACAGCTGACCAATTTTTAATAAGATGACTGTGTCTCACAGACCTACAGTATGTTCATGACCTATTCTATCAAGGGCACCCATCATTCTCCTTCTGACCAGAATAAAGTCTCCAACCCCTATCATAATCATGATAATGGTAACATAGGTTGAAGTGATGTGTAAATATTAGATACTGACCATTACCACCTAAATCATCGCAGTCATCAATGATAACTTTTATCTATCCTTGTTCCTATCTCTTTTACAACTGACCATACCAATAAACAACTTTTCTAATACCAACCATTGTTATTAGTTTTCTTTAAGAAATACTGGACTCAAACCTTCCATTAAATATGAATAACAGTAGATGTTGGTTAAAACACCAATGAAAAAGCAATCCAACAACAAAATTAACCAAAACACATCTAAAACTATACAAACCACACAGGAAAATACTGTTGTAAAAAATAGTAAACCTACATATCTGTTATAGAATCTATTAACTCTTATTTTCACGAAATCTTTCAGCTCCTCCACCAGTGTTATAATAATCATTGAATAACTAATCCAAGAATTCAGACATCTAAAAATATTCAACAAGTGACAGAAAAACACATTAAAGGGGCATTAGCTGTCAAATTCATGTTCACCGATTTGACTCAAATTCTCATATTAGATTTATAACCTACTAAAATGTATATCCAACTTACAAAAAAGTCTAAAATGAACAATTAACAATGTATGGACTTGATAATATGTATAAATAAAATTGAGAATGGAAATGGGGAATGTGTCAAAGAGACAACAACCCGACTATATAGCAGACAACAGCCGAAGGCCACCAATGGGTCTTCAATGCAGCGAGAAACTCCCACACCCGGAGGCATCCTTCAGCTGGCTGGCCCATTTCATGTATATTTTAGTCTAGATGCCATCTAATTAAACATCAAGGTGACCACCGAAGACTGCCGACAGTCATATAAACATAAATATAGATATAAATAGATAGCAAACACATGCAGTTGGATTTTTCCAGGTCTGTTTGATTTCATATTATAGGTCTAACAAATATGTTAATCATTGTTTTACCTGTATGAGAATGAGTGTTTATGGATTGAATCAGTCAACCAAATGGTTTACCCTAATGTTTCACTTGCAATGTTGACATTCTTTTCTTTTGATAGCTGAACGTACACGCCTAGTTCATGCATAATCTATCTCTAGCTAAGGGGTTAAATAGGTCACATGAATACGGATTCAATGAGGTAGAATTATTCACTTGCAAGTGAATAATTCATCAGCGATGTTTCTCAGCTGATTTTGATCAAATTGAACCAAACTGGCTGCTAAAAGCTAATTATTATTTCACTATTTCACTTTCATAAAAGATTGAACCAAAAAAAATCAATGTTTTAATTTTTTTATATCTTGTAGCTAATGCCCCTTTAATTTAGAATTTGGTTTAGAGAATGAGTTAATTATCAGTTTTGTTTCATCATGAGTTGAATATTTTCAATATTTAAATTCTTCGATTAGTTATTCTTTTTATTACATTGACCTAAGGGGCTTTTAAATGAGAATGAAAGAATAACTACAAGGAACGATATCTTATTCTATGCAATCACAATTTGTTTTGAAATAATGTCATTGACAATGACTTGACAACACCCATTGCTGTATGTTTATTATCAGTGTTTATTTCACTTGGAAATCACAGTCATTGACAGTATTTCATTATAACCAATGTAATAATCAGGAATAACTGGTTTTTATTTTAATTTGTGTTGTTTCATACTACTTACTTGATAGTTTTCCTTCTGTACATAGGGGAACCAGACTGAAACCCCACCGTGGAATCCTTATCTTCCCATGACCTCTTCCCAAGCTGCCTGGTATCCGTGTCCTGTGGTGCATACTTCTGTACCAGTTTATCTACTTGTTCCTCATCACTGCTACGTTTCTTTTGCCAGCAACAGGCACACACAAATACAGCCAGCAGCAGGATGAATACAGAAGCTATGGAACTAACAACAGCTAGCACTATCTGCATGCTGTCATCCATCATGTCTGAATAAAAAGGACACATTTTAAAACCACACACTAGAAAAATAAGCCAGCAAGAAATCCAACAACATGATGAAAGTAATTAAGAAAGGAAGAAAAACAAAGGTTATAGAACTATTCAATGTTGTTACCAATGTAATCTGTCCTGAAATTAACTTTTCTACTTTGTTTTCCAAAGCAGTTTTTTTTTTCTTGCTGACACCTCAGTGAAATTATATAACCAGATTTGACAACAGTTAATCACTTATTTTCTTACAATCAATATATATATATATATAAGAGTATGACTGCATGCATTCCCTAGGTTTAATAATATGTTTCTCATAAGATTCCTTATTATTACCATAGAAGTACACAGTGTCTTGCTTATAAAGACGTGGTTAATTCCCGTGTTTTCCTATAGATTCTGTCTCAATTCAATGGTCTTTAATTAGTCTGAGTCTGTGAATCATAACTAACTGTAATGATCACTTTTTGTTCATTTTTATATCATAATAATGAGGTGGGATAATATAAATGCCAATGACTATCCATTAAGACCACTGAGGACAAAGAAGTAAACAACTTATATAAAAATAAGGAGATGTGGTATGATAATAAACTTACCAATGAGACAACTATCCACCAGAGTTCACATGAAGTGGATGGAAGTAATTATAGGCAATAGTACAGTCTTCAAAAATGAGAAAAACCCATACCGTATAGTCAGCTATAAAAGGCCTGATATGAAAAATGTGAAACAATTCAAACCAGAAAACTAAAGGCCTAATTTATAACAAAACAATTACCCAGATAACTAATGAACTACAGGCTCATCTGAGTTCATTTCATATATTACATTTAAACATTAATATTATCACATGTTTTCCATCTTAATGATTGATTGATTGATGGTGTTAAACGCCACTTTTATAACTATAGGCTATATTGTGGGGGTCAGTTTTTATTGGTGGAGGAAGGCCTGGAGTGCCGGAGAGAACCACCAAACTGAGGCAGGAAAACTGACAATCCTAGTCATTAAGGTTGGAGTTGCAACCTCGGTGTTGACAGGCTAGTGATACAGTAAAAGAACTACTAAGACCACTCGGCCTTGAGGCCACCTCCAACTTAATGAAGATGACCTGAGTTATATAAGTATTATATAAATGTAGATCAATGGCCTGATGGTTACCTACAGGTAAGAGAAACTGTAATGTTCACTTTTCAGTGTAATATATATATATTTATTAATTGCAATAACACATGTAACATGAACAAATCTGTCTGTATAAATATAGGTAAACAGATGGTCAAATGTCTCTGAACTGATGGTCTCTATTATGTAAGGGTTCAGAGCTATCATTGTAAGGATATAACACAAATTACACAGGTGATAATCTAATAATAACAAATTATGCCTTTTCTGTATATTTGTATAATTTTTCATGGCAGCCAAATTGTTGTAATTCTGATGGTAGGATAAATCTTACTTGATTCATGTTAAATTTTTACAACAGCCCTGAGAGAGCATTTGCTGTGCATTTGTACAATTTCACTGCCATCAATTTTAAACTGCATTTAATTATATTAGTATGGTGTGTGAGTACCAAACCTTGGCTATTCATATAGTACTAGACTCAATGTATCTTTATGTTCCATAGTATTTTAAAATAAATGGAATGTGTCATTGGGATACAGATGATGCCCCCGCTTGAATATAACGTTATAAAGGGACATAACTCAAGAATGGTAAAAGTGACGCAACCCGAATTTGTTCTTGATCTGTGTTTTGTGGTAATCATATCATTGTGTATAAGTTTCATAACATTTGGTTGAGGCAAACTAAAGTTAGAGAATAGAAAATAATTTTGGGACGTACAGATGGACAAGGGTAACACTTAATGCACCCTCCGCCATGGAGGGCGCATAAAAATATGACTTAGTCAGTTTGTATTTATCCAATACAATCATAAGTGATACAGACAGTCCTCTCAAACATTGAAAATAACAAGTTCTTAAATTTAGAAGAAAACTAATTATTATAAATGCCTGTGAGACCAATGAACCAATAGGAAGTGATAAAATGAACCATTAACTTCAGACAGTTTAAAAATTCATAATTCCAAAGCCTGTACAAATCTTCAATTTATAATCATCGATCAACTTTCACTTGTATGGAAATAGAGCATGTAGTATGATATTTTGGTATCATGTTAGTTGTACTTATAGAAATCTTTACAGTACTACAGAGACTCCCAGCAGTAGTCAAACTGGATTAATTTTGCCCAAAAAGCAACAAGACTTTTCATCAGTACCCAATACCTTTGTAAAAACATTTTATGTTAAATATAATTGATTAAAACTTAAGCGTCGTTCACTGAGTTTGATTTGTAAAACAAAACCAGTGTCATAAATTCATTTAATGGTCCTGCCAGAGTCTCAATCTTCCAATACAACACATATGTTTGAGAATTTATTAATATTTTCCTATTAAAATTAACTGATCTGATGGCATCATGTGATTTATCTACAGCTTTACTCCTTGGGAAGTCAGATCCTGATAACATTATCATGAAAGTGTGGCTTATAATGGTTAAATCTCAAGCAAAGAATGGGGTGTCATCAATCATTTCTTGATCACAATGTTGTAACATCTAGACAAAAAAGTCAGACACAATGCTTAGGTTTAGTATATATATCAGGTCAATCAAGTAGAAAAAGTAGACCACTGTGACTTACTTTTTTATAATTTGCCACCTTCTATTTTTAAAGATTAAACAATGTGCAAGACCTTATAAATGACTTAAAACATTTATTCCAAATAACATAAAGTACAGGTTATTAACAAAGGCATTGTCAAGGTCACAGGATCATCGACTTGTAACATTTGAATGAATTTTGAGAATTCCATAGTTGGGTGTTAGATGTCTCATTGAATTCTTTAACTAAAGGAATCCTGCTACTCAAAGAAGACAAATAAGTAATTGTTATGAAATCAATAGAACCATTTAAAGTGCAAAAAACAATTACCCCATGTGCCCTCAATTTACAATAACTTGTACTAGCAAAACTTGATCAGTGTTCCTGCAGAAAATGGATCTGAATCCAAAAATTACCTTCATATAGCCTAAATTAATATATAAATAAAGAGCTGCGCCATGAGCACATGATATGCCTGTCACTTTTTCCAGGAGTAATTTAGTTCCATAACTTCTCAATGTCATATCAGAAATTTGTTAAAAAACTAAAGGGAGCTTATATTAATAGATATAAACCAGTCACCAAAGTTCCATGATAGTTGCTCAAAGCATTTTTCAGTTATTGTCAGAAAACTGGAAAATTCCCCCATTTTAATGAATAAAATTCCATAACTCAGATATGAAAAATCTAAAATTTATGAAAATGGAAAGGTAGCTTACGTCAATAGATGTAAACAATTCATCAAAGTTTCATGAAAATTGGTTAAAGTGTTTTTGAGTTATTGTCAGACATGTTGATGACAGACGGACGGACAGACGGACAACCGTATACCATAATACATCCCGTAAATGGGTGTATAAAAAATAAATGTAACTTACATCACCATAATAAATCTATCCAATTGTGAAAAAGACAAAAAAGATGTTCAACACCATAATGTGTTAAAATATAACTAGGAAAACTTGACCTTCAAAGATGATCATTTTATAATACATATATAAATATGCTAATTTATGAAAATCACTTCAGCACATATAGTCATCAGAATCAGGTAATCTATAAATAATTGCACTTAATAAACATTTAAATATACTAAAAGTGGCTGTAAATGGTACAAAGAATCTATAAATATTGTCATTCAATAATGTCATCTACCTAATTTAATTATCCTACATTCCTACAACAAATCTAAAATAGATCGACACACTTACTATTACTTTTGATGAAATATGCCATAAACATTTATTCAAAATCCATGTGAATATGTTTTTAATCTATTATTGATTAAAAAGACCCTAACCTGGAAAAAAGAGGGCATGCTGTCAATTACTGCAAAAACCAAATATGAAATGGTTACAGGGCTTATACAATATCCATTTATTGATTGAAAACATTGAGTTCAAACAGAAAATCTATTATTTTAAATAAATAGATAATTGTTCAATTTGTTGTCTTTTTAAAGTATCAACAAGAACAATAATCTATTGTTTTATATATCCTACCTAAATAGCTATGTGCTGACAGTACAAGTTATGTGTTTTGCATAATTCAAATTAAAAGTGAATTAAGCCCAACTTTTACATAATACTGGATTACCCTTACCACTTATTTCTAAGGTAACAATAAAATACGGAAATACATTAAAAATTATATTTGAACATAGGGATGAATTGAAGCTAATATTCTAATTGAAACCAGGAACTGTCTTTTTAAATGTCTATCATTTTATTGGTTCATTTTATTTAAATAAAAAGAAAATATTCAACAAATCATAATTATTTTAAATGTTCAAGTTCACCAACCAATGTGATAAAAAGAAGTCAACTGTTATTCTAAACCATGACATTATAACTAACGTTCTCTAAAGGTATTTAAAAAAGAATATTATAGAATAAAGTGTTAAAGTATATACACAATGAAGTGTATACCTGCACGTGTACAAACCAAATAAAATGTTCATAAACAGATCTGTCTTGACAGTGTTACCTAATCACAAACAATGACAAACTCCACAATGGTTCAGGCCTAAATAAGTCTACTTTTGCAACAGGTAATAGAAAAACAAATAGGTACAAATTGTACTGAAAGGTTTATACCCTTATCTAATACTAAATGGAAATGACTTAATGAAGACTTTGTTTTATTTGGTTTTTCCTTTTTGTTTGGCTTTGTATTTACATCAAGTTCATCTATTATTAGCTGACCTGAGGATCATCCCTTTCAGCAAAAATTTAACTGGTCTTGGCAGATTCAGACGGGGGCGTGGTGGGCATGCGCCCCCCCCCCCCCCCCCCCCCAAAAAAAAATAAATTTGCAAAGCATGGGTTTTCCTATGTTTAATAAAGAATATTTCGATAATTTTACCTCAAAAAAAGTTTTACCTCCCTAAGCTCGGCAAAAATTTAAGTTTGCACCCCCCTAACCTTAAATCAAATTAGGGCCTTCAGGTGTAATACCACCATTGATTTTCCCCTATTAGTCTTTGTTAAATTTGCACTTTTCAAAAAATTGTGCAGAATTTATCTTTGTTTCAAATAAAGAAATACTTGGCATGAGTAAAGTTTGATCCTGTCCAGTACTATAGAAAAAATTTCACATAACATTTCATTGCATATAAGAAAATAACCATCACTGGAAGTTAACCAATCAAATTTTCCCCCTTTTTTAACCTGTATACAAGCTTTAGTAACCATGTAACCTCAAGTTTCCAAAATATTCTATAGAAACCCCAAATAAAAAAATAATGGTGCTTTGAAATACCCAAGATATATGTTTATGACCCAGAAATGTTTTACTGCAATGAAATGTAGGATCAATTACCTACAACTGTCAAATTCAAGGGAATATTTTTTTTCGACCTATTTTCGTATGCAACCGGATGTGACGTACTATGATTTGGTGGTATTACACCTAAAGAAGACTTTTTTGTTAAATAAACTGAATGTGACTTTTTTCCTTTGTTATACTGGTTATTTCAAGCATTCCTGTCAAGTTTTGTCATAATCAGTTCAATAGTTTGAGAAAAATCTAGTATAATGTAAGACGACATCTGCAGCGATTCGAGCTAAATTTCTTCGAAAAATCCAAACCAAGCCGCATCATGATAGAATATAGTGTGGACCAATAAATGATCAAATATTTATCTCATCTGCCTACAAACAGTTGAATATGATACAAAAGATGACTTTAGGATGATAAATACTACCAATGGACCTCTTTGTCTTCCTTATAAGGTCTCTTTTGGTCCATTTATACCTCTCATTTCCTCAAAATTTCTACTTTATAGGCCAATAAATAAAAATTTTGGGGTAACTTTCACTCATTTATGATAGAAATGTTATAATAAATGATTAATTGAAGTATTCAAGCTGAATGAACTATCCGTAAAAAAGTTTACTGTCTCCAAGGAGGTTTCAATAAGTCCTTACGTAAAACTTAAATTTACGCCGCGTTCCAGAGAGGGACATAAAAAGCTTCTCTTTTGGTGAATAATTTGTTGTTACTGCTTTAATAATAATTTCATTTACTTAAAACTATATATTTATTAAAGTATTTCTTAGGAAAAATTTTCTAGTATAGCAGAATATAAGAAAAAAGGAGAAAAAGCTCCCCAAAACTCTAAGTATGGCTTATTCTGTCAACTAATATTCATGGTAAAGTCCTATTTCAAGGAAATTTTCTCATAAAATGTGTTTTGGAGACTCAATCCACTCAGAATATTTCATTATTAGTAATATTTCACTTAAATAGCAAGAAATTTTAACACATGAGAGTACTCACAAGGTCAAAGGTGCATGTACAGCTTCCTATATTAGGTGTAATACCACCATTGATTTTCCCCTATTAGTCTTTGTTAAATTTGCACTTTTCAAAAAATTGTGCAGAATTTATCTTTGTTTCAAATAAAGAAATACTTGGCATGAGTAAAGTTTGATCCTGTCCAGTACTATAGAAAAAATTTCACATAACATTTCATTGCATATAAGAAAATAACCATCACTGGAAGTTAACCAATCAAATTTTCCCCCTTTTTTAACCTGTATACAAGCTTTAGTAACCATGTAACCTCAAGTTTCCAAAATATTCTATAGAAACCCCAAATAAAAAAATAATGGTGCTTTGAAATACCCAAGATATATGTTTATGACCCAGAAATGTTTTACTGCAATGAAATGTAGGATCAATTACCTACAACTGTCAAATTCAAGGGAATATTTTTTTTCGACCTATTTTCGTATGCAACCGGATGTGACGTACTATGATTTGGTGGTATTACACCTAAAGAAGACTTTTTTGTTAAATAAACTGAATGTGACTTTTTTCCTTTGTTATACTGGTTATTTCAAGCATTCCTGTCAAGTTTTGTCATAATCAGTTCAATAGTTTGAGAAAAATCTAGTATAATGTAAGACGACATCTGCAGCGATTCGAGCTAAATTTCTTCGAAAAATCCAAACCAAGCCGCATCATGATAGAATATAGTGTGGACCAATAAATGATCAAATATTTATCTCATCTGCCTACAAACAGTTGAATATGATACAAAAGATGACTTTAGGATGATAAATACTACCAATGGACCTCTTTGTCTTCCTTATAAGGTCTCTTTTGGTCCATTTATACCTCTCATTTCCTCAAAATTTCTACTTTATAGGCCAATAAATAAAAATTTTGGGGTAACTTTCACTCATTTATGATAGAAATGTTATAATAAATGATTAATTGAAGTATTCAAGCTGAATGAACTATCCGTAAAAAAGTTTACTGTCTCCAAGGAGGTTTCAATAAGTCCTTACGTAAAACTTAAATTTACGCCGCGTTCCAGAGAGGGACATAAAAAGCTTCTCTTTTGGTGAATAATTTGTTGTTACTGCTTTAATAATAATTTCATTTACTTAAAACTATATATTTATTAAAGTATTTCTTAGGAAAAATTTTCTAGTATAGCAGAATATAAGAAAAAAGGAGAAAAAGCTCCCCAAAACTCTAAGTATGGCTTATTCTGTCAACTAATATTCATGGTAAAGTCCTATTTCAAGGAAATTTTCTCATAAAATGTGTTTTGGAGACTCAATCCACTCAGAATATTTCATTATTAGTAATATTTCACTTAAATAGCAAGAAATTTTAACACATGAGAGTACTCACAAGGTCAAAGGTGCATGTACAGCTTCCTATATTAGGTGTAATACCACCATTGATTTTCCCCTATTAGTCTTTGTTAAATTTGCACTTTTCAAAAAATTGTGCAGAATTTATCTTTGTTTCAAATAAAGAAATACTTGGCATGAGTAAAGTTTGATCCTGTCCAGTACTATAGAAAAAATTTCACATAACATTTCATTGCATATAAGAAAATAACCATCACTGGAAGTTAACCAATCAAATTTTCCCCCTTTTTTAACCTGTATACAAGCTTTAGTAACCATGTAACCTCAAGTTTCCAAAATATTCTATAGAAACCCCAAATAAAAAAATAATGGTGCTTTGAAATACCCAAGATATATGTTTATGACCCAGAAATGTTTTACTGCAATGAAATGTAGGATCAATTACCTACAACTGTCAAATTCAAGGGAATATTTTTTTTCGACCTATTTTCGTATGCAACCGGATGTGACGTACTATGATTTGGTGGTATTACACCTTCATCATCACAGGGGACAATATTAAACAAAGTTGGGTAAATGTTGGACAAATTAGGTTCAAATGATAACATCCAGAAACCTAAATTTGGTCAAAATTTCATTCTATCAATTGCTGCTGTGAATTTGGTTTTTCCTTTTATAATGTGGCATTATTTAAATAAGTTTGATTAAGATAGTCACCAGTTTATGGCTCAAATTATTTTGTCCTGAAACTGAAATATTGACATCTGGTCTGTGACACTCAGAAATCTTGACAGCATTCATCATATTATAAGCAGTGTTCTATTATTATTCAATTAAACTAAAAATATAAGAATACAAAAAAACAATAGTGCACACGCTGAAATGTCTCACCTGTTTTACTTATGATTAATTTTATGTTGTAAGTTTGTTACATGAAGGTTTTACTACAAGTATCACATAAACTTAACATTATCAATGTTCTATGATAATAAGGTCAAGGTCAGATGAACCAGGCCATAAAGACATGTACACCTTACAATCATTCCATGCACCAAATATAGTTGACCTAAAAACTCAACATTGACCAATGAACCATGAAAATGAGGTCATGGTCAAATGAAACCTGCCAGACTGATATGTACCCCTTACAATCATTCCATACACCATATATAGTTGACCTATTGCTTATAGTACTTGAAAAACAGACCAAAACACAAAAACTTAACATTGACCAATGAACCATGAAAATGAGGTCAAGGTCAGATAATACCTGTCAGACAGACATGTACACCTTACAATTGTGGCATGTACCAAGCATAGCTGACTTTTTGCTATGAGTATTTGGAAAACTGACCAAAACACAAAAACTTAACATTGACCAATGAACCATGAAAATGAGGTCAAGGTCAGATGAAACCTGCCAGACTGACATGTACCCCTTACAATCATTCCATATACCACATATAGTTGACCTACTGCTTTTAGTATCTGAGAAACGGACTTAATCATGTAACTTTAACCTTGATTACTGATCCATGAAGTGAGGTCGAGGTCAAGTGAACCCTGTCCGACAGACATGTAGGCATTGCAAGGAACCCATGTACCAAATATAATTATCCTACTACTCAATAGTAAGTGAAAAATTCACATGACCTAAAAACTGTAATTTTTTTTCAAGCAGTCACGGAACCATGAAAACGAGGCCAAGGACAATGGACATATGACAGAGGGAAACTTCGTAACATAAGGTATCTGCTTACAAGGTATGAAGCATCAAGGTCTTCTACCTTCTGAAATATAAAGCTTTATACAAATAGTTTACGCTGCCGCCGAATAGTAATACCCATATCTCGCCTACTGTGACAAAAGTCGCAGGCGAGACAAAAATCAAAGCAAATGTGTTGCTCACCTGGTCTTTTTGCCAAAGATAAATTGAAACAATGCAACAAGATTATTTTGTGACAAACAGGAGGTAGGTCTGAGCATTGTTTCCCCTGACAGATTTTGTCTATGTTTTCTATTATGGTTTTCAAGATATATTAAGACAATTGATGCATTTTACCCTATGTTCAATAAAGCCATGGAGGCCATGTTTGTTGACTGACCAATAAAAAACACAAACTGTATACAAGCAACCCTAGGGATCATTAGCCAAACTGACCAATAAAAAAAACAAACTGTATACAAGTAACCCTAGGGATCATTAGCCCAACTGACCAATAAAAAACACAAACTGTATACAAGTAACCCTAGGGATCATTAGCCCAAAGTACTGATGTCTAAATAACTATAACCTCAGGCTGTATCTAAATGCTAGCACTAAAAATCAAAGCATCGTCGATATTGTGATCCAGCCATATTCATAGCTAGTCTGATATTCTTTCTGACCATATTTTTCAATATTTTTTTCTCTTTTCATTTCCAATCTTACTGTTAAATTTCTATGTTATTGCCCACAGGTAGGGAATTTCGCAATATTGATGCAAATAATGATATTTCAATTTTAGACTCTGTCAGATTTTTTTTTTATAAATATTTGCAATTTAATGGTATTGACATGAATGGAAAGGGAAATCATCAAACAAGTAATAAAATAGAGAATGGAAATGGGGAATATGTCAAAGAGACAACAACCCGACCAAAGAGCAGACAACAGCCGAAGGCCACAATGGGTCTTCAATACAGCGAGAAAATCCGGCACCCAGAGGTGGTCCTTAGCTGGCCCCTAAATTAAATTGTGTGCTAGTTCAGTGAAAACGGACGTCACACTAAACTCCAAAACATATAAATGAACCAAAATTAAAAAACATACAAGACTAACAAAGGCCAGAGGCTCCTGACTTGGGACAGGCGCAAAAATGCGGCGGGGCTAAACATGTTTTGTGAGATCTCAACCCTCCCCCTATACCTCTAGCCAATGTAGAAAAAAGAAACACATAGCAATATGCACAGTAAAACTTAGTTTAAAAGAAGTCCGAGTCCGATGTCAGAATAGGTAACAAAAGAAACTAAGAAAAATGACAATGCCTATGGAAAGAATTAGAGTAATACCATTTAAAAAAAGTGTGGGAATCAACTTAGATATATTAACACACATGTTGACCTAAATTTCATAGAAAAAAAACTTACACAAGCATAAGATAAATAATATAATACTTTCAAAATTGTTATCAACTGATTCAATTGATGTAAAAATACTTTTTCAAATTAATTCATAAATAGTAAATCATTATAAATTTTGATTTACAAAGGAACTATATGCAAGTGTATATCTAAAATAAAAGGGTTGTTTGACCATTCTTTTCTTAATTTAAGGGCAAATAACATGTCAAAAGTTGACAGTTGATGATTAAAATGGTGTAGAAAGTTTCTGCAAGTCATAAAAACACATAATTAGTTTCATGACATATATCTTCAACTTGGTATTCTGCACCATCTCCAAAAACAGATTGATCGCATAGATCCAGCATAGCTGAATCAAAAATTACAAAAAATATATGTATGTTCATTTATTTACACGTATTATTAAAATACTGGAAAATTAGGACAAAAACATTTTCAAATGTTTGCTCTAGATCGACTAGATGCTGTTTTTTCATCATGAAATAGTGTGTATCAAAGTTCAATAAAATTCCATTAATGATTTGACAAAATTGTTGATGTGAGAAAAAAACATTAACCAGAGTCATAACCTTAATGTTTAAATAAAGCCTCACAGGAATAGCATCATGATGATGACCGAATCTAGGTTTTTATATCTCCCCTCATTGACAATAATTGTTAAAAAGAATATGTAGCTGAGTATTAAGCAAGTATGTAAGTTATGCTGGAGGCTGATCTTAACAAGAATCAGCCATCTATATACCAATGTCCTTCCACTAGGAAGCACCTGTGCTATATTATACTTTGCTTACAATAACATTTGGCAACAAAATATATTTAATTTTTCTATTTTTCAAATAACACATTTAGGAAGACAAAAATTTAGGATGCAACCAAAATACATAAAATATAGATTAATAACAGGCAAAATCATTGCCAAACAGAAAAACTGGCAAAATCATTGCCAAACAGAAAACAGGCAAAATCATTGCCAAACAGAAAACAGGAAAAATCATTGCTGGACAGAAAATTAGGCAAAATCATTGCCAAACAGAAAACAGGCAAAATCATTGCCATACAGAAACTAGAGGCTCTAAAGAGCCTGTGTCGCTCACCTTGGTCTATGTGAATATTAAACAAAGGACGCAGATGGATTCATGACAAAATTGTGTTTTGGTGATGGTGATGTGTTTGTACATCTTAATTTACTGAACATTTTTCCTGCTTACAATTATCTCTATCTATAATTAACTTGGCCCAGTAGTTTCAGAGAAGATTTTTGTAAAAGATTACTAAGATTTACGAAAAAATGGTTAAAAATTGACTATAAAGGGCAATAACTCCTAAAGGGGTCAACTGACCATTACGGTCATGTTGACTTATTTGTAGATCTTACTTTGCCGACATTTATTGTTTTTTACAGTTTATCTCTATCTATAATAATATTCAAGATAATAACCAAAAACAGCAAAATTTCCTTAAAATTACCAATTCAGGGGCAGCAACCCAATAACGGGTTGTCCGATTCATCTGAAAATTTCAGGGCAGATAGATCTTGACCTGATAAACAATTTTACTTCATGTCAGATTTGCTTTAAATGCTTTGGTTTTTGAGTTAAAAGCCAAAAACTGAATTTTACCCCTATGTTCTATTTTTAGCCGTGGCGGCCATCTTGGTTGGTTGACCAGGTCACGCCACACATTTTCAAAACTAGATAACCAAATGATGATTGTGGCCAAGTTTGGTTTAATTTGGCCCAGTTGTTTCAGAGGAGAAGATTTTTGTAAAAGATTACTAAGATTTACGAAAAATGGTTAAAAATTGACTATAAAGGGCAATTACTCCTAAAGGGGTCAACTGACCATTTCGGTTATATTGACTTATTTGTAAATCTTACTTTGCTGAACATTATTGCTGTTTACAGTTTATCTCTATCTATAATAATATTCAAGATAATAACCAAAAACAGCAAAATTTCCTTAAAATTACCAATTCAGGGGCAGCAACCCAATAACGGGTTGTCCGATTCATCTGAAAATTTCAGGGCAGATAGATCTTGACCTGATAAACAATTTTACTTCATGTCAGATTTGCTTTAAATGCTTTGGTTTTTGAGTTATAAGCCAATAAACTGCTTCGCTGAGCGCAGCTAGATACGCCCGCAGAGGTCCAACCCTGAACAGTTGGGGCAAAAATGGACACAATATTCAAGCTTGATTCAGGTCTGAATTTGGATTGTAATTAAATATTTGACATATTATAGGTTTCTGAATAAATGTAGTCAAAGAACTTGAAATTGGTTATATGAATTGAATTTATATTCAATTAAAGATTTCTTGCTGTTGTGCAATACTTAGTAAACCTGTTGTCAAGACTATAAACAAATAAAGTTCAATTAATTCTCAATGTCATATTGGAAATTTATGAAAATAAAAAGGGAGCTTACATCAATAGATATAAACAATTCACCAAAGTATCATGAGAATTGGTGACAGCATTTTTGAGTTATTGTCCGAAAACTGGAAAATCACCCCTTTTTTTAATGAATAAAACCCCATAACTCAGAAATGTAAAATGTAAAATTTATAAAAATCTAAAGGGAGCTTACATCAATACATACAAACAATTCACCAAAGTTTCATAAGAATTGCTGAAAGCATTTTTGAGTTATTGTCCGAAAACTGGAAAATCCCCCCTTTTTTATGAATAAAACCCTGTAACTCGAAAACGTAAAATCTTAAATTTATAAAAATCGAAAGGGAGCTCATGTCAATAGATATAAACAATTCACCACAATTTCTTGCAAGTTGGTGAAAGCATTCTTGACTTATTGTCCGAAAACTGGAAAATCCCCCTTTTTTTAATGAATAAAACCCCATAACTCAGAAACGTAAAATCTAAATTTTATAAAAAACGAAAGGGAGCTCACGTCAATAGATATAAACAATTCAACAAAGTTTTATGCAAATTGGTTAAAGCATTTTTGAGTTAATGTCCGACATGTTGACGACGGACAGACGGACGGACAGACGGACAGACGGACGGACGGACAACGGTATACCATAATACGTCCCGTAAACGGGCGTATAAAAACTGAATTTTACCCCTATGTTCTATTTTTAGCCGTGGCGGCCATCTTGGTTGGTTGACCAGGTCACGCCACACATTTTTAAAACTAGATAACCAAATGATGATTGTGGCCAAGTTTGGTTTAATTTGGCCACGGAGTTTCAGAGGAGAAGATTTTTGTAAAAGATTACTAAGATTTACGAAAAATTGTTAAAAATTGACTATAAAGGGCAATAACTCCTAAAGGGGTCAACTGACCATTTCAGTCATGTTGACTTATTTGTTAATCTTACTTTGCTGAACATTATTGCTGTTTACAGTTTATCTCTATCTATAATAATATTCAAGATAATAACCAAAAACAGCAAAATTTCCTTAAAATTACCAATTCAGGGGCAGCAACCCAATAACGGGTTGTCCGATTCATCTGAAAATTTCAGGGCAGATAGATCTTGACCTGATAAACAATTTTACTTCATGTCAGATTTGCTTTAAATGCTTTGGTTTTTGAGTTATAAGCCAATAAACTGCTTCGCTGAGCGCAGCTAGATACGCCCGCAGAGGTCCAACCCTGAACAGTTGGGGCAAAAATGGACACAATATTCAAGCTTGATTCAGGTCTGAATTTGGATTGTAATTAAATATTTGACATATTATAGGTTTCTGAATAAATGTAGTCAAAGAACTTGAAATTGGTTATATGAATTGAATTTATATTCAATTAAAGATTTCTTGCTGTTGTGCAATACTTAGTAAACCTGTTGTCAAGACTATAAACAAATAAAGTTCAATTAATTCTCAATGTCATATTGGAAATTTATGAAAATAAAAAGGGAGCTTACATCAATAGATATAAACAATTCACCAAAGTATCATGAGAATTGGTGACAGCATTTTTGAGTTATTGTCCGAAAACTGGAAAATCACCCCTTTTTTTAATGAATAAAACCCCATAACTCAGAAATGTAAAATGTAAAATTTATAAAAATCTAAAGGGAGCTTACATCAATACATACAAACAATTCACCAAAGTTTCATAAGAATTGCTGAAAGCATTTTTGAGTTATTGTCCGAAAACTGGAAAATCCCCCCTTTTTTATGAATAAAACCCTGTAACTCGAAAACGTAAAATCTTAAATTTATAAAAATCGAAAGGGAGCTCATGTCAATAGATATAAACAATTCACCACAATTTCTTGCAAGTTGGTGAAAGCATTCTTGACTTATTGTCCGAAAACTGGAAAATCCCCCTTTTTTTAATGAATAAAACCCCATAACTCAGAAACGTAAAATCTAAATTTTATAAAAAACGAAAGGGAGCTCACGTCAATAGATATAAACAATTCAACAAAGTTTTATGCAAATTGGTTAAAGCATTTTTGAGTTAATGTCCGACATGTTGACGACGGACAGACGGACGGACAGACGGACAGACGGACGGACGGACAACGGTATACCATAATACGTCCCGTAAACGGGCGTATAAAAACTGAATTTTACCCCTATGTTCTATTTTTAGCCGTGGCGGCCATCTTGGTTGGTTGACCAGGTCACGCCACACATTTTTAAAACTAGATAACCAAATGATGATTGTGGCCAAGTTTGGTTTAATTTGGCCACGGAGTTTCAGAGGAGAAGATTTTTGTAAAAGATTACTAAGATTTACGAAAAATTGTTAAAAATTGACTATAAAGGGCAATAACTCCTAAAGGGGTCAACTGACCATTTCAGTCATGTTGACTTATTTGTTAATCTTACTTTGCTGAACATTATTGCTGTTTACAGTTTATCTCTATCTATAATAATATTCAAGATAATAACCAAAAACAGCAAAATTTCCTTAAAATTACCAATTCAGGGGCAGCAACCCAATAACGGGTTGTCCGATTCATCTGAAAATTTCAGGGCAGATAGATCTTGACCTGATAAACAATTTTACTTCATGTCAGATTTGCTCTAAATGCTTTGGTTTTTGAGTTATAAGCCAAAAACTGCATTTTACCCCTATGTTTTATTTTTAGCTGTGGTGGCCATCTTGGTTGGTTGGCCGGGTCACGCCACACATTTTTAAAACTAGATAACCAAATGATGATTGTGGCCAAGTTTGGTTTAATTTGGCCCAGTTGTTTCAGAGGAGAAGATTTTTGTAAAAGATTACTAAGATTTACGAAAAATGGTTAAAAATTGACTATAAAGGGCAATTACTCCTAAAGGGGTCAACTGACCATTTCGGTTATATTGACTTATTTGTAAATCTTACTTTGCTGAACATTATTGCTGTTTACAGTTTATCTCTATCTATAATAATATTCAAGATAATAACCAAAAACAGCAAAATTTCCTTAAAATTACCAATTCAGGGGCAGCAACCCAATAACGGGTTGTCCGATTCATCTGAAAATTTCAGGGCAGATAGATCTTGACCTGATGAACAATTTTACCCCATGTCAGATTTGCCTTTAATGCTTTGGTTTTTGAGTTATAAGCTAAAAACTGCATTTTACCCCTATGTTCTATTTTTAGCCGTGGCGGCCATCTTGGTTGGTTGACCGGGTCACGCCACACATTTTTAAAACTAGATACCCCAATGATGATTGTGGCCAAGTTTGGTTAAATTTGGCCCAGTAGTTTCAGAGGAGAAGATTTTTGTAAAAGTTTACGGACGACGGACGACGGACGCAAAGTGATGAGAAAAGCTCACTTGACCTTTCAGGTCAGGTGAGCTAAAAAGGAAAAATCATTGCTGGACAGAAAAACAGGCAAAATCATTGCTCAGAACAGAAACAGACAAAATCTTCACTAAATAGTTATAAACATTAAAATAATTTGTACATACTAAATCTAAACTATACAAATACATAAGAGAACAGAAATATACACAACTGTGTCAGGATTCCAACATAATAATCCCAAATTCTAATCTATGTTTTAAAATATTAGATTTTTATTACATAGCAGGCTCTCACAAGACAATTCACTGTTACTAACATTGTAAAATGCTAAGTTACTTACCTGTAAAGCATGCTTGTATTATTAAAACTGAAAAAAGTGCTTTTTTATACCTCACTGTGCTGCCTTATCAATAAAGGGTTTTAGACTGATATCACAAAATAATCAAGAACATTATCTAGGGTTTCATCAAGGTAACCCACTTTTAATTACTTTACCAGTAGGTGTAGTATTATCATTAATTATATCAATCCTTATTTTCAATTACATTTAATTAGGCCTTGCATGAGAGAAACATTAGGTTCAACAAACTTAATATTACAGTCAGATTAGGTTATTTGTTATAACATTACATGAAAAATTGAAATAAATACTTTGAATTTTGACTAATTAAAAGATCATGTTCCAATTGTAATTGTTTGAAATAATAATGTTACCTTGTAATAAAGGCCTTTAAACACTAACTTGTAATTTTACATAGCAATTTCGGGCCTCATTGAAACCCATCACTCTTATCCAAACGAGAGGCGAAAGATACCAAAAGGATATTCAAACTCATATGTCTCACAACAAACTGACAACGCTATAGCAAAAAACGAAAAATGACCAAAAGACAATCAACAGTACACAAAACACAACATAGAAAATCAAAGACTGTCATTTATTCAGATTAAGCAAGTAAACCCCACCAAAAACAGCAGGAGATCTCAGTGGTGCAACAGATTAGGGTTACATAATCCTGCTCCACATGTAACACCCGTCGTGACTTATTCCTAAAAAATAAGCTAATAAGCATGATAAGTTTTACCAAGTGTCATCAGGCATCACAAAATAGGGGCTTGGGGGCTAATGGTAATCAACTTTAATCTAACCAAATTAGTAAACCAAAGGTCAGGTAAATGTTTTCACCAGAAACTCAACCAAGTGTGAAATTTTGAAATTGAAACATGACAAAGCATAAACAAAACTGTTACCAGTATTAACAATACAGACATTGACAAACTAAAAAGCACTAAGAACAACAATTAGCACATACTTACAACTTCTTGTCCAATCAAATTGCTTGAATTTGCCTTCTAATTTTTCATAGTACACACTTTTCCCGTGTACTAAGTAACTACGCATGAATGACCACAAGGGTAAGATTTCATTGTATCGTAATCAAGATATTAAAACAAAAATTGACACTGGCTATTTTGAAATAAAATGCTGTGTTCCAAATTAAATTAAATAGTTTGTAATTAGTTTTCACATTGATTTTTAAATATCCTGCTATTGAAATCTTTGGATCTAAAAAAAATGTTTTTGACGATAGCAAGTTTCTTTCATTTAAATAAAGAGTAACAAATGTGGTTCTTCATTATAACCCTGATTAGAGTACAATGCAATCTTAAAATTGTGATAATTCATCATCCATGCAATTATTATGAAACCTTGTGAAGGGAAATTAAGGCAACTTGATCTATTTTGTCATGAATTGATTGATTGATTGATTATTGGTTGCTTAATGTCCAGTGGCAAATATTTCATGCATGTTTAGGATGATGTCATTAGTTGAATAAACTGTTATCACAGAGATATGTCTCGCCTTTTTGTTATTTTGATAATGCAAATGTTGAAATTAAAATAGCAATACTTTAACATGTAAGTTATGCAAATATTCAAAGTCGATGAACCATGAGTAAAGGTACATGGCTAAACAATCTCCATGGAATGAGATGTGCCAATGCTAATACAACTGCAAACCAAATACCATTGACTTATTATAAGTTGTTCCCTTTAAACAAACCAAACACAAACATTAACTTGTAAACTATGTAAAAGTTTCAAAGTCAATGAACCATAATCAGGGGTGGGGCTATATAATCTCCATGAAAACAATACCTGCAAATGCCAATAAATTTGCATACCAAATATCATTGACTTAACATTAGCAGTTCATCTTAAGCTGATCTAATCACAAACTAATACATGTAAACTAAGCAAAAGTTTCAAAGCAAGTAGACCATGACTGAGGGGGCGGGGCCAAATATTCTCCATGGAAATGAGATGTTCTTATGCTTATACAACTGAACACCAATTAACATTGGCCTACCACTAATGGTTCCCTTGAACTGACCTAATCACAAACTAATACATGTTAACTTAGCAAAATTTTCAAAGTCTATAGACCATGACTAAGGGGGCGGAGCCAAATAATCTCCATGGAAATGATATATGCCAATGCTTATACAACTGCATACCAAATATCATTGACCTACCACTAGTGGTTCCCCATAAATTGACCTAATCACAAACTAATACATGTAAACTATGAAAAGTTTCAAAGTCAATAGACCTTGACTGAGGGGGCGGGGCCAAATAATCTCCATGGTAATGAGATGTGCCAATGCTAATACAACTGCATACCGAATATCATTGACCTACCACTTGTGGTTCACCATGAACTAGACCTAATCACAAACTAATACATTGTTGACGCCCCCGCCACCGCCGCCCCTGCCGACACCGGAAACAGCATACCTATGTCTCGCTTTTTGACTCCGTCAAGGCGAGACAAAAACCGTGATAATGTCTGAAGAGAATGTGCCACCTATATATATATATACAACTCGTCTAAACATCAGCCCAACAATGTTAGATCTGTAAATTTGCTTTATATATATAAATGTTCTGATAAATCTTCAAAACTTCTAGTTTTCACTTTGAAATGAATAAAATAAACATAAACCCTAGTATCTTTGATCTATTGGTAGTTGCTTTTTAATGACTATCTGCTAGACTATCTATTGGGACATACCAGGGGCGGATCCAGCCATTCTTAAAAGGGGGTTCCAACCCAGGATAGGTGGTCCAACCATATGTCCCCATTCAAAAGCATTGATCGTCCAAAAATAGGGGTTTTGTAACCCCCTAAACCCCCCCTTGGCCTAGATCCACCACTGCATACTATCTATATGTTTCAAATTTATTATAGCTTTAGTTTTACTGTGAAATTGAAAATTGTTTTCAAGGCATGTAAAACTTCCACTGAAATTTAATTATTGCCTGCTTTTGGTCAATTTATTTTGTCATCTTACCATGTAAAGAAGTACATGTATAGTAAAACACTGCTTTATTTCAATAAACATACTTACACCAGCAGCTACCATCTTTTCATTCTGGAGTCAAGGGTCTTTTGAAATCACATATTTTACAACGATACTAGTGAGTAGATTTACAATGAGCTCCATTTTAAAAACACCTGTGATACAAGCAGTCAGCCAAATAAACTATCAATAGACCAATTGAAAGATTACTCGAGTTGTAAATATGTGCTAAATTGGATAGTCTATGAAATGGTATATACTATGAATTTAAGAGCTCCGGGCAAGCCCCTCGCTCTAAATTTCATAGTATATACCTTTTCATAGACTAATTACTAGACATAAAACTAAAGCAATTGCAAGAGCAACACAAACCCCTTTAAAACAAACTAGGGGTGATCTGAGGTGCTTTAAAACTTTCTAAGGGATGATTTAAACTTCATCACTTGGAACGCTTGGTTTATAGCTTCCTTGTAAGCAGCAATCCTCTATCAAGCAATTCATTATAGGAAATGCAAGCTCTGGAATATTTTATCAACTGGGAGGCGCTGCTGGAATGTTGCTTCAAAGATATGGAAAGTTCACAAGGAAAAGCTGCAATCGTCTCTTTTGCCATAAAGTTTTGTTCTCAACAGACCCTCGTTATCAATTTCTAGATGTAAGTCAAGATATGAGGAAGACTTAACTTTATTTGATGTGTCCTTTATTTCAAGTTCGATGGGATAGATGTGTTCAACATAATTAGCAAACTTTGAATCATTTAGTGAGAGAATGTCATCTTTATAGCAGAATTTGAAGTTAAAGATAATGCTATAGCTTCTACCCATTCTTCCTCAGAGAAGCCATGTATGAAGTCAGTCTCATAAGAATAAAGGAACAAGTAAGCAAGAAGAGGAGCACAGTTGGTTATCAATGCTCTAAGGATATCTACTTTTTAGATGAAATATGTTTAAAGTCACTGCAGTTAAGTAAACCTTCAAAAAGGTCAAATATCTTTAGTGACAGATAACATAACTAACCCTAGAAATATCAAATTTTCTATTTCTAAGTGCAAAATTCTTTCTATAGAGCTCATTATAAACATTTTTTCTCTTTTTATCTGATAGATGTATATTAATCAAAAACTAAAAAATGCTGTAACATCGATTCAGCCACCATGTGGTCAAATGTCTTAAACAAAAGTCTTTGTGCTAAGCTTTATAGTATGATGTTTAGGTAACTGCATAGAAATCCATGAATTAAGTGATAATTAATCTACAACTCCTTCTAAAATCAATAAGCTAACTATTAGAGCTTTTAATTATTCATATACCTTTTTGTAGCTGACACACACATTCCTACCATCCTAATATTATAAAGATTTGATTGAGTTCTTTGATGATTAGGGATGGTATGTAAATAACTAGATTATACTGAATTACTGGTAGTTAAACTCTTATTCTATAAGTGTTATTCAATTAAGTAATTACGTCAATGTGTTGTATGTATCAGCTCATTTGATTATCATGATTTAGTTAACCCAATTAGACAGCTTTTATATTATTATTGTCCAATTTTAAAACGACAGTTGCTGAGGTCATATATATAATATACAAATTCAAAAAGCAATAAATAAGGTCAAGTTTTGATCTTTATGGAATTGTAAGATTTAGAAACAGATGTTTGAGTAGGGCACCATTTGTTTTGGTTTTGGTGATGTCAAGCCTGAAAATATAAAAATAAGAAGATGTGGTACGATTGCCAATGAGACAAATCTCCACCAGAGACCAAATGACATAACAGTTAACAACTATAGGTCACCTGAAAAAGTGGATACTCTACTGACAATTTGTGAAATAATGCAAAATATGTAATATGTCCTTGACCTTTGATCTTCTGATTATGGTTCAAGATATTCTTCAGAATTCTGTACCATCTTAAAAGCTGGATTGATCATAAAGACCTGGCTTGACTGGATAAAACAATAGGTAGCTAATTAAAATCCTACTTTTGACTTATTTGATAATAATATACATGTATAATATTAACTTTCTTCTTATTACCTAAACATTTGTTAGGAATATGACAGTTGTTGTCGTCTGATGTGTTTGAGCTTTTGATTCTGCCATTTCAACTTGCTTTGAGAAGGGACTTTCTGTTTTGAATTTTCCTTGCAGTGATACAGCCTTTTTGTACTGAGGCAGGGTAAAGCAATCAATCAATACATATATATAAATGATCAACCATATTTTAACGTATTGGTCTATTTCAGAGTATATCCCTCAGGTATGTAAATCATGCAGGGATATGCACTGTAAAATTAACAGAAAATTCAACTGCATTATTGATCCCTAAAGATTACAAAATACACTAAATGATTTTTCCTGTAGGTGACTGTAATAAATATTTTCGATATATATACAGACTTTACAAAAGTTGATTTTTTTAAACAAAACCCTGTTAGAATTAGGGAAAAAAAATTGGAACAAGTCAAAATACAATATTCTGTTGACTTTCTTTACACAAATTATACTAATCCTCCTTGCCTATCAATTGTGCACTTAAGAAAACATGTCTCATCACAGTCTGAAAAAGACTGCTTATTTCTTTAAGAGCAAAGGGAAATAAATTTTGTCATTAGTAAAAAATTGGGAGACTCCACAAGGTGACTTATAATAATAAACATCTGGTGCACACAATGACCAATCAGGATTAGCATTACTTTTAATTCAAAGGGCAACAACTCCTGTAAAGAGTCAACTAACAATTTCTGTAAAATTTGTTTTACTAGTAGTTCTTGTCTTGCTGGTCATAATTGCTATTTAAAGTGACTATCTATCTATTATAGTTTTCAAAATAGTAGACAAAAACACAACACAAATGGTAAAATCGTCATTAAAGAGCAACAACTTCAATAAGGAGTCAATCAACAATTTCAGCAATGTTTGACTTATTAGCATATCTTGTCTCTCTAATTATTCTTGCTGTTTGAAGTTTCCATCGATCTGAATAATAGTTTTTAAGATATTGGACAAAAGTGCAAAAATTATAAAAATAGGTATTTAAAGGGCAATAACTTCAATAAAGGAGTCGACTCACTGTATCAGGCAAGTTGACTTATTTGAAGATCGTAGTGATCATTTGCGCTATTTAAAGTTTCTCTCTATCTATTATAAATGTCAAGATAATAGATAAAAATGAAGAAAACAAAATGATAATATTCATCATTCAAGGGCAATTACTCATTTAAGAAGTCATTTGCCAGTATCAATGTAAAAGGACAGTAAGTGAGAACTCAACATTCTATACATTTCTTTTCTCTTAAGATTTTCTCTATTTATAATGGTTTTCAAGATAATAGACAAAACTTATTTAACCCTTGGTTTTAATAAGCCATGTGGACCATGTTGGATGGCAGGAGGGGTCATCAGACACATTTTTTAAACTTAATATCCCAATGTTGATTGTGACAAGGTTTGGTAAAGTTAAATCGTCAATTGTCAAGAGAGAAGACATATTTATTTGAGGCTGCCAAATAAGTCATTAAAACTACTAGAAATGGTAATCTTAAGTAGCCAACTTTGGATAATGGAATAATTCTATTTTATCCAAATGAATGTTATTAAGCAACCTTTTCATAAGTGAATCTTTAGACATAGACATAACAGTACATAAACTTAACAAGCATTGACAACATCTATTCCAACTAAATCAAAATAAAGATTTGAAAATTGAATTGATTTAATCCTATTCAGCATATAAATTACTTTTGAAAGCTGTTTTTAAATATAAATTTTTTTATACTGCAGCTAGAACACTTCCTGTTGTCTTTATCTACCAAATATAGTAATCAAATGATATTTCTGCAATGTCGATTAAGTATAAAAACTATATTCATTAGATTATTATACATGAAATTGTTTACAACCAGAGGCATGTGTCTCCATCATGTGACGATCCAGCGAAGTTGTCTATGTAGTCTGTGCAATACCAAAAAAGATGACTTCAGCCATCAGGGTTCAAGACACATGTCTTAAAAACATCAAGGTACACTTAAGTATGTTATTTCAATATATGATTACTGGCCAATGTTCCCTGGTTGATCCAGGTATTCCCAATTCCTTTTCAAATATATAGATGATGAAATGATTGAACAGATGGTAAACCCAAACAAATAACTGTACATTAAATTGAGCACCCATTCTCTGGCCTTAATTAGTTTAGAGTATAGAAACTCCATTCCAATCAGTAAACATTTAGTTAAATCTCATTTCCAACATATGTTCTTTGAAATTAAAAGTCAAAGAGATTCAAGGATTCAATGAATATTCATCAATAAAATGTATTGTATGAAGCTTTACTACAATGAAATTCACTTCAAAGTTAACTGACTGGTATCAAGTGTACAATAGAGACCAGGTGAACAATGCCTTTTTAATTGACATTGTTAAAAGTAAATCTGAAGTCCTTCAATAACTTGCAAAGGCATATTGTATGACAGAGTTAGCTAATGGACTGTAATACACATCGCTAAGGAAGGACTTCCAAAGGCATACTGTATCACAGAGGTAGCTAATGGACTGTAATAAACATTGCTAAGGAAGGACTTCTAAAGGCAAATTGTATCACAGAGGTAGCTAATGGACTGTTATACACATTGCTAAGGAAGGACTTCCAAAGGCATATTGTATCACAGAGGTAGCTAATGGACTGTAATACACATTGCTAAGGAAGGACTTCCAAAGGCAAATTGTATCACAGAGGTAGCTAATGGACTGTAATACACATTGCTAAGGAAGGACTTCCAAAGGCATATTGTATCACAGAGGTAGCTACTGGACTGTAATACACATTGCTAAGGAAGGACTTCCAAAGGCATATTGTAACGTAGAGGTAGCTAATGGACTGTAATACACATCGCTAAGGAAGGACTTCCAAAGGCATACTGTATCACAGAGGTAGCTAATGGACTGTAATACACATTGCTAAGGAAGGACTTCCAAAGGCATATTGTATCACAGAGGTAGCTAATGGACTGTAATACACATTGCTAAGGAAGGACTTCCAAAGGCAAATTGTATCACAGAGGTAGCTAATGGACTGGAATACACATTGCTAAGGAAGGACTTCCAAAGGCATATTGTTTCACAGAGGTAGCTAATGGACTGTAATACACATTGCTAAGGAAGGACTTCCAAAGGCAAATTGTATCACAGAGGTAGCTAATGGACTGTAATACACATTGCTAAGGAAGGACTTCCAAAGGCATATTGTATCACAGAGGTAGCTAATGGACTGTAATACACATTGCTAAGGAAGGACTTCCAAAGGCATATTGTAACGTAGAGGTAGCTAATGGACTGTAATACACATCGCTAAGGAAGGACTTCCAAAGGCATATTGTATCACAGAGGTAGCTAATGGACTGTAATACACATTGCTAAGGAAGGACTTCCCAAAGGCAAATTGTATCACAGAGGTAGCTAATGGACTGTAATACACATTGCTAAGGAAGGACTTCCCATAGCAAATTGTATCACAGAGGTAGCTAATGGACTGTAATACACATTGCTAAGGAAGGACTTCCAAAGGCATATTGTATCACAGAGGTACCTAATGGACTGTAATACACATCGCTAAGGAACTTTCAAAGGCATATTGTATCACAGAGGTAGCTAATGGACTGTAATACACATTGCTAAGGAAGGACTTCCAAAGGCATATTGTATCACAGAGGTAGCTAATGGACTGTAATACACATTGCTAAGGAAGGACTTCCCAAAGGCAAATTGTATTACAGAGGTTACCTAATGAACTGTAATACACATTGCTAAGGAAGGACTTCCCAAAGGCAAATTATATCACAGAGGTTACCTAATGGACTGTAATACATATTGCTAAGGAAGGACTTCCCAAAGGCAAATTGTATCACAGAGGTTACCTAATGGACTGTAATACACATTGCTAAGGAAGGACTTCCCAAAGGCAAATTGTATCACAGAGGTTACCTAATGAACTGTAATACACATTGCTAAGGAAGGACTTCCCAAAGGCAAATTGTATCACAGAGGTAGCTAATGGACTGTAATACACATTGCTAAGGAAGGACTTCCAAAAGCATATTGTATCACAGAGGTAGCTAATGGACTGTAATACACATTACTAAGGAAGGACTTCCCAAAGGCAAATTGTATCACAGAGGTTACCTAATGAACTGTAATACACATTGCTAAGGAAGGACTTCCAAAAGCATATTGTATCACAGAGGTAGTTAATGGACTGTTATACACATTGCTAAGGAAGGACTTCCAAAAGCATATTGTATCACAGAGGTAGCTAATAGACTGTAATACACATTGTTAAGGAAGGACTTCCCAAAGGCAAATTGTATCACAGAGGTTACCTAATGAACTGTAATACACATTGCTAAGGAAGGACTTCCAAAAGCATATTGTATCACAGAGGTAGTTAATGGACTGTTATACACATTGCTAAGGAAGGACTTCCAAAAGCATATTGTATCACAGAGGTAGCTAATAGACTGTAATACACATTGCTATGGAAGGACTTCCCAAAGGCAAATTGTATCACAGAGGTTACCTAATGAACTGTAATACACATTGCTAAGGAAGGACTTCCCAAAGGCAAATTGTATCACAGAGGTAGCTAATGGACTGTAATACACATTGCTAAGGAAGGACTTCCAAAGGCAAATTGTATCACAGAGGTAGCTAATGGACTGTAATACACATCGCTAAGGAAGGACTTTCAAAGGCATATTGTATCACAGAGGTAGCTAATGGACTGTAATAAACATTGCTAAGGAAGGACTTTCAAAGGCATATTGTATCACAGAGGTTACCTAATGAACTGTAATACACATTGCTAAGGAAGGATCTGCTGCTAGTAGTTCACAAACTTTCTTCATGAACCTTGAATGTATTTTGTTGTGGTGACCTACACCCCCTCAAACATACAACATTCCCAGTCACACAAATACTGATCTCATCAGATAGGCAAGCAGGTCACATGGTACAGCAATAATAAACAGAAGGTCTCAAGTATGGCCTATAGACAGGCACAGTCAGTTGTACAATAAGGAAATGGACGTAGAAAGAAACATACACATAAGGCACAAGGACATCATCAGAAGCCTTAGAGTACAGAGGCTCTAACCAATATCAGAGTGAACTTAGAGTACAGAGGCTCTAACCAATATCAGAGTGAACTTAAGAGTACAGAGGCTCTAACCAATATCAGAGTAAACTTAGAGTACAGAGGCTCTAACCAATATCAGAGTGAACTTAGAGGACAGAGGCTCTAACCAATATCAGGGTGAACTTAGAGTACAGAGGCTCTAACCAATATCAGGGTGAACTTAGAGTACAGAGGCTCTAACCAATATCAGAGTGAACTTAGAGTACAGAGGCTCTAACCAATATCAGAGTGAACTTAGAGTACAGAGGCTCTAACCAATATCAGAGTGAACTTAGAGTACAGAAGCTCTAACCAATATCAGAGTGAACTTAGAGTACAGAGGCTCTAACCAATATCAGAGTGAACTTAAGAGTACAGAGGCTCTAAACAATATCAGAGTGAACGTAGAGTACAGAGGCTCTAACCAATATCAGAGTGAACGTAGAGTACAGAGGTTCTAACCAATATCAGGGTGAACGTAGAGTACAGAGGCTCTAACCAATATCAGAGTGAACGTAGAGTACAGAGGCTCTAACCAATATCAGAGTGAACTTAGAGTACAGAGGCTCTAACCAGCATCAGCGTGAACGTAGAGTACAGAGGCTCTAACCAATATCAGGGTGAACGTAGAGTACAGAGGCTCTAACCAATATCAGAGTGAACGTAGAGTACAGAGGCTCTAACCAATATCAGAGTGAACTTAGAGTACAGAGGCTCTAACCAATATCAGAGTGAACTCAGATGTTTGTATGTAGTGTAAAATGAGACTACTTTTGTATCCTTTTTTGATATATGCCATGAAAATCTAGATATCAATTAACTAGGCATTTACAAAAAGTAAAATAACAAAAATACCGAACTCCAAGGAAAATTCAAAATGGAAAGTACTTCATCAAATGGCAAAATCAAAAGCTAAAACACATCAAACAAATGGAAAACAACTGTCATATTCCTGACTTGATACAGGCATTTCCTTATGTAGAAAATGGTGGATTAAACCTGGTTTTATAGCTAGCTAAACCTCTCACTTGTATGAAAGTCACATATAATTCCATTATATTGACAACAATGTGTGAGCAAAACAAACAGACATAACAGGTAACTAGAGGCTCTAAAGAGCCTGTGTCGCTCACCTTGGTCTATGTGCATATTAAACAAAGGACACAGATGGATTCATGACAAAATTGTGTTTTGGTGATGGTGATGTGTTTGTAGATCTTACTTTACTGAACATTCTTGCTCCTTACTATTATCTCTATCTATAATGAACTTGGCCCGGTAGTTACAGTGGAAAATACTTTGTAAAAATTTACAAAAATTTACAAAATTTATGAAAATTGTAAAAAATTGACTATAAAGGGCAATAACTCCTTAAGGGGTCAATTGACAATTTTGGTCATGTTGCCTTATTTGTAGATCTAATTTTGCTGTACATTATTGCTGTTTACAGTTTATCTCTATCTATAATAATATTCAAGATAATAACCAAAAGCTGCATAATTTCCTTAAAATTACCAATTCAGGGGCAGCAACCCATTAACGTGTTGCCTGATTGGTCTGAAAATTTCAGGGCAGATAGATCTTGACCTAATGAACAATTTTATTCTCATCAGATTTGCTCTAAATGCTTTGGTTTCAGAGATATGAGCCAAAAACTGCATTTTACCCTATGTACTATTTTTTAGCCATGTCAGCCATCTCGGTTTGCGATCGTAGTCATCGGACACATTTTTTAAACTAGATACCCTAATGATGATTGTGGACAAGTTTGGTTAAATTTGTCTCAGTAGTTTAAGAGGAGAAGATTTTTGTAAAAGATTACAAAAATTTACGAAAAATGGTTAAAAATTGACTATAAAGGGCAATAATTCCCTAAGGGGTCAACTGACCATTTTGGTCAAGTTGACTTATTTGTAGATCTTACTTTGCTGAACATTATTGCTGTTTACAGTTTATCTCTATCTATAATAATATTCAAGATAATAACCAAAAACGGCAAAATTTTCTTAAAATTACCAATTCAGGGGCAGCAACCCAACAACGGGTTGCCTGATTGGTCTGAAAATTTCAGGGCAGATAGATCTTGACCTAATGAACAATTCTAATCTCATCAGATTTGCTCTAAATGCTTTGGTTTCAGAGATATGAGCCAAAAACTGCATTTTACCCTATGTACTATTTTTTAGCCATGTCGGCCATCTTGGTTCGTGGGCGGGGTCATCGGACACATTTTTTAAACTAGATACCCTAATGATGATTGTGGACAAGTTTGGTTAAATTTGTCTTGGTAGTTACAGAGGAGAAGATTTTTGTAAAAGATTACAAAAATTTATGAAAAATGGTTTAAAATTGACTATAAAGGGCAATAACTCCTTAAGAGGTCAACTGACCATTTTGGTCAAGTTGACTTATTTGTAGATCTTACTTTGCTGAACATTATTGCTGTTTACAGTTTATCTATATCTATAATAATATTCAAGATAATAACCAAAAACGGCAAAATTTCCTTAAAATTACCAATTCAGGGGCAGCAACCCAACAACGGGTTGTCTCATTCATCTGAAAATTTCAGGGCAGATAGATCTTGACCTAATGAACAATTTTACCTCGTGTCAGATTTGCTCTAAATGCTTTGGTTTCAGAGATATAAGCCAAAATCTACATTTTACCCCTATGTTCTATTTTTAGCCATGGCCGCCATCTTGTTTGGTTTGCCGGGTCACCGGACACATTTTTTAAACAAGATACCCAAATGATGATTGTGGCCAAGTTTGGTCAAATTTGGCCCAGTAGTTTCAGAGGAGAAGATTTTTGTAAAAGTTAACGACGACGACGACGACGACAGACGGACGCCAAGTGATGAGAAAAGCTCACTTGGCCCTTTGGGCCAGGTGAGCTAAAAACGGCAAAATTTAGTTAAAATTACCAATGCAGGGGCAGCAACCCAAGAACGGGTTGTCTGATTCATCTGAAAATTTCAGGGCAGATAGATCTTGACCTGATAAACAATTTTACCCCATGTCAGATTTGCTCTAAATGCTTTGGTTTCAGAGATATAAGCCAAAATCTACATTTTACCCCTATATTCTATTTTTAGCCATGGCCGCCATCTTGTTTGGTTTGCCGGGTCACCGGACACATTTTTTAAACAAGATACCCAAATGATGATTGTGGCCAAGTTTGGTCAAATTTGGCCCAGTAGTTTCAGAGGAGAAGATTTTTGTAAAAGTTAACGACGACGACGACGACGACAGACGGACGCCAAGTGATGAGAAAAGCTCACTTGGCCCTTTGGGCCAGGTGAGCTAAAAACGGCAAAATTTAGTTAAAATTACCAATGCAGGGGCAGCAACCCAAGAACGGGTTGTCTGATTCATCTGAAAATTTCAGGGCAGATAGATCTTGACCTGATAAACAATTTTACCCCATGTCAGATTTGCTCTAAATGCTTTGGTTTCAGAGATATAAGCCAAAATCTACATTTTACCCCTATGTTCTATTTTTAGCCATGGCCGCCATCTTGTTTGGTTTGCCGGGTCTCCGGACACATTTTTTAAACTAGATACCCAAATGATGATTGTGGCCAAGTTTGGTCAAATTTGGCCCAGTAGTTTCAGAGGAGAAGATTTTTGTAAAAGTTAACGACGACGACGACGACGACAGACGGACGCCAAGTGATGAGAAAAGCTCACTTGGCCCTTTGGGCCAGGTGAGCTAAAAACGGCAAAAATTTGGGTACAGCAGTCAACATTGTGTTATAATCTTAATCACCATATATATAAAAACAAATAATTATTTCAACAAAGAATAAACTGCTTCGCTGAACAGTTGGGGCAAAAATGGACACAATATTCAAGCTTGATTCAGGTCTGAATTTGGATTGTAATTAAATATTTGACATATTATAGGTTTCTGAATAAATGCAGTCAAAGAACTTGAAATTGGTTATATGAATTGAATTTATATTCAATTAAAGATTTCTTGCTGTTGTGCAATATTCCCTAATACTTAGTAAATCTGTTGTCAGACTATAAACAAATAAAGTTCAATTAATTCTCAATGTCATATTAGAAATTTATGGAAACTAGAGGCTCTCAAGAGCCTGTGTCGCTCACCTGTATTTACTGATGCTTTGGAAATCATGTAAAATAAGGTTAAAATCATAATTAATAGTATTTGATATTAGATATTATAATGATATCTAAGATAATAACAAAAAACTGCAAAACTTTTGTTAAAAATTACTAACTCAGGGGCAGCAACCCAACGAGTTGTCGGATTCGTCTGAAAATTTCAGGGCAGATAAATCTTAATCTGATGAACATTTTTGACACCTGTCAGATTTGCTCTAAATGCTTTAGTTTCAGAGATATAAACCAAAAACTGCATTTTACCCCTATGTTCTATTTTTAACCAAGTCGGCCATGATGGTTGGAAGGCGGGGTCATCGGACAAATTTTTGAAACTAGATACCCTAATAATGATTATGGCCAAGAATGGTTAAATTTGTCTCAGTAGTTTCAGAGAAGAAGATTTTTGTAAAAGATTACAAAAATTTACAAAAAATTGTTAAAAATTGACTATTAAGGGCAATAACTCCTAAAGGGATCGACTGACAATTTTGGTCATGACAACTTATTTGTAGATCTTACTTTGCTGAACATTATTGCTGTTTACAGTTTATCTCTATCTATAATAATATTCAAGATAATAACCAAAAACTGCAAAATTTCCTTAAAATTACCAATTCAGGGGCAGCAACCCAACAACAGGTTGTCAGATTTGTCTGAAAATTTCAGGGCAGATAGATCTTGACCTGATAATCAGTTTTTACCTCGTGTCAGATTTACTCTAAATGCTTTGGTTTCAGAGATATAAGCCAAAATCTACATTTTACCCCTATGTTCTATTTTTAGCCATGGTGGCCATCTTGGTTGGTTGGCAGGGTCATCGGACACATTTTTTAAACTAGATACCCTAATGATGATTGTGGCCAAGATTGGTTAAATTTGGCTCAGTGGTTTCAGAGGAGAAGATTTTTGTAAAAAGCTAACGACGACGGACGACGACGACGATGCCGCCGCCGACGGACGACGGACGACGGACGCCAAGTGATGAGAAAAGCTCACCTGGCCCTTCGGGCCAGGTGAGCTAATAAAAAGGGATCTTACATCTATAGATATAAACAATTCACCAAAGTTTCATGAGAATTGGTGACAGCATTTTTGAGTTATTGTCTGAAAACTGGAAAATCACCCCTTTTTTTAATGAATAAAACCCCATAACTCAGAAATGTAAAATGTAAAATTTATAAAATTCTAAAGGGAGCTTACATCAATACATACAAACAATTCACCAGTTTCATACGAATTGCTGAAAGAATTTTTGAGTTTTTGTCCGAAAACTGGAAAATCCCCCCTTTTTTTATGAATAAAACCCTGTAACTCAGAAACGTATACTTTAAAATTTATAAAAATCAAAAGGGAGCTCATGTCAATAGATATAAACAATTCACCACAATTTCTTGCAAAGTTGGTGAAAGCATTCTTGACTTATTGTCCGAAAACTGGAAAATCCCCCTTTTTTTAATGAATAAAACCCCATAACTCGGAAACGTAAAATCTAAATTTTATAAAAAACGAAAGGGAGCTCACGTCAATAGATATAAACAATTCACCAAAGTTTTATGCAAATTGGTTAAAGCATTTTTGAGTTAATGTCCGACATGTTGACGACGGACAGACGGACGGACGGACAGACGGACGGACAGATGGACAACGGTATACCATAATACGTCCCGTTAACGGGCGTATAAAAACAAAATGGCATACAGACAAAGAACATAAGGAAAACTGAAAGACAAGAATGCAAAATTGACCATAGCACAAAAACACAATGGCGGGATGTATAAGTATCTAGCCACGCCTAAAGTATATTAACAAAAAAATGGACTAAACAGTAAAGGTTAAAAATATAAAAAGAACACTATAACATGTAATTAAGATGATAAACAACATCAGTACCTAGAATCTATACTTCAAGACCATCATGTATCATTTGTGAAGTTGTGAAGTTGATACGGAATATTTATCAACAAGATCTGAATATCTTCAGATGAATTTTTTTTAGAAAAAGAGCATGCATCACTTAACAGGACTTATATTGCGGACAGTCAACAGCTAATCAGTACATATATAGAAACTATAGTGGATTATTTCATAAACATTTCACTTATTTCAACTACATGAAGTCACATTATTAATGTTTCTAATGATTCATTTGTTCTATTTATAGTAGTGACTACCTAATTGAAAAAGATAGTGGCCAAATTTGATGTAAATTTTAAATTGGTCAAACTGTTTCAGGTAGGAAATTTGTTTTGAAGTTTTAATATGGACAACAACAACAAACTATGGTATTATACAAAATGTGAGCTGAAAAATGCATTTTGAGTTGGAAATAATAGATAAATTAGGAAAAAATGGTGAATTTGAGATAGACTTGCAACAAATGATGTGAACTTGTCATTCATTTAAAGATGCTAAAATTATAAAATTTCCCATTTAAATGAATATATCATCTTTGTATTGTGTGGTTCATGTATGTTCAAAATACCAATCTTGAGTTGTTTTTTATGAATGAGTTACACCGGTTGACCTGAGGACTACCGGTAAATCAGAGAAAACAACATCATCAAACATTCGGTTCTGAAACAGGGTTTGCAAGGCAGTCATATACACCTTACAATCCTTCTCTTGTTATACCAAATATAGTTGACCTATTGCTAATAGAATCTAGTTGAGAAACAGACCAAACTACAGAAACCTAACATTAACCAAAGATAAATGAAAATGAGTTCAAGGTCAAATGAAACCTGCCATAAAGACATGTATGTTAACAACTAACAATCATATATGTAATCTTTTGCTTATACAAACCATTAACCACAAAATATTTACAATAAACCATGAAAATAAGGTCAAGGTCAGATGTAACCTGCCTGCAGACAGACATCATGTACACATTTCAATCATCCTGTACACATATGTAGCTGACCTATTGCTTATAAGGAAAAAAACTTAACCTTGTTGACTGATCCATGATATGAGATAATGGTCAGGTGAACCTTGTCTGACAGATCCCATATGTCAAATATAATTTACCTAATACTCAATATAAGCTAGAAATTCATTTAAAGAAGAATTAAGTCTCTGTTCAACCATGAAAATGTGGTCACGGGTGAAGTACATATGACAATTGAAACATTGATAAAATACAAAGAGCTATAACTACATCTTACATCCCAGCTCCTTTGTTCTACCAGGGGTGATCTGAGCCGGATCACCCCTACCAGATCACCCTAGCTTGCGTTTCTTTGTTCTGCATGCTTTGCTTTGTTCTGTAACATTTTGGCGGGAATGTCAAATCCACAATAAAACTTAGAAATATTTATACGGAAAAGACTATCAAAATGTATGCAGAAAAAATCCAGTGTCTATGCTCGGAAGCGAACTCAAGACCTTTAGCATATAGATCCACGATTCATACCCCTACACCAGGACGACTGGATGTAAACTCTCAGTCAATTTAGCATATTTGAACATAGTATTTAGGGCTCATAAAGGGTATATACTATATAGTAATATATAAAGTATATTATAATGATTGTGTGGCTTTCAAAAAACTAGATGTTATGAACGTAAATGGTTTTTTATATAATCTAGAACAGCTGGGATGTAAAGTAGTTATCCCATTCAGACTTAGTGTGTCAGTGTAAGATCACCCTCCGGCCTCCGGGGTGATCTTAAACTGACACACCGCGTCCTCATGGGATAACTATTACAGATTAGCATATCTGCCACGAAAATTCTGTGACTTTCCTTGCAAGCAGAACAAACAGAACATAAAACTCATTAAAGAATATTTAAACGATGATAACCATTTTGTTTTTAATGCCATTTTCTGTTCATTCACTCAATGTCATTAGTAGTAAGTCAGTTATTCAATCTGGATTTTATCATGACAGTCCCTTTACAGAATCGTGAGTTCAATTTTGTACTTTTTAATTGATTACCATTGATTTGATACTGACTGCATTGTAAGATATGACACAATGGATGTTTAGCATGGTGTTGTAACATACAATTTCACTGTCCCATGTGACTTCATATGATGGAAATGGTGGAGAAATCAGATGAAATAAATGCTTAACAGTATCATTAATCATACAGCAACAAATTCTTAATATTGTTGATCTACAACATTTCTAGTGCTAAATTTCCTAATCTCCAATCAAATTTATTATGACATTCATTTCTGTTATGCTTTCTTTATTTGGTTGCTGTTTCGATAGCACCTATATCATAGCTCCTAATTATTGTACTTATTAGTTCCTTATTATTGTACTTATAAGAAATATGATAGGTCTTGATCAAACAGCTAGCACCCTGAAAATGTTAGGCGCTTAAATATTCCAAGTGATGGTAAATCACTTAAATCTCAAGATGTTCGCCATATTTGATTCTGATCTGTACTTAAAAATGCATTTAAAAGAATAAGAATAATCAATTTATCTGATTCTACACAAGTTTTTTGGGTTAATATTTTTAATACCTCCCACATTTAAATAAAAGTAAATCTTATTTCATATTTGATCCACCATTTTCTACATAGGGAAATGCCTGTACCAAGTCAGGTATATGACAGTTGTTTTCCATTCGTTGATGTGTTTGAGCTTTTGATATTGCCATTTGATAAAGGACTTCCCCATTTGATTTTTCTATTGAGTTCGGTATTTTTATTATTTTACTTTTTTTTTATAGTATTTTAAATTTTGTTACACTTACATTTTTGCATAAAATTGATACAATTGTAACAATAAATTTATGTTGAAAAGAAACTGTGATGGCCAAAATCCTGTCTTTCAAGATAATACGCAAACATGCAAAAAGTTGTTAAATTGTGAATAGAGGGCAACAATTCCTTTAAGGATTTCTTTTTACAATTTCATTCATATCGTTTTTAGATCCAATTGTTGCTGATAATTCATGTTGGTCAAAGTTTAAGTCTATCTATTATAGTTAAAGACAAGTCACCCTACCTTACAAAATTTGTTCTGGCTAGAAGCCAATCTGAGTCTATTAGCAACCAGTCTTTGCTCTTACTCATACAAGCTGTGTGCTTAATGCAGCAAACACCATTTTTAAAGTCTCCATTAGCAAAGATATTTATATGATTTTGGTTCAGTTGACAGAGTAGGCTTGCAGTGCTTGAAGTCCAAATGTTCATTTCTGGTTGTACAGTTTTAACTTTGAAAGGAAAACAATGCTATACTTTTATGTTAAAGTTAATAGTTACTTTAATTCGCTTTGCAAAGGCACAAATGTGGACTTTAAGCTTTGTATAAAGACTTTTTGGCTTCTATTATCCCCAAAAATAATCATGTTTCTTTGGCATTTAAAATCAACATTCACATGAAGATAAAGACAATACTGTGGATACATTTATTTTCGAGGAAACCAATTTTCATTAATTAATGAAAAGTTGTATATTCGTGGATATGGTTTTACAAAAGTCTGCATACAAGCATATAGAAAATTTGTACTTTGCTGAATATTTAAATATGTAGTTAAACTTTACCCATGAAATCCATGTAAAATTGGTATCCCCTGAATAATGATGAACCCACAGTAGCACAAGTCAATTCTAACTACCTCTAATGTTATAAAACTAAAACCAAAAATCCAGAAATATCAATATAAGAAGTGAATTATATATATTTCAAACTGTGACTTAAAAACTATTTTGTAAACCATATATGAAAAATATACCAGAGAAACAACTCACCTAACTGTCAACGTTTCTCTCTTGTACTATTGAGATGTTAAAACCTTCCAGAGAATGCAGCCAGGTTAATTACAGGTGTAAAAACATCATTAGATCCAATTGAATACAAAAAAATCTAGGTATGAACAGAAAATCACTCAATATCCTATATCACGGAAAATTTATTCTTACTAGTAATGGCAAATCATGTAATAATTGTTAGGTCACTGCACGTCAAACTCACAGTTTATAGAAATTCATTAATTTGGATTTTGGATAAAAATAAATTCAGGCATTTATTCAAATAAATTTGAATTAAACATTATTGCCTCAATAAAATGTGTTGAATATTAGTTACATTTATTTGAATCATAACGTGATAAATTATTGCACTCAAAATCTCATGAAAACTTGACACAATGTCAATCACGACCATAAAAGTATTAGGATTCAAGAAATCTAATAAAATTTGAAATTTTAATCTCTAGCTACAAGTTTTGTCCATTTATAACTCCTCCTTGAATGGTGTTTAATCAATATCTGATTGATAACTAATACATACTATATAAAGTATCATAATATCCTTGTTTTGTGATAAAAGTTCATTTTCACATGCATGCAAACTATCACGTTAATTTACAAATGGCATTAGAACTATAAAATAACAGGGATAAGCCAGTCAATGATTATTTAATACACATCTGTATCCAGAACAGTATCAATTGATTATTTATAGCAATTAGAATATTTTGTTCCTCCTAATTATTCCAGTATTACCCTATAATTGAATATATGATGTTTGGGACATAGTTCTTCTTTCCACTGGTCACATAAACTTAATGGAATTACAGTATTTGTTATAAGTTATTGGCTTTTGTTGAGAGACATGAGATAATCTGGTACTCAAGTAGACAAGATATCAATACTGATAAATAATTCATTTTAAAAATTCTACCTTTACAGACTATCTATCAAACAATTACAGAGTTATACCACTAGTTTTATACTTGATGACTTTGTTACTCCAATGTATATATGATGATCTAGACACACCTTTATACAATACAGGAGTTTCTTTATCCATTAGTTTTATAATTGATTTGCTACCATTGTGTCATGTTCCAAGCATTGTCTTTTTCTATAGGTGTGAACAGAGGGGTGAAAAAGACCCCCTTATGGAATATAAAAGATAAAAGAACAGAGTTCTAATGTCCACCTTGTTGCACATATTTTATCTGTCCAAGAGCAATAACTAAATAAATGGAGAATGTGTCCATGGGACACAGATGATGCCCCGCTTGCATATAACGTTATAAAGGGACATAACAAGAGAACAGTAAAAGTGATGCCACCCAAATTCAAACTTGATCTGTGTTTTATGGTAATAAGCATTGTGTATAAGTTTGGGATGTACTGACGAATGTATGTACGGACGGACGGGTGTACAGACAGACAAAGGTAACACTTAATGCCCCCTTCACCTAGCGGCAGGGCATAAATGTTTTTTTTTTTGTTATTTATAACTTTTTTAAATTATCTAAGAGAGTTGAAGACTGAAGAGCAATTCCTGATTTCTCAAATATTTAATATTTCCAAGGGGCATAACTCATTAAAAATATTTGATCAGCACTTATTTTCAAAATTGTCAGACATTGCTGTTTTATCAAATGATATGAATTTGACAAATCTGGCAAAAATTGTACATGTGAGAGCACTTACAATGCAAATTTCCATATAATTCATACTTCTGAGGGTATAAATCTTTTAAAATAATTGATCAGTACTGATTTTTCGAACATGAGAGTGCTAACAATGCAATTTTTCCGTATAATTAAAGTTTCTAAGGGGCACAACTCTTTTCAAAATAGTTGATCGGCACTGATTTTCGACTCTTCCGAGACATTGCTCATATAAATCTATGATATAAGTTTTATAAAAATCTGGCAAGAATTGAACAGGTGAGAGCCCTAACAAGACCGGGCAATAGGACATACAGACAGATGAAGGGACGAACAGACGTAAAGGACTGACAGATAGGTCAAAAACATACCCTAGTTCTGTGGGGTATGATTATACAATAGTAGACTTTTTCTACAAATGCAATAGTTCCAAGAGGTCACTGACCTTTTTAATGTTCCATTACTTTACATTGTGAACTTTTTTCAATATAATTATTTTTCAGGCAAAGTATACATAACTTGATGATATTCAAGATTTAAAAAAAAATTATGTATGCTTTTAGAACTAGTTGAACTACATCTACACATGGTATTCAAACAATCATGTGTGTAGCATTTATACTTCAAGAGATAAAATAAATTAAAAATTTGTGAAATAGGTCTGTATAGAATGTATACAAAAGAGCAGACAATAATATGAATTCTTTTCACTTTATACTGCCATTTCTCAAATCTCATAATTCTGTTTACAGATCATACATTATTACTGTAAACATTTAAGTATGAAAGCTGTATGAAAAAATTAAATAAAAGAAGAATGTGTATGAGGACAATTTTAAAAAGTTAAAATGGGGCATAACTCTAGAACGGTAAGTGACTCACTGCCTTAAAATGGGGCATAACTCTAGAACGGTAAGTGACTCACTGCCTACATTCGAACTGGGTCTGCTAGTTTTGGTTCTCAGCATTGTGTATGAGTTTCATAAAATTTGGATGAGGAAAACAAAAGATAGAGTGGAAACGAAAATAGGACGGACGGATAGATGGAAGGATATAGAACTGTCAAGGGTAACACTTAATGCCCTGTTGCCTACAGCGGGTGCATAAAAACTACAATTCTGCTGACTTATTGATTTCTACTAGTAACACAAAATCTGATGATCTCTTAATATTTTCCTTCCATTAAAATGAAATATTCTTGGATTTGAAGTATTATAATTCTTGATGGTCCAATAGAAGTTTTTTTGGACAAGTAAATGGTCAAGTGAACTGAATGTCAAGTGATAATCATCTAGAACCTTAAACCTGTATCTTTATTATTTGATGTTTTGTTATTTCAATAAATTGTAATAAAATTCATTGAAGTTAAACTCTCTAGATGGTTGAGGAGTTTCCACTAATCACTGAAGATCATATCAAGCTTCAATTGTTTGTCTGTCCACTATTGATTGCTTCAGGAACATAACCCCATATCTTGTCATCTTTATATCTATATTAATCATGATTATTTTTGAATCCATTCATGACTGACACGATTGAAAAAAGTAGCAATTACAAAATACAAAAACATTATTCAGTACTACCTAACAGCAATTTAAAAGTCACACAGTATTTTAGGAGAAAATCACAGTTTGTAAATTATAAAGATAAACATAAATGTGAAATAAACTTTGACGTCTTTGTTTTGAGATATTTACCTTTAAGTTAAAAAATCCAATGTGAAAATCAAAACTGTCAAGATTAAATCTTCTTGACTGACTAATACTTTAGTGAATCGTGTTACATAAACGTGTAGTATTTGTTTTGGTAGGACTAACTATGATATAAGGCCCAAATACAAATTCCTAGGGTTAAAATATCTTAATTGCGTGTTCTCGTATGATAAGGGTGTTATACACATATGTTTTAAATGGGTGTACCAGAAATCTAAGAATTCGCCAATTGTGAATACACCTTCTATCAAATGAATGTATATTTGACATCTATTGTGTAAGTTAGTTATACTATATAAACAGCACATTTAATTTCAGAGAAGGTTTTACTGTTTCAGTATAACACATACATCATAGATTTTTTCCTAATAATAATTCAATTATTGTTATGATTGCACTTAAGGAACATTTCCTACGAGGAAGTCTACCTTAAATTAACATGTTTAAAAGTAGTCTAAATTTTATGAACATTGGATAACAAGTGGTCTACACATTAAAAAAATCAATTCTGTACCAGCACTCAAGATTTCTGCTCAAAAATCAAGAAAAATTATGTCTTAGCTAAAATGATTTTTGACATACATGTATGTAAGCTAAAACAAAGTTGATAAAATAAAAAAAAATATATTGATGTTGAAATGACAAATAAATATTTTGTAGCATTTTCTTTCTGAAGAGAATTTTTTTTGACAGAGAGGTTATAATTAATATTTCAGAAAATCTTCCTACTTTTTAATTTGAAGTCATTTCTACAAATACAGCTGACAAAATTTCAGGACAGAAATTAAAATAAATTTTTTTTTTTCATTTTATAAAAATCAAGAGAGACATTGTAATTTTCATTGTTCTGACTTATAATGGTATTGTGTGGTTTGCAGAATCATTTTTGTACAACCTGTTTTCCTCTCTGATTCAATAACTGTTTTGATTCTCGGGGAATACACTATGATATCCTTGTAGGATATCATCAGTTAAGTTCTAGTTCCCAATATATTAAAAGCAGAATGAGATTTATAGGATATGGTTTTTTTTCAATACTAATTCAAATATATGTAAATGAATGTCAATTTGTGAAAGATACTGACAATACCATCTATGCATTAAATTAACAGCTCACTTTGACCTCATGAGGACTTTCTTATTCATTTACAGTAACCAAACAAACATATGCCTGAACTTAGTTTGACCTAACTTAATTTGACTTACTTGTTTGTTTGTTAGGAATCATGATGACCTCTAATCACTTCAGTGTAGAAGAGACTCTACAAAATATGTCTTGCTTCACTTTGACACATCCATTTGCCTATAAAATAATAAAAGCAGTTGTTAGTATACTAAATCTATTTGTCCCAAAAACACTTAGAGTATAAATATCAGTAATATGGTCACTTAGTAAAAGGAAATAACTTTATAAATGTCATCTACCCAAAGCACTTTTCTGAATATATACCTTCATCAGGAAAGTTCAAACCAAAACATCTTATAAAGCTTGGATATAAACAAGTAGATACTGTAGGAACAATGTGACCAAAACATCTTATAAAGCTTGGATATAAACAAGTAGATAGTGTAGGAACAATGTGATCAAAACATCTTATAAAGCTTGGATATAAACAAGTAGATACTGTAGGAACAATGCCACCAAAACATCTTATAAAGCTTGGATATAAACAAGTAGATACTGTAGGAACAATGTGACCAAAACATCTTATAAAGCTTGGATATAAACAAGTAGATAGTGTAGGAAAAATGTGATCAAAACATCTTATAAAGCTTGGATATAAACAAGTAGATACTGTAGGAACAATGCCACCAAAACATCTTATAAAGCTTGGATATTAACAAGTAGATACTGTAGGAACAATGCGACCAAAACATCTTATAAAGCTTGGATATAAACAAGTAGATACTGTAGGAACAATGCGACCAAAACATCTTATAAAGCTTGGATATAAACAAGTACATACTGTAGGAACAATGTGACCAAAACATCTGATAAAGCTTGGATATAAACAAGTAGATACTGTAGGAACAATGCCACCAAAACATCTTATAAAGCTTGGATATAAACAAGTAGATACTGTAGGAACAATGTGACCAAAACATCTTATAAAGCTTGGATATAAACAAGTAGATAGTGTAGGAACAATGTGACCAAAACATTTTATAAAGCTTGGATATAAACAAGTAGATACTGTAGGAACAATGTGACCAAAACATTTTATAACGCTTGGATATAAACAAGTAGCTAGTGTAGGAACAATGTGACCAAAACATCTTATAAAGCTTGGATATAAACAAGTAGATACTGTAGGAACAATGTGACCAAAACATCTTATAAAGCTTGGATATAAACAAGTAGATACTGTAGGAACAATGTGACCAAAACATCTTATAACGCTTGGATATAAATAAGTAGATACTGTAGGAACAATGTGACCAAAACATCTTATAACGCTTGGATATAAACAAGTAGATACTGTAGTAACAATGTGACCAAAACATTTTATAAAGCTTGGATATAAACAAGTAGATACTGTAGGAACAATGCGACCAAAACATTTTATAAAGCTTGGATATAAACAAGTAGATAGTGTAGGAACAATGTGACCAAAACATCTTATAAAGCTTGGATATAAACAAGTAGAAAGTGTAGGAACAATGCGACCAAAACATCTTATAAAGCTTGGATATAAACAAGTAGATACTGTAGGAACAATGCGACCAAAACATTTTATAAAGCTTGGATATAAACAAGTACATACTGTAGGAACAATGTGACCAAAACATCTTATAAAGCTTGGATATAAACAAGTAGATACTGTAGGAACAATGTGACCTAAACATCTTATAAAGCTTGGATATAAACAAGTAGATACTGTAGGAACAATGGGACCAAAACATTTTATAAAGCTTGGATATAAACAAGTAGATAGTGTAGGAACAATGTGACCAAAACATCTTATAAAGCTTGGATATAAACAAGTAGATAGTGTAGGAACAATGCGACCAAAACATCTTATAAAGCTTGGATATAAACAAGTAGATACTGTAGAACAACTTTATAAAATGTTTTGGTCGCATTGTTCCTACAGTATCTACTTGTTTATATCCAAGCTTTATAAGATGTTTTGGTCACATTGTTCCTACAGTATCTACTTGTTTATATCCAAGCTTTATAAGATGTTTTGGTCACATTGTTCCTACAGTATCTACTTGTTTATATTCAAGCGTTATAAGATGTTTTGGTCACATTGTTCCTACAGTATCTACTTGTTTATATCCAAGCTTTATAAGATGTTTTGGTCACATTGTTGATATAAACAAGTAGATACTGTAGGAACAATGCCACCAAAACATTTTATAAAGCTTGGATATAAACAAGTAGATACTGTAGGAACAATGTGACCAAAACATCTTATAAAGCTTGGATATAAACAAGTAGATACTGTAGAACAACTTTATAAAATGTTTTGGTCGCATTGTTCCTACAGTATCTACTTGTTTATATCCAAGCTTTATAAGATGTTTTGGTCACATTGTTCCTACAGTATCTACTTGTTTATATCCAAGCTTTATAAGATGTTTTGGTCACATTGTTCCTACAGTATCTACTTGTTTATATTCAAGCGTTATAAGATGTTTTGGTCACATTGTTCCTACATTATCTACTTGTTTATATCCAAGCTTTATAAGATGTTTTGGTCACATTGTTGATATAAACAAGTAGATACTGTAGGAACAATGCGACCAAAACATTTTATAAAGCTTCGATATAAACAAGTAGATACTGTAGGAACAATGTGACCAAAACATCTTATAAAGCTTGGATATAAACAAGTAGATACTGTAGGAACAATGCCACCAAAACATCTTATAAAGCTTGGATATAAACAAGTAGATACTGTAGGAACAATGTGACCAAAACATCTTATAAAGCTTGGATATAAACAAGTAGATACTGTAGGAACAATGTGACCAAAACATCTTATAAAGCTTGGATATAAACAAGTAGATACTGTAGGAACAATGTGACCAAAACATCTTATAAAGCTTGGATATAAACAAGTAGATACTGTAGGAACAATGTGACCAAAACATCTTATAAAGCTTGGATATAAACAAGTAGATACTGTAGGAACAATGCGACCAAAACATTTTATAAAGCTTGGATATAAACAAGTAGATACTGTAGGAACAATGTGACCAAAACATCTTATAAAGCTTGGATATAAACAAGTAGATACTGTAGGAACAATGCGACCAAAACATTTTATAAAGCTTGGATATAAACAAGTAGATACACTGTAGGAACAATGTGACCAAAACATCTTATAAAGCTTGGATATAAACAAGTAGATACTGTAGGAACAATGTGACCAAAAGAATCCCCCCAAAAAAATACAAAATTCAACTATGTCAGCTATGCCTGAGGGAGTTGGAACCTTAGTTCCTAAAAATATCAACTTGGGATCTTAAGAAAATTATGTTATAGTCTTGTATGTTTTGGTGTTGAAGAAATTTTTTTTTTCACTTTAGTTGTTATTGGTTACTAGCTTTCAGTTACTGAGACTACTCTCAGAAAAAATACTTTGTGTCGATAGTCAATTTGTTATTTTTTATTTTGGTGTTTTGTATAATTTATCTGATGAGTCAATTAGCTTTACCAACTGATATTTATGGATAATTCTTATGTTTTTCTGATACACGACTGTCCAAGTTTAGGAGAGGTTTTGGCTCTCGCAAAAAAAAGTTAAACCCAGTCACATTCTGTATTCTTATGTCCCAAGTCATGGGCATGTAATTCAGTGGTTGTAGCTTGTTGCTGTATATCAGATTTGTTTTTTGTTTATTAATTTGTACATAAATTAGGTTGTTGGTTGTCTTGTTTATCTTGTTTTACATTTTATCATGTTGGGACTTTTATAGCTTACCAAACAATTATGGGATTTGCTCATTGTTGAAGGCTGTACAAAAACCTATTGTTGCTAACATCTACATCATCAATTCTCTGGTCAATAGTTGACTCATTAAAATTTTAAAGATCAAATTTACTCGAGGGGATACACAAATTATTGTAATCATAATATTAACACAAAAAAAAAAAATCACCAAATTTGCACTTTGCAGTACCACAACATTAGACATATTCTGTCACATTTTTTGCCACAGTATATTAAAACAACAACTAGTCAAACTGGAACATTACATTTACACAATCTCACTACAATTTCTTAACTTGTGTCATGATGCTTTGCTTGTAATGATCCTACACTACTCAACGCTTCATTTTACCTTCTGATTTGAAGACCTCATGATCTTTTGATATTGTCCAATATGACCTTCAAACTTGAGGGCAAATTTACATGGGTTGAGGTATAAAAATTATCAAAAAGGAAAGTAGAACGGAGAGCTGTGAGATCCTTGTAAACAAAGTGTGGATACAGAAGGAGAGTGTATTTTGAACAGATTAAATAATACACATTATACAGTTTACAATGTTTATAGGCAAATAATATAGTGTACATCATAACTTATTTGTCATTTAATTGAATTGAAAGCTTTTAAATTTCAGTTCATTACTTAAGACGATAGATCAATATTTCTTGACCTAAAATTTTGTTTTGTATTTTGTATTTAAATGTGTACATTACTAAATATAATTTTTATGTTTTTAAACCTCAGGCTACTGGAGTTTTACTTAAAGAAAGCAAAACATTAAAAAAAAGATAAATTACATTGAAAGATTGCATCTTGTTTCCATAACAATATAAAAACTACATACATGTTTGTTGTACAGGCAGTTAAATATATTCTTCAAAAACATGGAAAAATTAAATCCATTGAAAATGTATGAGAGAAAATGATGGCATGTCACAAATTGAAAACATTTCCACTTGAGAAATAACCTCACATAAAACATTTAAAAAATCCAGTTTAAATTCTTTATTTATTATCTTACAAGATAAATAAAGACTGATCCTTATAAAAACAATAAATATTTTTTTACAAAGCATTAACATTCAAAGAACTCCAACATTTACATTTTTGCTGATTTTTTGCTGTATTTAGAATATTAGGAACAGCCAAATTAGCTAGAAGATTAGTCTATTCACCATTTTGTTAACACCTATTAAATCTTCCTGTGTGATAGCTGAACAAAAGTTTATTGTATCTACATTAACTTAAATCAATCAGGTAATAGTACATACTCATAATATCTACATAAAACAAAATACTTGACCAGACGTTGTCCGAAAACAGGAAGAAAACCAAATAAATACATGTATACACTTATATTTTTTTAGCTTACTTATAAGTAGCTGATAACACATGTTAATACAGAACAGTTGTATCCAGATGCATCAAGCCAGGGATATTACTTTTAATATATATTATCAGGGGTCATGAAGCTCAATGTTTAGTTTTGTGTTATTGGGGGTCATGATGCTCAAGCTTTAGTTTTGTGTTATTGGGGGTCATGAAGCTCAAGCTTTAGTTTTGTGTGCAATGTTTTATGGACAGTTGTTTATCTTTTTGTTCTTCTCCTTTTTGCCATCCTTGTCAGTCTTATTCTTTGATCTATGGTTTTTGATTGACCTTTTGTATCTGTTTCGTTTGATTCAGTACAGCATGCAACTATTATTGCTTCTAAACAATGACAATAAACTACTCAATGTATATATTTAAAAGATGCAGATAGCACATACGAATACACTGTCAGTCCAGTTTACTAGTCCAATATGAATACAATGTCAGTCCAGTTTACAAGTCCAATATGAATACAATGTCGGTCCAGTTTACTAGTCCAATACGAATACAATGTCAGTCCAGTTTACAAGTCCAATATGAATACAATGTCAGTCCAGTTTACTAGTCCAATACGAATACAATGTCAGTACATTTTACAAATCCAACTTATAGTTTCTACAAAAAACTAAAATCTCTTTAAAACAATATGCAATGTATAAGGTAAAATACACCTACCCCATAAAATAGCTCACTGTCTTCCTTTCTATCAATTATTAAAACCTTCTGTTTAATACCTTTATTAAAATTTAAAGTCCGTTGATTTTTCAAAGTGACTTTTACCCACAGTTTTTTTTTAAATCTTGAGCGAGTCCATAAAACTACTAATTGAGTTGGAGAATAGATCTCCCTTTGAGACATAAAAGTGTTACAAGAAATAAAATTTTACAGCAGAGCAATAATTATTCTTCTTTTTGGTCTTCATCTAATTATGCACTCCTGATACTGTCTTCATAAAACTTAACTTTTTTAAAAGTTAATCATGTTGCTGTCAGAACTAATATTCAAAATGTAACGACCGTTGGGTTGAAATGGGAATATAATTATTGTCAAGAAAATGAATAAATAATTATTTTCTAATGTTTTTGTACTAATATACTTTTGAAGAGCTTCTCCACTACAATAAAAGTCATATAAAATACATAATGAAATGCTCATAAACCAAATTCTTCTATATGTAGTAAAGTGCACCATTATGTAAGATAGTAAGCTGTTGCCATTTGTCAAGCTTTGATCATTTTACAATGACAGATTTGTATTATGTCAAGACAGATTTAAATGAATAAAGAAATGGAGATGTCACAAATGACAGGTAATCCACCTGCTTATTATCTATTTCATACTTTTCAAAAATTCAAATCATTAATGAAGGTCAAGGTAATCCTATTTTAGTGTGGAATTATGTCTTTGAACTTGTTACATCAACTGATAAAAAATTATTTCCTCTATGTTTTGTTGTTGCTAAGTTCTTGACCTTTTAGCAAAACTTAACCAAAGCTACATGTATCATACCTTAAAAGAATGTCAAGCTCACCTAATTTTAAAGTTGACCTTTGTCACTACTTATAATGCATCAACTGGCAAAACATCTTTTTTCTTTTATTGTCAGTTACTTTGATTTGGACTCAAATAAAAAAAAACTTTTCGACGACAGAGATAATGTATGTGAAGTTCTAAGAATGTGATAAGCCAGAAATAATGTATGTGAAATTCTAAGAATGTGATAAGCCAGAAATAATGTATGTGAAGTTCTAAGAATGTGATAAGCCAAAAATAATGTATGTGAAGTTCTAAGAATGTGATAAGCCAAAAATAATGTATGTGAAGTTCTAAGAATGTGATAAGCCAAAAATAATGTATGTGAAGTTCTAAGAATGTGATAAGCCAAAAATAATGTATGTGAAGTTCTAAGAATGTGATAAGCCAGAAATAATGTATGTGAAGTTCAAGTCACCTGTTTGTTATTGGCTATTCATTGTACAAATATTTACAGTAGGTTTTCAATTCATACAAATGCTGATCTTTTATTGGCTGAAAGAGGAAATATTTGATTCCTTCATACGAAAACAGCCCATGCCTTAAGAACAGGAAGGAAGCAGCCCATGCCATATAAAAGCAACCCAAGCTGTATGAAAGCAAAATAAAAATAATTAGATCTGCATACCTTATTAATCAACACTATTTGGTGGCATTGTTTGTATACTTCGTGAAACCGATTATGCACTTACAAAAATTAAATTATTTGAAAAAAGTAGTTGACAATATAATATCTTGTAAATTATTACATGGAAAATTGATATAAATATAAAACTATAAACTATTATCCTGATATACATGTATAATAGTGATGAAATTTGATGAATATTTTATGAGCTACCTACTTTGAAATCGACATCTTTACAAGCCAATTTTAGTTATTTGATACAGGATTGATTCCAGGATTTTATGCTAGGGGGTGGGGTGCTCATGAGAATTAGAAGTTAGAGGACAATATTGTGACAAAAAATAGACTGTTAAATTACATTTGTTTTTTTCTTTTTTCAGGGAGCACCTGTGATGTATTATAAAACAAAGTAAAATAACAAAAATACCAAACTCAAAAGAAAATTCAAAACAGAAAGTCCTTTATCAAATGGCAAAATCAAAAGCTCAAACACATCAAACAAATGGAAAACAACTGTCATATTCCTGATTGATTTCACATGGAATGATATCCTTTGCTTTCATCTCACTTGACAATTTCTGTTGAATGTTTTGTGTTAAAAGTTTTACATTCAGATTCAAAATGTGAATAGTATATATTTTCTATTTCAAAAATTTGTAAATATAAGACTTAAAATTGAGAATGGAAATGGGGAATGTGTCAAAGAGACAACAACCCGACCAAAGAGCAGAAAACAGCCCAAGGCCACCAATGGGTCTTCAACACAGAGAGAATATCCCACACCCTGAGGCGGGCTTCAGCTGGCCCCTTAAACAATCAACGCGCGAAAGCGCTGTAAAGGCAGTTAATTACAGGTTGTGTGTATTTTTAGTCCAGTTATATCATTATCTTGCATAGTACAGTGTACTTATCAGAGGTGGCTTTCAGTATTTAAGATTTAGAGTTCTCTAATGATATTGAACAAGTTTTATGAATGTCATATTCTGAGCACTATATGAAGGCGTTTGTTCTCACTTGTTTATGAACTTGTGCATTATATCCAGTTTGTACCTTTTTTATCTATGTTTATAGTCAAATTAGTTATCAAAGGTACCAGGATTATAATTTAATACGCCAGACTCGCGTTTCGTCTACATAAGACTCATCAGTGACGCTCAGATCAAAATAGCTATAAAGCCAAACAAGTACAAAGTTGAAGAGCATTGAGGACCCAAAATTCCAAAAAATTGTGCCAAATACGGCTAAGGTAATCTATTCCTTGGATAAGAAAATCCTTAGTTTTTCGAAAAATTCAAAGTTTTGTAACAGGAAGTTTATAAAAATGACCATATAATTGATATTCAAATACTGTTTAAAATAGTTAGGCATTTTCTTTTTAGAAATAAGTAAATGTTATCAACTGTATTTTATTCAACTCTGCAAATGTGGTTTGTTACTGGTAAGTATGGATGATAGTTGTTTCATTGGCAATCATAACACATCTCCTTATTTATATAATGATCTATATTCAATGACCTCAGGTACAAAAAAAATGTATGTAACTAAACTGTGATGGGAAACCTTTGACTTCTTTCTTTTATATAAACTTTTGATTTGGTACCATAGAACTATGTAGAATAAATGTACATTGCAACATGTCAACTCTTTCAATGACAATACTTTTTTAGAAACTATAACTCCAAGCAAAATTATATTTCCAAGTTTAAAGTAATTTATGAATGAAAAAAGGAGTTCTTAATTAAGAAATAAACTGATTCGCTGAGCGCAGCTGGATACACCGCAGAGGTCCAACCCTGAACAGTTGGGGCAAAAATGGACACAATATTCAAGCTTGATACAGGTCTGTATTTGGATTGTAATTAAATATTTTACATATTATAGTTTCTGAATAAATGTAGTCAAAGAACTTGAAATCGGTTATATGAATTGAATTTATATTCAATTAAAGATTTCTTGCTGTTGTGCAATAAACTGTGCTGTTGCGCAATACTTAATAAATCTGTTGCCAGACTATAAAGAATAAAGTTCAATTTCTTCTCAATGTCATATTTGAAATTTATGAAAATCTATAGGGAGATTACATCAATAGCTATAAATAATTCACCCAAGTTTCATGCGAACTGCTTAAAGCATTTTTGAGTTGTTGTCCAACAACAGTGCACACGCTGAAATGTCTCGCCTTCTTTACTCGAAAGGGAGCTCATGTCAATAGATATAAACAATTCACCACAATTTCTTGCAAGTTGGTGAAAGCATTCTTGACTTATTGTCTGAAAACTGGAAAATCCCCCTTTTTTTAATGAATAAAACCCCATAACTCGGAAACGTAAAATCTAAATTTTATAAAAAATGAAAGGGAGCTCACGTCAATAGATATAAACAATTCACCAAAGTTTTTTGCAAATTGGTAAAAGCATTTTTGAGTTAATGTCCGACATGTTGACGACGGACTGACAGACGGACAACGGTATACCATAATACGTCCCGTAAACGGGCGTATAAAAACTTAACAGAGCAATGAACTGTGAAAATGAGGTCAAGGTCAAATAAAACCTGCGCGACTGACATAAAGATCATAAAAATATTTCCATACACCAAATATAGTTGACCTATTGCATATAGTATTAGAAAAAAAGACCAAAACTCAAAATCTTAACTTTGACCACTGAACCATGAAAATGAGGTCACGGTCAAATGACACCTGCCAGCTAGACATGTACATCTTACAATCATTCCATACACCAAATATAGTAGACCTATTGCATACAGTATAAGAAAAACAGACCAAAACACAAAAACTTAACTATAACTACTGAACCATGAAAATGAGGTCAAGGTCAGATGACACCTGCCAGTTGGACATGTACACTTTACAGTCCTTCCATACACCGAATATACTTGACCTATTGCTTATAGTATCTGAGATATGGACTTGACCACCAAAACTTAACCTTGTTCACTGATCCATGAAATGAGGTCGAGGTCAAGTGAAAACTGTCTGACGGGCATGAGGACCTTGCAAGGTCGCACATACCAAACATAGTTATCCTACTACTTATAATAAGAGAGAATTTAACATTACAAAAAATTGTTAACTTTTTTTTCAAGTAGTCACTGAACTATGAAAATGAGGTCAAGGACATTGGACATGTGGCTGACGGAAACTTCCATATACAAAGTATGAAGCATCCAGGTCTTCCACCTTCTAAAATATAAAGCTTTTAAGAAGTAAGCTAACGCCGCCACCGCCACATCCCTATCCCTATGTCGAGCTTTCTGCGACAAAAGTCGCACGCTCGACAAAAACTGGAAAATCCCAATAAAACACCATAACTCAGAAATGTAAAATCTAAAATTTATAAAATTCTAAAGGGAGCTTACGGATTGATAATTTAGTCTTAGATGCAAGATTTTTATATCAGTTGTTAGTGGCTTTGAACTAGCTGTCAGTAACTGCAAGTACTCTCAGATCTGTACTTTCTGTCTTTTTCTTGTTTGGATGTACAACTACCCGACCACATCCACTTGTATTTGTATTTATCCATCTGATGAGTTAAGCCTCTTTCAAGTGATTTTTATAGTTCGTTCTTATATTGTACTGTTACACCACTGTCCCAGGTTAGGGGGAAGGTTGGGATCCCGCTAACATGTTTAACCCCGACACATTCTGTATGTACATGTATGTGCCTGTCCCAAGTCAGGAGCCTGTAATTCAGAGGTTGTCGTTTGTTTATGTGTTGCATATTTGTTATATTCGTTCATTTTTTGTACATAAATTAGGCCGTTAGTTTTCTTGTTTGAATTGTTTTACATTGTCATTTCGGGCCTTTTATAGCTGACTATGCGGTATGGGCTTTGCTCATTGTTGAAGGCCATACTGTGACCTATAGCTGTTAATTTCTGTGTCATTTGGTCTCTTGTGAGAGTTATCTCATTGGCAATCATACCACATCTTCTTTTTTATATTTACATCAACAGATATAAACAATTCACCAAAGTCAAGGTGAGACAACAAAACTTAGTGGTAAGATCTCTGAAATTTTTTACACGGTACAAGTTTTTCTCATTGTTGGAGATTGTAAGGTGACAGTAACACCTGTAACTGCTTAAACCCATTTCTTATGCACTTTAGTTCGATAAACTCACTGAATATCATACCACATCTCCTTATTTTTATATGCATTACAATTTACATGTGCATGTAATTATAAATATATATATATCAGAACAAAATTCATTGCGTCACTTTTATTTCTGCATCCTTTGGCACAATACAAGTTTTAAAATTACACAACATAAAACAACTAAATGTTATTTCAGATGAAAGTTTTGTTTCAGTTCCATTCATAGGATTTGTTAGAATTTTGTATGTTTTGCCAAGTCCAATAATTCGCTCTATGTGCACAGGTTAATTGGAGACTTTTCTATCCCGTATAAGAGTTTTGGAACAAATTATGTTTCTTTTTTTGAAAAAAATTAGCAAACAAATCTTGCACATTTAAACCTTTGTCTGCCATCACATAACTGAACTACATTTTGTATTCTACATCTTTCAACTATTTCATAGTCACTGGTAGAACCAACATATGCAGTAGAGACATAGTTGACTAAACCACCAGGCGTCGAACATACAAGTATTTTCAGTGTTTCTGTTTTTATATGATGAAAAGGTTGCCTGAGCTCTAGGAGCTTTAGTTTTATCACGGGATATTCTGTGCTGTCAATAATAATCCAAGTCGTAGGAAACTTTAATTTGAAGTTGGATGGCGAAAAATGCCTGACTAAACCACTAGATGGCCAAGTGTTAGCCTCACACCACTGTTTAGGCATAAAAACAATCCATGTATATACACAATATTCTTAACACTAGATTCAATCTAGAATCTAGAAAGTTCAAAGTTGGTTGTATAATGCCTCAATTTCATCAAAGTCATAAAAAAACTGATTTTCAACTGACACCCTATCAATTTGAAAATATATGTATCTCAAACAATGTGCTGTTGGACCAAGTGTGGTCAAAACAAATAAAAATTTAGTATACAACTCTAAACTGGTATAAAAATGCATGGCTGTGTCACGTGTCTTCATTTCAAAATTCTCTGCTGAAAACATAGACATTGATGGTGTTTGCGTAATTCCATCTTTGAAGCTCAACATTAGCTCAGCAGTTGGTGGTGGACAGTCATAAATCCTTTCTGCAGTATGAATGACTTCTTCAGGAAAACCAACTTTACAATCAAAACTTTCCTCTAGATTTCTACTACAATATTCATCAAGTTTAGTTCTTTTGTTTTCACAGGAAACTGCCCTGATTTTTCTTTTTGCGGACGATTCAGTCTCTTGCTTGGTCCAGGAAAATAGGCTGGGAATGGCAGTAGACTTAGGTCTCTGTATGGTGGGTTTGCGCCCTGAAAAAGGTTATAAAACATTAGTTTTTTGATAATTAAATGAACTTCCATTAGCAATGTATACTTTGTATTACCTGGCGAAATATTAACTAGATTTATTCATTACAATCTGGATAAAACTATGTTTGCCTAATTCAATGTATGTTATGTAAATCCAAAGGACAAACAATGAGAGACTTATGCAACAAACGTACATTGTTTGTACCTAAATAACTATAATATTGATGAGAGCATGTCATTGTTTTGTTCCTGTTAACATTGTCATTGATATTTTTCAAGAAAGTCTATGAGGCATAGCTTATGCATTCCTGTCATTACTACATTAGCATAATTAGTGCTAAAATAATTCTCAGTATGATATACCTCTTGTAAGAAATCATTATAACTGTAGCAATCACCAAAAAATCTCAAACAGATCACATTGAATCGTAATCCAAAAAATTATGACGTCTTGAATTAACCTCCCCCTTTTATTCTAAAACGATAATTGCGGTTGCAAACAGGCTTTGGTTTATTCGCATGGCGATTACATATATAACTATATATTTCAAAAAGAAAATAGAGTTTTACCATGAATAGTTTCCTGCACGTAGTCTTTTTCAGTAAAATGTGCCTTGCAAACAACAGCTGATTGAGATGGACTCCACGATGAAATCGTGTTCTCGTCCAATCTGCGTTTGGGCCATGGCGTTGATCCAACTTTTCCTTCTTTTTAAGTCATTTGGAAATGCATGTCCTTCTCTTAAATGACATCCAGGTACACAACAACAAGTACTTGGCATCGTTAATTTAAAATGTAACTGAAATAGTTGAACAGTGCAGAAACCGGAAGTTGAGGAACAGGATCGGCTACCACGGCGCCACCTATTCAGGAACGATAATTTGCTACTTTATATAACTGCGAAATAACAATAACGTTAGACGGGTTCACGTGCATAAACAGAAATGCGCTTTAAATTGTATAATATAATTAATGTTCAGTCGACTCTTAATTATTATATCAACGACTGAAATGATTTATAAACATCTAGATTGCAGATAACACTCGAAATTAACCCGAGCTCTTTCCACACGGAATTCAAATAATTCTAGTTTGTCAATCGGTTGACTGCTTATAATGCAAAATACAAATATATCAAAAGTTTTTAAAACTAACAAAACACAATGATCGTTTCTCTATTTCCCAATGTAAATGAAATGAAACAAAAAACATTTTATATCACAATAAGAAGAGGAGAGAATTCAACATTTCCGGATCTACTTGGAGCCTAATGACCCCCCACGTAGATAAGTTGGATATCGCGGAAGGAAGGATTAACCCGGCAACTAGAAAGGCATTAAAGCACTGCCTTTAAAAATGTGTACTAGTTCAGTGAAAATGGACGTCACACTAAACTCCAAAACATATAAATGAACTAAAATCAAAAAAGCATACAAGACTAACAAAGGCCAGAGGCTCCTGACTTGTATGCTGTGTTTTTGAAATTTATTTTAAGAAATGAAAGCAAGTGACCATCACATTATAAGCAAGAAGCACTTATGTGCTTCAAGCAAAAGATGATTGAGCTTAACGAGGAACTAACCTGGTAACTTTAAAGCCATAAATATATAAATCCTTGAATACTTCATGAGCAGTATGACCAAAAGGAACCTAACAGGAATCATTAATAAAATTGAGAATGGAAATGGGGAATGTGTCAAAGAGACAACAACCCGACCATAGAGCAGACAACAACCCGACCATAGAGCAGACAACAAGGCTACTTAAGGTGAACTAATGTAAAAGTTGATAATCCAGGATGAGAAATTTATATCAATCTGTAGGAGACACAAAATTATTACTTTTGCTTTTATTTATTCATATTTAATGTTTCAAAAATGGTTATCAATTTTTTAATCATATTAACTACAAAACATTTTAGTACTTTTGACTTAAGAAAATCTGAATACTGAACCAGCTGCTAGAAGCCTTTGGATTAGAAATAGTAGAGTAATGAATAACAAACTGGCTGCTGATTTCATATACATCCAGAAATATGTATATTGTCAATCAGTTATGCTTTCGGTAAACAGAATCTAAATGGCTCTATCGACGGGTTAAGTATGTCTGTTGTATTGTGAGATAAGCATTAACAAAGCTTGCAGGGATTACTTTAGATCTCAGCTTTCAAAACTGATCGATATGTATACACAAACTCAATGAAAACAAAACAGTCAACATTAAGATATACCTTCAGATTGCCAATGACCAGATCCCTATGTTGGGAATATGTATATTTTAACAGTTGAATTGGTTAAACAAGTTTACCATCCTCACCTTCATACTGGATACTTTGCCAACAAGTCAAGAAAGACAACTCCTCCTTACTCTTGGGACCTCATTAGACCTAAATTAATATCAATAGGATTTGTTATTGCATGTCCTAAAATAAATGCAGTCAGTCCTCAATTTGAATATTTCTGAGCTGTATGAACTTTTTTTTGTAATACTATATCTACTTGGTTTCTAGTAAAATGTACATGTATGTGTGATTTTTGTTGCAGAAACAGAGACTAAATTATGGATAATGTACCCTTTTGTTGTTTCAATGCTAAACATATGGAGATTTTTTTTTTTAAATCTGCAGCCTTTCCCATTGTACTATATTGGAAAATTTGGTGCTTAATAGATAGACTATTGCATGCAGTGCTAGTAATGATTTCCCTAAAAAAAATTACAAGTAAAGACATTGGTTAAAACAAGTATAAAAATGGACTTATTCAAGTACACCTTCTATGGTTTGCTCCACTTTAGTGACTCAGCAGAGGTTTTTTGGATTGTTAAGGTTGTCTAGGACTTTTTGTATACAATAAACGCAAGCACATCATGGACAAACAAGTGAGTAATCTATGTTTACAATTTTATAACGAAAATGTCTGTAATAAAGTCTGTGGGCTTTTGCCAAAGTCTTGGCTTTATTTGCCACAAAATCCCTATTTTCTATTAAATGCAATGAACAATTTAACAGTCTTGCTTTGAAGAACGTTTCAATTTGGTTTTATATGTACAAAATGGCTGGTCACTTTTATTCTGTATTTTTACTGTTTTGATATTGTAGCAATTTGAATATTTCTAAATACACAGCTAGGCCTACAGTAGTCCAAATAATTATGACGTCTTGCAAGGCTATTTTATTTTTTTTCTGACGTGGTAGGAAGGCGTCATAGAAAAAAAATAAAATAGCCTTGCAAGACGTCATAATTATTTGGACTAGGCCTACAAGAGGGGTCATTTACCTTAACCAACTGGCATGTATATGTTCACATATACAACGTTTAAATCATTTGTTTCACAAATTTGTAAGATTTTGATCAGGTTTGGTCCAGATCCAAAAATAACTACAAAATCAAGTAAGGGAGCTGCCATTTGATTTTTATGGGGGGGCTAGGATGAAAAATTTTGTCCTGCATTTTTTTTAGTTGTAATCTCTGTCCTGCCTTTTTATTTTTCACTCTATTCGGTCCTGCCTTTCTTTTTTTTTTAGTTTATCCTGACTTTTTTTTACATAAATTGTCATCCTGCCTTTTTTTTTTACTCAAAACTCCTGTCCTGCCTATTTTTTTCAAATTTCATCCTAGCCCCCCATAAAAATCAAATGCTAACTACATTGGATTACATTGAGGACGGCTTCAGTGTTTACATTTTTATCCAACACTTTACTGGTGTTTGAGTCAAAAGTTTTCACTCAATTGATTGTTGAACATCTGTTTTTCTAATGGCAACTATGGGACTGAATGTCATTCTACACTATTTTTCTACAGGAACAGGCTCAGTGGCTATTATTCTTTGATGAATAAGTTCAGTAAAATTATTCTGAGGTACGTACAAGCCCGATAGAGTCCGGGTATTTTCCCGGGGAAAATTTAGGCACAGACTATTACCACGAACTGCAACTCAACAGTATTAGTCCCGAAAGTCAGATAATTCACAATTTAAAAATGACTAGTCAATGAAATTATACTTTCTAATGATATTGCTGTGACAAGTGTAATTAGGATTTCCAGGGGAAATATCCGTAAGTGATATTAAGTTTATAAACCTGTTTGTAAAAACAGAATATAATCTCTGGTAACTAACTTTTAAATAATTAATTTTTATTGAATGTTAATGAGTTTAGAAATAAAACAGCACTTTTTGCTATATATTTATCCAGAGACATATATACATGCACATGTGTATATTTGTCTCTGATTTATCCAATTAAAAAAAAATCACCAGTCACTGTCATTTGTTCATAAAAATTGGTACAAATAATCTTCATACATAATCAAGTCAAATTTCATCTTTAAAAAGAGGGGTCCATGTATTCGCTTTCGAGCTAATGATTAAAGTCAATCGAAAAATGCATCTTTTCCCAATATGTCACAGTTTAACATCGCGAAAACAATAATATTTTACGTTAGCAACGTCATTATCTCCCCTGTAACTGTATCGTATGTACTCATTCTGTAAATCGGATAGTTATTTTATGATCTTGTCATAATGACAGAAGGACAAATTGTTCTTACAATAAACTATAAATTTACAAACGAATTTAAAAAAAAATCCAGATTCAAAATAGAAGTGTTTTAAAATATGAAGCAGAGAAAAAGGAGGATGGTTTTTTTATTGAATGATTGATGTTTTTTTGCGTTCAGTAGAAAATATTTCATGCATACTTAAGACGAGATCAAATTGATAATAACTCAAAAAGATAAGTTCTGTCATGGATTGACCCGGTAAAAGGACAGGAATTTCGACTGCCGCTTGAAATGGAGGTATGTTGTATAGGAACAGAAATGTTGCCTTCCAACATGCCCCATACGGAACGGTCAAAGAGTTCTTAACGTGGAGGGAGCGAGGCACTCTCCTTACACAAGGTATCTAATTTAATGTCCCCATTTAGAAAGAATGCAAATTTATGCATCCTGCACAGCCAAACGGATTCCTCTCTACAGTATGGATTTCACCATACAAGGCCCGTGTTTGGTTGTGATGCAAAGATATGAGTATCTTCATCTTCACTGCCTCGATCTAATACTTTTAAGTCGACAGTAGTTTACTGATGTTAAAATCTCGAAAATCGACCAAGAAAAGACAAACCAAGGTTACAATCAAAAGAAGAGACAAACCAATGTTACGAACAAAAGAAGAGACAAACCAAGGGTACAAACAAAAGAAGAGACAAACCAAGGTTACAAACAAAAGAAGAGACAAACCAAGGTTACAAACAAAAGAAGAGACAAACCAAGGGTACAAACAAAAGAAGAGACAAACCAAGGTTACAAACAAAAGAAGAGACAAACCAAGGTTACAAACAAAAGAAGCGACGCCGGGTGCATCTTCAGGATAAACGTCTCCTGATATATATGCATGCACCATCCACCATGCGAACATCTGCTTCAGTCTGTTGAATGCTCTGATAAGCCAAAGGATGTAAGTCAACCTTATCCTGCTAATGTTACTTTGAATCTTTTTGGAACACATGAAGGAGAAGATCTTCATGTGAGTATTGTTATTGTTATATCGTATCTATTGATAAGAGCAGGAACACATAAAATAAGTGAAAATAAGGTAAAGTATTAAAGAGTATTTACCTATTAAAATCAAAGTACTGAAGTACTGAACATCGGATGACCGCAAGTTCTTGTGGATGGTCACAAGCACTTGTCTCAGACAAAAAAATCACATCTCTATACCTGAAAGTGAGGTTAATGTACATAGATATATTTTTTTCTGAGACAAGTTCGTGCGTGGATGATAAATAAATGATAGGGAATTCATCCTCACCGTCACTCTATTATATTGTAGTGATACAAATCAGTATACTCTGGTTTGTTGTTATATATTATATTAATATTTGTATATAGCAGTTACATGTATACATAATTTTCATCCATTTGTATATCATTCTATTCTACTATTCTAATAATAGTGCAGTACAAGTGCATGGTGGACACTCTTCTGTAATAATTCGATTTTTCTAATAGATTGGATTTTAGTAGGCATTCATATTTTCCCGCAAAACGTTCTTGAGATATTCTTCCGCATGCGTTAACACACATTCTCGGTATTCTTAATTTGTTATAGATATATATATTTCTCACGACAAAACATTTTCATATCATTTATCTATGTTCTTAAAAATTATTTTCCTGAATATTGTTTGATGAAATTGATATATAACAAGCGATAAGGAATGTTATTTTACGTTCGGTTATCAGTCAAAAACGAAAGACACGTGGATAGAAATGTCTGTAGCAATAATACACCGGAATGCCCACACGGTCATCCGATGTGAAAAGATAAAGAAAAAGGGGGTTCATGTCCTAAGCTCATGTGCTATCAGTACATAATAAACTATTTAAGATCAAAATAATACATGTACATTAAAAAAAGCACTTTAATACATGATTTTATATTTATTTATTTGAAATAATTAGTAGTTAAATTTCTTGACGCTAAATTTGATTTCTTGTCGCTTTTTGTTTTCTAATTAGTGAGACTCCATAAGGCATATGATGCACACTACAAATACATATTCACATTTTAAAACAAACATACATGAATGTCCATAGATACATGTCATACACAAGTCGTATCGTGCATTTTAAAGAGTACAAATAAGCACATATATATAATAAATACATTAAGCTAAAGCAAAAAAAAAACGGTATATCCATGCATTATTTGTTTTTCGTTCATTATTTTGTACATAAATCAGGCCGTTAGTTTTCTCTATATTATCTATATTAAACATTTAAAGCCATCTACAAAAAAGGAGACCGAAGCCAAGCAGGCAACTACCGTCCCTCATCTCTAACTACTATATGTTGTTGAAAGTCATAGAACACAATTTTTGAACACCTTGAAGACCATCTCATCGAAACAGTGGCAAACTATCTTGATCATCGAGGACGAATAGACATGCTCATCATAGATTTCTCCAAAGCGACTGTTCCTCACCAACGATTACTTCAGAATAGTCACATTATGGGATAAAATATAACAATCTACAATGGATTCCAGAATGGTTCACTCAGCGACATCAGAGAGTATGCGTAGATGGGGAAGCCAGTGATAAAAAAACATGGAACCTGTAATACAGCGGTTGTCGTTTGTTGCTGTGTATCATATTTGTTTTTCGTTTATTGTTTCGTACATAAATCAGGCCGTTGTTTTTCTCGTTTGAATTGCTTTACATTTGTCATTTCGGGGCCTATTATAGCTTGCTATGCGGTATGCGTTTCGCTCAATGTTGGAGGCCGTACGGTGACCTATAGTTGTTAAATTATACTTCATTTGGTCTCTAGTGGAGAGATGTCTGATTGCCAATCATACCACATCTTATTTATATGAGTAAATTATTGCTCAAATGCTCAGTTTTAACAAAAACCAAAAATAGTGCCTGATTACAACCAACAGGGTATTGTTACGCCATTATGGATAAAGGCTGTCATTATTAAACGACACAAAATTTAAGATGGCTAACCGTTTTCAGGGATCACTGCACTCAAATAAAAAGCATCGATCAGAGAAATTAACATTCCATATTTCCTCTATTCATGTGGTTGATAAATGTATTATTATAATATTAATTAATGGGCGTGTTCATAACAGCCCTGTTATCGGTGAACATGGACTATGTCCTGTTTACTATTACTTTCATTCTGGCACTTTTGTTTTAGCCACTTCGGCCAAAGCTTTCACTTATTTCCTATTTCTGTTTTCCATATTCTTCAACTTCGTATTGGTTTGGCCTTCTAAATGGTTCGATTCGAGCGCTACTGGTGAGTTTTATAGACGAAACGCACATCTGGCGTAACACATTATAAGGCTGCCATCTTTGATGATAATTTCGGTTTTTTTTTTTTAATTTTCTCATTCCTTTCCTGATAAAAGCAAACTGAGAAAAGCGCTTCGGACTCTAAAAATTGATAAAGTGTGATTTAACTTACTACCACTTAGCCGATGCCGATGCACGAGGACTGTCAGTCCATGAAAGTGTCATTGACACAAGAAGTCAATGGTTCGCCACATACATAATTTATAACATACATTTTTTTTTAATTATCCCTGATTGATATTGAAATTTTTAAGAAAACAAAGTACTAATTCACTCAGACATAGTAAACCTTATAAAATTAGGGAGAGATGTGGTATGATTGCCAATGATACAACTATCCATCAGAAACCAAATAAGTTGGATGTAAGCAACTATAGGTCACCGTACGGCTGTTAACAATAAGCAAAACCCATACCGTATTGTAAAGTATAATTCCCGACATGACAAAACGTGAAACAATTCAAATGTCCTTATCTTTGTATTATCAAGTTGCTCAAGCAGAAAATGTAGGTCAACAAATTAATAATGCATAGATATAAGAAGATGTGGTATGAGTGCCAATGAGACAACTCTTCATCCAAGTCACAATTTATAAAAGTAAACCATTATATGTCAAAGTACGGTCTTCAACACGGAGCCTTGACTCACACCGCACAGCAAGCTATAAAGGGCCCCAAAAATTACTGGTATAAAACCATTCAAACAGGAAAACCAACGGTCTAATCTATATAAAAAACGAGAAACGATGAACACTTATGAACCACATCAACAAACGACAACTACTGAACATCAGATTCCTGACTTAGGACAGGTGCAAACAATTGCAGAGGGTTTAAACGTTTTAATGGTACCAAACCTTCACCCTTATCTGAAACAATAGTGTAGCATCACAACATAGAAAGACACACTATAAAATATCAATTGAAATGGCTTAACTCAATCAAAAGACATATTAACACAAGTGAACATACACTGAACGAATAAATTTGATCTATGATACAATGTAAATACAAAATCAATAAAATAAGGGATGAATAATTAAAGTAACAGTATTATACCGCTGTGAAATGTTAAACAATTTCAGAAAAACAACAAGAACCTTAAACAAAAATCCGCCATTTACAATATTATTATACACAGGTAAATGAAAATAATTTTGTTGTTAGGTATACAGTTTAAAAGGAGAAAGGAAATATTTTTACAAATAAATAATTTTGATGTTCATAGTTCGAAGAAGTGAAAATGTATAGCAATACCAAACATTTATCAAAGCTGGCTTTAATATAGAAAATAATGTTCCTTCCACTTGAGATTGTGAAACATCTAGTTTTAGATATGTTCCCTATGGTCATGTCCTTACAACGTCTATATAGAAAATAATGTTCCTTCCACTTGAGATTGTGAAACATCTAGTTTTAGATATGTTCCCTATGGTCATGTCCTTACAGGAGACCTCAACATCGCCGAAGACCGTGAGGTCATAACTTTTCTTAAGAAAGGACCGAAATATCGTCCTCCATCTAAAATAGATTGGAAACAGTGTCGTCAGATCATTAAAGACGCTCTGTCTGTCTACTGTAAAAATTGGTGTAAACGTGAAAAATCTGATAAAAAAATCTCTAGACAGTTATTTGAATAAAATTATGAATACTGTTAATATTCGTATATCTCATTTTGAAAACAATTCTGAAATTAGTAAAAGGGTCCATGATATTCCCATTTCCAGAATAAAAAATAAACTCCAAGTACTCGCAAAGCGGTTTGTGTTCGTACCGGCAGACAAAGCAGCAAATAATGTAGTGGTGGTGTGACGCATATACTACACGGAAGTTCTCCAAAACGAAATTACAAATTCATCTACATTCAGGTCCGTACGCTCCACAGAGAGTCAAATTGTAAACAAGCATATCACTGCCACTACCCAGCTTAAGGCCTCTTCCGAACATTTGAAAGTCCCTACTATGTACTGGTTACCTAAATTGCACAAAAAACCATTTAAATTCCGTTTCATCTCCGCATCTAGTAAGTGTTCTACTACTAATCTATCAGTGCTTCTAACTACCTCCCTTACTACTATCAAAGAACTTGTTATTAACTTTTGTAATAAAGCTTATGAAAATAATGGTATTAATTATTTTTGGAGTGTTAAAAATTCTTTAGAGGTTTTAGATAAAATACATGCTTTTGATGGTCCTTTTAATTCTGTTGACAGTTATGATTTTTCTACTCTCTATACTACACTTCCACACAATCTTATCAAGAAAAAGTTTTCATATTTAATTAAATGGTCTTTTGAAAAATCTCATTACAAATTTATTTGCTGTAACTCGTTTAAAGCCTTTTTCTGTAACGAAAAAGGAAAGTATGCTAGATACACTTACTGGAAATGTGAAGATATGATTGAAGCTTTAAATTTTCTCCTGGATAACATATATGTACGTTTCGGCGATAGAATGTATCAACAGGTAGTAGGTATTCCTATGGGCACTAACTGCGCCCCTTTAATAGCAGATTTATTTCTGTATTGCTATGAATCTCAGTTTATGACCAAACTCAGTAAAGACACGTCATTGTTACATTTGTTTGATACATTCAACAATACCTTCCGTTATCTAGATGATATTTTTTCGTTAAATAATCCAGAGTTCTCTAAATATACTACCGAAATTTACCCAATAGAACTTACTTTAACTAAATCTAACATAAATAGCATTAGTTGTCCTTTTCTGGATTTGGACATTTCAATTTCTAAAGGAAAACTCCATACGAAAATTTACGACAAAAGAGACGATTTTTCATTCCCTATTGTTAATTTTCCTTTTTTAGACGGCGATGTTCCTTTGGCTCCATCATACGGTGTATATATATCCCAACTCGTTCGTAATGCCCGTGTGTGTAGTGATGTCATAGATTTTAACGAACGTAATCAATGCATCACTGGTAAATTATTAAATCAAGGATTTCGTTCCATTTGTTTTGTACCATAAATTACGTAAAACTTTTGCTAAGTTCTTTCATAGATACAAAGATTTGATTAGTAAATTTGGCTGTACTTGTAGAAAACTGATTAAAAACGGTATTTCACATCCTAAATTTTACGGTAATATTGTACTTAAAGCGCGGAAATCACTATGTGATCCGTGTAAACTCATCGAACCTTTAAACAGGCTCATTAGTACAGGTTATCTTACCAATGTTGTAATTAGATCTTTGAATATAGTTTACATTGGCACTAATATCGATTTTATCATCAGCAAATTAAAACATAACTAAATTTGTATTTTTTTCAAGTGGGATGTATAAAGACACACCCACGTTCGTTTAGATCTATAAAGAGGTTAAACTAACTATCCTACTGTCTGTCGATACATTTATTTTTGGCATTGCACTAGTCATGTCTTCTTTGACTGTCCATGACGTTAAAATACTAAATCCCTGGGATGTGTTTTAGTTGATTTTAGTCTCTGATGCATGATTTTTTATTATTAATTGTTTTGGTTTTTAACTTGCTGTCAGTAACTGCGAGTACTCTCAAATCGTACTTTCTTGTTTATTTGACCTGTTGATACTAATTGTATTGCTTTTTTTGTTATTTATGTTATTCAGGGTTATATCTGGTCTATATACCAGCTTTGATAAGTGTTTGGTATAACTATAAATTTTTACTTCGTACTATGAACATCAAAATTATTTATTTTTTAAAAGTATTTCCTTTCTCTATTGGTACTGTACACGTATACCTAACAACAAAATTATTTTCATTTACCTGTGTTTAAAGTTATTGCAAATGGATGGTATTTTTGTTCGAGCATATTGTTTTTCTTTTATTGTTTAACATTGCTTACCTATATAACATGTTACTTTTATTATTCTTTCCTTAGTTTATTTATTTTGTATTCTAAATTATTTATTTTGTAAAAATATTTCCTTTCTCTATTGGTACTGTACACGTATACCTAACAACAAAATTATTTTCATTTACCTGTGTTTAAAGTTATTGCAAATGGATGGTATTTTTGTTCGAGCATATTGTTTTTCTTTAATTGTTTAACATTTCTTACCGATATAATATGTTACTTTTATTATTCTTCCCTTAGTTTATTTATTTTGTATTTACATTGTGTCATAGGTCAAATTTATTTGTTCAGTGTATGTTCAATGGTGTTAATATGTCCTTTGATTGAGTTAAGCTATAATTTCAGTTGATATTTTATAGTGTGCCTTTCTATGTTGTGATTTTACACTATTGTTTCAGAAAAAGGGTGAAGGTTTGGTACCATTAAAACGTTTAAACCCGCTGCATTTGTTTGCACCTATCCTAAGTCAGGAATCTGATGTTCAGTAGTTGTCGTTTGTTGATGTGGTTCTCGTTTCTCGTTTTTTATATAGATTAGACCGTTGGTTTTCCCGTTTGAATGGTTTTACACTAGTAATTTTTTGGGGCCCTTTATAGCTTACTGTTCGGTGTGAGCCAAGGCTCCGTGTTGAAGACCGTACTGTGACCTATAATGGTTTACTTTTATAAATTTTGACTTGGATGGAGAGTTGTCTCATTGGCACTCATACCACATCTTCTTATATCTATATAGACCAGATATAACCCTGAATAAGTAAACATTAAATAACAAAAAAGCATTACAAATAGTATCAACAGGTCAAATTAACAAGAAGCACCCTTTTTTAATACCCGAGATCTATTCAGTGATCAAGTTTCTACTATATCTTAGGAAATCAATTCAATCCAATTCAATGTTTTATTAAAGTCTCATCTCTCAACAAGTACAATCGATATTTATACATTGTAAAACAATACTAAATAAAATGAGAGCCATTCTATACAGAATTCTAACTTTAAATATAAGTGGTCTAAGTAGTTACTACTGTAATCACTAGCCAGTCAACACTGATGTTGTGAGTTCGAACCCCGCTCCTGCGGGTGCACTCGACTCCAATCTTAATTGACTAGGATTGTCAGTTTTCCTATCGAAGGTCGGTGGTTTTCTCCGGGCACTTCGGCTTCCTCCTAAAAACTGGCCGCCACGAAATAGCCCAAAAGCGGTGCTTAAAAGTGGCGTTAAAAACACAAAAAATCAAAATCAAATCTAATTAAAATCAAATAACAGGTTTTGGCACACACACGTATCATATTCACATCTGAGAATAAAAACACTAACTTTTGGTTATCATCTAAAGTATTAAAATTTCTATTTAAGTGTCAGCAACATAATATAAATGGTTTATAAAATCGTCATAAAGAGGACACCTTAATACAACATGCGCTTCGTCTTCAATAAAACCATACAATATATGGCACGCTCTGTTTTCTAAAACAATATTTTCGTATCTCTCAGTTTCAATCCTCAGTGGAGCAAAACCACATGTAAATTTGGCGAAAGCACTTCTGTGACTGAAAAGCAAAGCTATTTTGCAGTATTCTTCAGGTTCAAAATTTTCTTTAAACAATTTGTACGTTCGTAGCTTATTGCCACCTCTACCCGATATATCAGAATGTAAAACAGCATGCCAATTATCGACATGTTTATCGTGTAATTTTGACATAAAAAGTTTTACAACATAATTAGTGACCATTTTTTCAGCACAGTAAATGACTTAAATTCAGTTCACAGAAGGTTTTCCTTACTAAAAAGTTCCAATTGTTAACACACTTATGCTTAATACTCATATTATCAGCCCACTTATGCACTTTTGCATTTAACCGATTTGAGCTCATGTTATCTAATCTACACCACAAACGAATAATACTTTTCCACTGCTTATTAAAAATAGGTGTTGTACCTAAGTCTCCAGTAACTGCAGCATTTGGTGTATATTTTCCTACCCCAAGAAAAAATCTATACAGGCCCTATTATATATAGAACTTATACAAGAATATGTTTTTACATCCCATATACCTGTTCAATACTCTATTATAGGACAAACCAAACTTTCATATAATTTTACAAATACATCGAAACAAACACCACCTAAAAGTTTACACTTAGCTATTACCAACCCTAAAGCTCTACTTGCTAAAGAAGCAACGGCTTTTGCAGTGATATTATAGTCTAAATGCTCGTTTAAAACGAGACCAAGATAAGTATAATTATTAGAAAACTTAGTATGATCATTACAATTAAAAATTACATTTGATCTAGGTATAGATGGTGGTCTTAAATGTACAACGTTACTCTTGTTTGTATTAATTGTCATACAATTGTCTTCACACCATGTAGATACAGCATTTAACAAAAGTTGTAGGTCTTTTTCATCGTTTGCTAATATATAATAACAACGTCATCAGCATATAATAAAATACTGAGTTTTTCATCACCTATTTCTATTCCACAGTCAAAGGACTTAATAAATGTAACTAAATCATTAATATACAAGTTGCACAAACTAGGCGATAAGGGACATCCTTTTTTCAATCCAAAGTTTACATCAAACCAGTCCGTGAAATGACCGTTTATTCTTACAGAACATAAACATTTGTATAAATTGACTTAATAGCAACACAAAAAGTCTGTGCAACACCGGTATTTTTAGTTTATACCATAGAATATTTCTTTTTTTAATTAACTACTCTCTTATTTGACTTAATATGATGAAAACTGCCTATGCAATACGAAAGTGTCAACTCGGCCAATACAGAATAACTCGGCCAATATAGATTTTTTTCTGTATTGGCCGAGTTCCGGCTAATATCATACTAATCGTACTAATATCATAGTACAATTTGTAAGACACTGCTGCAAGGGCGATCCCTCTATAACTAAGGGGGTCTCTCGCGTCTGACATGTTAGATTTAGGAATAGGATTTATAATAATTCTATTCCATAGATCTGGAACATTACCATATCTAAACCAAATATCAAATAAACGGTATAAAAATAGAGCTGAACTCTGGTTCAGAACCCCCCCCCCCCCCCGGTAGGTTATCAATGCCAGCAGATTAACCCCTTTTTGTCTTTTCAATAACACGTGTACTATTTCCTTTAACGAAATGGGTTCCGTCAACAAAAAATTATTAAAAGTACTCGCCTCATTAATATTGGTACAAGAATTAGAAACCCTAATCGAACTGTTCTGCTGGTTAAGCAATTTTGAATATTCAGATTTTCATTTATCAAGAACATCTGTTAATTCAGAACTTACATTACCATCATCATCGATTACTTCCATATATGAATTACACATTTACGGCTTTCTGCAATACCTATTTTGCCAATCTTTTTCCAAAACATATGCTGATTTTTGCTAGATTCAGAGAGTAATTGCTCCTGCATATCATACCAATATTTTCTCTTACTTTTTTGAACTTCACTATCATAATGTTTCCTCTTTTGTACATATATAGCTTTAAGCTGTTTTTTGGTGCATGTTGTTGCATTTATTCCATGCTTTATCAGCATTACACATCTCATACCATAATTTACTGAAAGTTTTGTTCCACTAGGGTTTCTTATTCCGATATATTTTTAGATTGATTACTGCCAACAAAAATAGTCTTGCTTGGTATTTTATACGACATCTCTAATTCAACAGTTTTACAAAAATCATAATAAATACCATTTACACAATTTTGTTGTTGTTCAACACTCTTAAGGTTTCCTATAAATGAACATATCTTTTGGGATATGTTATTGAAATTCATAGAATTTGCAGGAATATTCTTAAAATCAAATTTCACAAACTGAGTAGAAAATGTCTTATCTTTTTCATTTGTTGTTTGTACATAAGACATAAAAGCACTTAAATCTATACTCCATTTAATAAGCGAATGATCCGGTATTAGTTTTAAATCTACCCCGTTCACGTCGAAGCCTTCAGACGTGACCAGATCATTTGCTCGTATAACACAAAAATCTTTAAACAAGTTTAAATTATCATAAGGTACAATGCAATAATCAACCAGGAATGGATTCAACACAAAAAGTTATCCAAGATCATGTAGCACATTTTACCAAACGAACAGACTGAGAAGATAGACCATTCACACTTCGTAATACAAATATCACTGAAAATATGACCACAAACATTGAGTTTCAGCAACAAGAAGTTAAATAAAAAGTAATAATTAAACTGAAAAATGTAATCACAGATGTTGAATTTCAGCAAGAAATAATCGTGACTTTAAATAAAAATCAAAATTCACTGAAAAGTGTAAACACAGAAGTTTAGCTCTCAGGATGAATCGAAATGTGCTAATGGTTATGACCTTTTAACTTAGCAAATCATCTACTAGCTGAGATCAACGGCGACCAAACGTTGATTACATTTTTTTTAAACAATGGGTTCAGAAAAGCTTAAATTGCTAAAGAATTAGAGAAACAGTTTTAACGTATAAAACTAATCCTTAAAGTAACACAAACAAACAGCAAAACCAACTTTTTTGCGTATTAGTTTATTTTCCAGAGGCGGATCCAGGATTTGTGAAAGGGGGCGTAATTCCATAAAACGGAATAAAACTTTTTTTGAACGATTTTATGCTAAAAATTTATACAAATCGTGAAAAACACAGTATAATTCGTTTATTTTGTTTGGCGATCAAAAATCTACGCCCACTGGATCTGCCACTGTAATTTCCTACATGTTACAATACCGCATGTATAAACCTGTGCATGCACAATTAATGAAAATGAAAAAAAAGTTACAAAGATATAAGAAGATGTGGTATGGGTGCCAATGAGACAACTCTCCATCCAAGTCAAAATTTATAAAAGTAAACCATTATAGGTCACAGTACGGTCTTCAACACGGAGCCTTGGCTCTCACCGTATAGTAAGCTATAAAGGGCCCCAAAAAATTACTAGTGTAAAACCATTCAAACGGGAAAACCAACGGACTAATCTATATAAAAAACGAGAAACGAGAAACACTTATGAACCACATCAACAAACGACAACTACTGAACATCAGATTCCTGACTTAGGACAGGTGCAAACAAATGCAGCGGGTTTAAACGTTTTAATGGTACCAAACCTTCACCCTTTTTCTGAAACAATAGTGTAACATCACAACATAGAAAGACACACTATAAAATATCAACTGAAATAGCTTAACTCAATCAAAGGACATATTAACACCATTGAACATACACTGAACAAATAAATTTGACCTATGACACAATGTAAATACAAAATAAATAATCTAAGAGAACAATAATAAAAGTAACATGTTATATCGGTAAAAAATGTTAAACAATTAAAGAAAAAAAATATGCTCGAACAAAAATATCAGCCATTGGCGAAACTCAATTTGAAAATGTAGCTATTAATTTGCCAAGTTTGAAGTATGGCAATGTAATCATATTGATATTTTATAGTGTGTCTTTTTATGTTGTAATGTTACACTACTGTATCAGGTTAGGGTGCTGTTAAAACGTTTAAACCCGCTGCATTTTTAAGTCCTAAGTCAGGAGCCTGTTGTTCAGTGGTTGTCGTTTGTTGGTGTGGTTCATAGGTGTTTCTCGTTTCTCGTTTTTTATATAGATTAGACCGTTGGTTTTCCTGTTTGCATTGTTTTACACTAGTCATTTTGGGGCCCTTTATAGCTTGGTGTTCGGTGTGAGCCAAGGGTCCGTGTTGAAGGCCGTACTTTGACCTATAATTGTTAACTTTTTATGCAGTGTGACTTGAATGGAGAATTGTCTCATTAGCACTCACACCACATCTTCTTATTTATATAATGTTCGTCAACTATAAGGCATGCAGTATATAAAATATTGAACTCTGTACTAGTTGCTATGTATTCTTGTAATTCTTTCACTTGTATCGTACAAAACCATTACATTTATTATACTGAACTCAACATTTATGTTGTCGTTTTCATTCAAAATTAAATCATCTTCTGTGCAAGAACTAAAAAAAAATGTTTTCCAACCCAATGTCACAATTAAACTTTAAAAATACAACTGAAATCACACTTCTTATTTCTTATATTGTATATACAAGTCCCTATATTGTTGGTTGGATTTAAAAAATGAAATAATACCTTTAATCAAATCGAAAACATGTACTTTATTATGTACATGTACCTCCGATAGACCCGTGGCTACTGTTGTACTGTTTTACGTTCGCCATCCGATTAAAAGCAGTATGCACTTTTCATTGTCTATTATATCTTTATCCCACTATATATGTATACACCTTATTTCTGTCATTTGTCATTTTTTATCTTTATCCTTACATGAAGTGTTCAATTATTCCGGCTACGTATATATAGGGTACAATGCAGTACATGTAGGTCAAGGATCCCAGAAAACAAGTAAATAAGTTTGTTGTTTCCGTTACGATTTTAATGACATCAAAAATATGAATATGTTTCCTTAAAGGAAATAATAGGAAGCTCATTACTAATAAATATAATAACACTTTTAAATAATAATATTACCCGCCAAAATGCAAGCCGGTCCAGAAGATCGTGTCCAGAAAGGAATACTCCTTTGTCGTGGTATAACAAGTCTTCTTCTGACTTTTTTCACATGGATTCTAACATTATCTGCTATAATTGGAATATCGGTTGATTATGGCAACATTTTAATGAGCGACCAAGGTTTGTATGTCCTTTTTTGTATCTTTATGACATGTAGTTGTGCATGAAATGGCATACTGAATCTGGATTATTTTGTACTTTCAAAACTACAGTAACAGTATATTCCGAATAAAACCAAATTCCGGTTTCAAGTGATTTCTTAAAACATTTGCTTTTTTTAATAAAGAAAAGGAGATGTTGGGTATATGTTAACGACACAAAAAGCCACGCACAAAAATGTTTTAAATTCATACAACAGTAAGGATTTATATAAAATGTAAAAAAGATCAAAATCATAAGTAGACGAAGGACCAGCAACACCACAAACAAAAGTCGAAAGGACACTGAACAAAATGTTGAGCAACAAGAACCATACTAAAACTCTGGAGTGAACTTATGTTCTCCAAAAGGTATGCAGAATCTAGTCCACTATCGACAGCCGGCCGCCGTTTTTCTGATGTAAAGTAAAAATCGGGTCATAAGTCGCTTTCGGTTGATATCTACCTAGTGTAACTCAGTTACATGCGGCAATTATAAGTAACATATTTCACATCTTATCACTGGTAATTTACAGTAATAATAATAATATTGGTTGTTGATATAATCAAATGATGTTATATTATTTTTAAGCATGTGGAATGAAAGCTGCCTTCGGATTATTTGTTTGTGCCGATTGTTGTATGTTTTTCCTGATAGTTTGGGATGGAATAAACCTATGTATGTTATACTATACTAAAGGTTGCTGTCATTGTGAATGCTATCACATGAATTTCTCCTTTCAGATAGCTTCGTGTGAGTATTACTTTAATAGTTTTAAAAGTTTACATTGTGCTTGATATTCATGATATGTATATTGAAGTCTTAATTTTTCATTAAAAGAAGAATCCCGTATACGAAGGGTTTTATTGACTCTTGTAGGGGTCGGTTGGATGCATGTTGAAAGGTAAATTTCCTGTCGCTACCCAACATACACTCTTTTCAAAGTTGCAGTCCAAATTTCCCGCCCTGCAAAAATGATAACCTAACTGCCAATGTGTTCTTGTCCTGATCAGTATGAAGTTTTTCCAACTGGACGCCAAACAAACAGAAATTACTTAGTCCTTCTGACCTACACTTATTTATGTATGGTTTTGTTTTTTGACATCTAGGGTACGGCGCGGGGTGTCGAAAGGAAAAAAATTTCAAACCTTGATGACAGAGACAGTGTTCCAAAGCATATCGTCCTCATCGCCTTTGCATTTCAATGTTGGTAAACGAAAATACAATATGATGTGGCTTGCATAATCAAGTAACAGAACAATGTGCATCGAAACTATATTTTATCAGACTGGTTATGACGTCTTTACACTAAATCCATTGGATGTGTACAAATTGAACTTTTAGTCGTGGAAAACAATTAACTTGTTTTTTTTATGAGTTGGAATTAGCTATACACTAGCTTTTAGTAACTGCGAGTACTCTAAAATCGATATCTGAGGTTTCGTTTTTTACTTTGGGTTCTTGAGTGCTTAGTGCCAAGCTAATGAGTCCAGTCTGTTCCAACTGATTTGTTTAATTCGTTTTGAAATTGTTCTATTACGCCACTTTCCAAGGTTAGGGGAGAGTTAATAACCCCACTATATTTTTGATATGCATGTCCCAAGTTTAGAGCCTGTAATTCGTAGGTTTTCGTTGGGTGCTGTCTGCCTGATTCAAATTAAAATAATTTAATTGTTAATTATTACCATAAATATTTGTTTAGGGTTGGAGGGGGGTTTGGTTGGGTTAAAGGGGAGGGTGTTAAAGACGTTAATCTCAGTTTTGCTGATGTATGTGCAACTACAAAAACGCTTATAAAGTACCAAAATAAGTTTCAGTCAGTGTGAATTTCCGAAGACTTTAATTTCTATGGTGTCTTATGCCAAAAATGCACAAAGGAAACGACAGTCACTGAAAACGTTGTGAGGCATAGCAACCAAATATTGTAAATATTCCATATAAAATAAGAAGATGTGGTATGATTGCCAATGGGACAACTTTCCACAAGAGACCAAATTACACAGAAATTAACAAATATAGGTCACCGTACGGCCTTCAACAATGAGTAAAACCAATACCGCATAGTCAGCTATATAAGGCCCCGAAATGACAAATGTAAAACAATTCAAACGAGAAAACTCACAGCCAGATTTATGTACAAAATAATGAACGAAAAACAAATATGATACACAGCAACAAACGACAACCACTGAATTACAGGCTCCTGACTTGGGACAGGCACATACAGAATGCATATATGTTTATAATCTTATGAATTATAGTGAGGTGTATTATATACAGGTATAAACATGAATCTATTATTGTTTCTTTCAGTTGGAATGCTCCTAGTTGGAACCATCATTTACGGCTCTAAAGACCCTGATAAAATAGGTTGGGCCTTTTGGTTCTGTTTAACGTCGGCTCTCCTCTGTCTTATAGTTGGAATAATGTGGTGTATGACTCAACAAATGAAAAGATTTATAAAGGGACCAGCAAGTGGGAGTGTAGGTGGAATGAACGCTGGTGGCTTTGGTGGAGGTCTAGACACCGGAATGGCTGGGATGACAGCACTTTGAAACATAAATAAATAAACTATGAAGTAATTCATAACTATTATTATATTTGATCTACACATATTTGATAATGGTCAAAAACTTGGCTCAGTGGATTGTTTTATCATTTAAAAGTAAAATAACATTAAAAGATTATTAACAATACCAAGACTTTTAACATCCATTTCAAAGATAATAAAAAAATAGCGTAAAATCATTAAATTAAATTAATTATATTTACATTTAATACAGTTTATTTTGTACGTCAAAACTGCAGTCTCCTAGCACAAACATATGTATAATATAGCAAACCTGTACCTTCGTGATATTCTGACGAGGCACACTTTCATTAATGTTTAAATCATGATGTATATAGAATTTTAGAGTAAATAAATCCTCGTATACAAATCGAAATATTTTCTTTAGAGGGATTATTCTTCTGATTTTTTACAGTTAGATTCCATACAAACAACCAGTCTTTGATATATATGCAAATCTTCACATTGATAACAAATGTCAAATGATTTTTTATACCACATTGATTACCTAGATTATCAATAATCAAATGCATACTTTACATTCTTTCTCACTTAAATACATTTTGTATGGTTGAAGCAAAACATGCATCCTTGATTAATTACAACCAAATCCATATAGTGTACAGCCCTGATGTCTTATAGCATGGATGACATCACTAGCTGTAACAGTTTTCCTCTTTGCATGGTCCGTGTAAATGATGGCGTCATGAAGAACATTTTGTAAGTATACACGCAAAACACCTCTTATTTCCGCGTAAACCAGGCCAGATATTCTTTTCACACCACCTCTTCGGGCAAGACGTCGAATTGATGGCTTACTTGGCAACAAGCATGGACATCGCTTCCTGTAACGTTTAACACCCCCTAATCCTTTACGAGAATGATTTCTCCTATTAGAGTCAATGTTTACTTCCATCTCAGAATAAGTCCATGTCAAAATAAGTTCTTTAAAATGGATTAAACTTCCTGGTTTCAATTGTGACGATATATCCACCTTTCAGCTTAAATCGAGTTTAAATTTAGATTTCAAAAAGGTATTTAACACAATGTCAAGAACATTTTATCTACGAGACGCCATTCGAACAATCATTTATAAATAAAGTTGAAGAAAAACTGGTAATATACAAATGAGGAGATGTGGTATGATTGCTAATGAGACAACTAAACAACTATAAGGGGCGTTTCTATGATATTTGAAAGAGGGGGCGTAGAATAAAATCTTTCGCCGAGCTGAGCGAGGCGAAAATTTTTTTGGACCTTTTTTTTGCTAAAAAAAACATAAAATTGCCATATTCAATACAATATTAGCAGATTATGATAGTTTTTTTTTGTTTTTTTTTTTAAAAAGGGGGGGGGGGGGGGGCATACGCCCATTACGCCCTCACCTGGACCCGCCCCTGATATATCCAAATGAAGTGGATGTAAGTATTTAAAGGCAACCGTACCTTCAACAATGAGAAAACCCGACCGTATTGTCGGCTATAAAAGGCCACGACATGTAAAATGTGAAACAGTTCAAAAGAGAAAACAAACGGCCTAATTTATAACAAAACAATTTACGAAAACAAATATGACGGACATGAACCAACGACAACCACTGAACTACAGGCTCCTGACTTGGGGCAGGCACATAAAGAAAGTGGCCGCGGTTAAACATGTTTGGACTGTCAAATTTTAGAACCTATCCGACGAAAGTATTTTCACCAGATTGATGAAATGTTGCAGTTATTATCAGAAGAATAATTTACAACTCTTTCCTGCCAGTCATGATAAAATCCAAATAATTCTGGACTGCTCGTTACTTAATCCTAAAAGGAAATAGTGAAAATATTGTCAAATTGGATGCAATATGCAGGCAAATTTTTTATTTAAACATATTTTATTTGTCATTACATATAACAAAAAGGATCAGACACAAGTTATCACAACTTAGATAGTCCTCTCCTAAATATAATAAGTTATAATATATAAATATAAAGACATGCAACAACAACATTAGATAATTATAGATTTGTACAATAGTTATAAAAAAAGAAGAAAGTTCACAATTTCCCAAAAAGATAAACAACAGTCCTACGTCAAAAAGCTTATTCATCGACATACTTAACTATATCAGTTAAAAAAAAAAAGAAAAAAAAAGAAAAGAAAAAAAAAAGAAAAATATCTTTCTAAAGGTCAAAACGTTCACTTTTCCGAATAAAATGCAGGCAATATCGTATGCATTACCTATAGCAAGATACCGATCCTTAGACATTAAAAGGAAATGAGGTTATTTCATAAATGTGAACTGATATGTTAATATATTCCGAACATTGATACTCCCGTATCCCGTTGTTGTGCCGAGAGGATACATGTAATATAATGTACTGTATATATATATACTCGTATAATGTTAAAATTAATGAAAACATGGTTAATTCAGTGATGCGTTGATAATATGAAACATTGATATCTGCGTACTCCAGTGATTTACCGATAATGTGTGTGTAACATTGTGTAAATAGATGTGGTGGTGGAATATTTACTACTCTAAATAAGGTTGTCCCAAAGTGGACGGAGAAAGATTTCCTGCTTGCTTGAACGCTCAACCGTAATCTACATTGCGAAAATTATGATATATTGGAGAAGTGAAGTCGAAAATACTTATGAGTAAAAAAACAAACAGACGGAAAATTTCAAATTTTAAACAGTCAAAGTGATTAAAATACAATTCTTTTGTCTTCGCTTTGCCAATACAAGCGAAACGTGGACACATGAACTGTATTTAATTCAATATTAGATTGCTTTTACAATAACCATTCAATATTAGATTGATTTACAATAACCATTCAATATTAGATTGCTTTACAATAACCATTCAATATTAGATTGCTTTACAATAACCATTCAATATTAGATTGATTTACAATAACCATTCAATATTAGATTGCTTTACAATAACCATTCAATATTAGATTGCTTTACAATAACCATTCAATATTAGATTGATTTACAACAACCATTAAATATTAGATTGATTTACAATAACCAGTCAATATTAGATTGCTTTACAATAATCATTCAATATTAGATTGCTTTACAATAACCATTCAATATTAGATTGTTTTACAATAATCATTCAATATTAGATTGCTTTACAATAACCATTCAATATTAGATTGTTTTACAATAATCATTCAATATTATAATGCTTTACAATAATCATTCAATAAATGAAGCTTGTTGCATTGGTTTATTATCATTCAAGTATGTAGATATCAGCAAATAAATGTAAGAAAAACAACCAAGATGAAATTTTTAAGATATAAAAAGTTATTTCCTTTCATTATTAATTATTATTTGTCTGAAAGTTTTCGTGTGAACTTACAAACATAACAGAGAACGTGCCAACTATAGAAGAGTGCGGTTTTTTTGTCACAAGTTTTCTCTACTGCAGAATCATTTTCACTAAAACAAAATAGGCTGGTTCTCTCCCTTGGAAAATAAGGGTATCTGAGTCAAACAGATAAAGGACAGGGAACCAGTCTCATAGTTTGACAAGGCTTACTAGATAGTTGCTGAGTGGAATGTTTGATGTACACACATGTTACTATACATATCAATTTCTACTTGCATATATAAACCAATCATATAATAAAAATGACATATACACCAAACATTTTTAATGAAATAGTAATGCTCCGAATAAATCGACCAAAATTGTCACACAACAGCGATAAAAAATGTCAAAAACATAGAAAAATTCGTAAGGGTTCCGCGGAACCCAGTGTCTCGCCTACTTTTTGCTGTTAATCACAGGCTCAGCAAAAATGAGGAAAAAAATTAATAAAAATATTCCTCTCTATACTATCTTTTGATTGTAAGTAGCTTCTGTCCAAGTTTGGTAAAAATCCAGGATAGTTTATGAATCTAATAAATGTTTTAAAAACTTAAACTGCAGACTGTATGTAATGTTAACTGGAAGAAAAACTAAGTCCATTTATAAGTAAAATACGGAAAAAATGGAACAAAATTGCCTTCTAGATACTAGCTTTTAATCATAAACAAGCTTCTGTCTAAGTTTGGTACAAATCCAGGATAGTTTAAGAAAGTTGTTAAAATTTTAAAAACTTTAACCACAGAGTGAATGTAATGTTAACTGGCAGAAAAACTAAGTCCATTTATAAGTAAAATACGGAAAAAATGGATTTTTTTTTTACAAAATTTACTTCTGGATACTAGCTTTTAATCATAAACAAGCTTCTGTCCAAGTTTGGTACAAATCCAGGATAGTTTAAGAAAGTTGTTAAAATTTCAAAAACTTTAACCACAGAGTGAATGTAATGTTTCCTGGCAGAAAAACTAAGTCCATTTATAAGTAAAATACGGAAAAAATGGGATTTTTTTTTTACAAAATTTACTTTTGAATATTATCTTATGATCATAATCAAGCTTCTGTCCAAGTTTGGTAGAAATCCAGGATAGTTTAAGAAAGTTATTAAAATTTCAAAAACTTTAACCACAGAGTGAATATTTGTGGACGCCGCCGACGACAACGACGGCGACGACGCCGTTGACGACGCCGACGGAATGTAGGATCGCTATGTCTCGCTTTTTCGACAAAAGTCGAAGGCTCGACAAAAATCAATCGTTGCTACCACAGTTTTCACATGAACCTTTTCTGATATATAGTCTTGAATGTCTGTAAGTTTAATATCCATTGTCTCGGTAAAAATTTTAAAATATGCATTATCTCAATGTCGGACATTGTATTTACTTTACAGTCATTTGGAACCTTATTTGTACAATCGCTTGGCCAAATTAATAAAATACATTGCATACGTATTTCAGTGTTTGTCCCTTGTCTGTCCTAATATTATAAGCTATGGTATCCGAAATAAAAGTGAACATACATTCAGTCATTTTGCCGATTAAGAGTCTACCAAAGGCACCTTCCAAATGCACGCATACAGTATCCATATCAGAGACAAACTAAAAAAATCAAACAATTAGTATATTTGACAAAAAAGGACAATACAAATGAAAATAAATCACTAATAAGAAAATTAAGCTCTTACAAATCAAAAACCTACTCATAACCGGAATGGTTACCAGATCTTCCGAAGGAAAACCATTTCCAAAAATATACCTATCTAGGTGCTCCGAAAGGATAAGTATGTCAAAAAATACACATATTTAGGTGTCTGTTTTGCAGTATCTGGTACATTTTCATATGCCAAGCTAGATATGCATAATAAAGGCTCAAAAGCATTATAAAACAAGATGTGTCGGAACGACACGAATGGCCCCGCTCGCAAAAAAGCTTGAAGCCACTTTTAGGAGTGGAAATATGAGAATGAAAGTCTGTATAACTGTAATTCTTATGAAATTTTCAAAATCCAAAGCCCATAATTTCGGCAAAAATCAGCGGAACGGAACCAAGCATAAAGTAGATCTGTAACTCATCATAGTAGACTCAAATGCTAAAATCAGATCAATATGTAAAGGCGTTTAGAAAAAAGTACGTATAACTGTTATTTTCATGAAATTTTCAAAATCCAAAGCCTGTAATTTCGGTAAAAATTAGCAGAGCGGAACCAAACATAAACTCGATCTGTAACTAATCATACTAAAAATCAGCTCAATATGTGAAGGTGTTTAGAAAAAGTCCGTATAACTGTTTGTTTTTGAATGACGGAATGACGGATAAGGGTAAAAAACTGTTGCGGGGAATTAAGAAAAGCTTTTATTCCATTTAAATAGAAAATTTCTTCATTAATACACATATTTAATCACACAGTATAATCAGTATTGATATATGGATCTAAACTATCTGGAGAATACCAAGTTCGGGAATTTTATAAATAACCCAGAAAATTTAAATATGTACAAAAATGTATATGAACTAGAACCTTACTTAACTATGGTTAAATTGTAGAAAGCCATTCATCAATGATCTGAATCAGTATAAATATAAAATTTCTAAAAAGCTTTCTTCAGAGTAAATTCTTATGGTTAATGACTTAAGAAGATAGTAATGTTTTAAAACTTGTATTGAATATGATATCTGAACTAACAGAAAATCGGGGTCCATTACTAAATCAAACCCACATCTGAAATATTAGAATGATGGAGTTATCTCTCCTTATATATAAAAAAAGACATTAATGTTGACTTTTTTTATTTATTTTTTTCTGATTAAGTTAAAAGTTTTTTATTCAGTCGATACAATTATTACTCTAATGAGCCCTCGTTGTCCTATTAGTTTATTGTTATGGATAATTTTAATCTGCCCTTCAAAGGGGGAGAGATCCGTTTGCGCCAAAAATGCGTCCTTTTGCGCCACAACTTTTTTTATCCAATGCTACGTTTGCGCCACCTGTTTTAAAAGTACATAGTTTCATTTGCGCCAAAAATAAAATATACGATTACGCCAATTAAAAGAAAAATGACTTCCCTCCTCCTTTATCCGGGCTTGGGACCAGCAGTTTTCACTGGCGGAGTTAAAGTCATTTTAAGTCATTTAATGGAATACTTTAAAACATAAAACTATGTACAGTCGGACATCATATATACTTTCTGCAGATGTTCCTCTTCATGATGAAATAGCTCCGAACATATGATCTTTGCTGGTCTTTAGGATATATTTTCTGTAGCTTTTCTTTTGCATGCCGTGCGTAGTATTTGACGCTCTAACTTTTGTGGGTCTGTCTCATGTATATGTGCAAGATTTCCACTCAAAACAGCTATACATTGCTCATCTGTATAAGATGTAGCACTGCAGTTTTTGGTAGTACATCTCCATCTTATTTCTCCACTTTTTTTAACAAAAGCCTGACGAAATTTATGGCCATCTAAAACAACAACTGGCTTCCCTCGATTCTATTCTAATTTCTTTTTAGTAATATCCATGTTGTCCAAGCAAAGACTTCTCTCAAACTGATTTTTTTTTATATTTGTCACTGAACACTTTTTATAATTAGTGTTCACCTGTTGGTTTACATACATACCTTTAGTATAATGTTAATCCTATTATTTATACTCACCTTTCACCAACAAGAGTAACAATTATTTCACGAATACAAATTTATAAGACAAAAATAAGAATTAGAATATAGCAAAGTGCTCTCGACCAATGAAATTGTAGGATTTGATGCCTCTTAATTGTGAAGAATGAATGTAAATCATGTTCTTAGTAAGGGATTATCCTATTATGAGGGTCTATTTACAGTTCAAAACAACGAGTTTCTATAAATGAGATACAACTACCCCGAAGCACATTTATCCGATTGAAAGGATTTATCACACAGTGATTGAAACTGACTAAAAGTTGAATTGTGAAACAAACAAAAAACTCAAAATAAGTTGAAGTTTACTGTGCAGTAAAATTGGTACCGTGAATGTTTTTATGAAAATATTAATAACTTCAAATTACTAAATAATTAAACAATATCAAAGCTTTTGCAAAAAAAGAAAAAAAAGCTTTTTTAAAATAAACAAACTACCTTAATCTTTATAGCTTTCAAAAACTTTGATCACTTGATCAGCGGTTTGGAAGAATAGTTATTTCCAATATTCCGATGAAAAAAAAAAAGGAATTTAATTTAAGTCTTGAACATTTTAAAAACTTTTAAAGGCATTTTATTTGAACATTTTCCTGACATAATGAAATAGCATTTGATGTACTGAAAAAGCCGGACCAAAATATTGGCTGCTTAATAATATTTAGTTGTAACTCAAATGTATCAATTGATTTAAACTGTAAATTAAAAAAAAAAAGGATAATTCCTCACTAAAATATTACATGATTTACATTCATACTCACAATCAGAAAACATATACAATTCCTTCAATTTCTTTGTTCTGTTGTGTCACATATAATATGTATAACGCATTTTTTTAAAAATATTTCCCAAATGATAAGAAAGTCCTTACATCACTAAAACTAATCCATAAATGAAATGCCTAAAAAGGAAGTCATGCATTAATTATAAACATTGCACTGACAATGAAACTAATTCTTATATACAACCAATTAAGAGATCATTTGAGCCTTGAGCACTTTACAATATTCTAAGTTTGTAAGAGAATGATAATCCCTTACTTCATGATAAGTACTAGCTAACGCTCGTACTTAATCATAAAGAAAGGGATTATCATTCTCTTACATATACTAAATATATATATTAATCTTTAATATGTACGATCAATATGTGTTCAGGTAAATTGGCGCAAATAAGTTCCGAATATTGGCGCAATTGATACATTTGAAGAAAAAAAATTGGCGCAAATGATACTCCTGAAACACATTAATTGGCGCAAAAGGACTGCTGCCTTCAAAGGGCACCTTGCCGGATAAGTTAAAAAAAAATCATCTGTATCTGTAATTTAAAATTTATTTGTTTATTAACGTTTTGAAAGAAATCTATCTAGCTCTGCAGCATCAATATCTAAGCAATACAACACAGAAAGTTTCATGGAAAGACCGGGATATTCTTACTTGATACGAATGTGAAATAGTAGTTTCACGGAGCTTTGAACCTCAACGAAAAGACGCGTATACGTCACCAAACATCTAGCTAGTCGAAATATCAAAATATCAACAGAACGAATGCAGAGTCAAATATTAGAAAATAGTTGAGACTTTTACATTTGTGAATTAAAGCTAAAGCTACTGCATGGACAGTGGTGGTACACAATTATCATAAAGAATAAATTGTATTACGGAACGGGGTGTGACTTATTACTTGAAAAACGGAGAAAATACAAAATCCTTAAATTTCATAAATTTTTTTATAATGAAACCCATAAACACTTTAAAAGCGGTATCATCTTCCAGCAACTTTTCAATATTCATAACTATAACATTAGACAAACGAACGACACGCAGTTTAATGCTTGTGGATAGTATTTTATCAAAAGTCCATGTAATAGCTGAATTTGGGCTTCAAATAAAACTCAAGTCGCTTTGCTAGGGTTCAGGATATTTATTTATCAGTAACGTAAAACACCCTGTAATATCAATGATAAAGTTATAAGAATTTTACAGAACTATAATACTGTAATACACATAATAAGTATAATATTCTTTCATTACATTTAATGGTATTATACAAAACATTGCACTTCAAAAATACAATTAAGTTCTGAACATTATGAGAACAAATATTATGTTCAATCATCAAATCATAGAATTAATGTCTTTTCATGTAATATTCAAATGTTCAGATTACAACATTGATATATTAAGCGAATATTAAAAGCATTCTAAAACAAGGGAAATAACTCTATACCCAAACTATGTGCTTAACATACTTCGTAGATAATTCAACCCATTTAAACAAAATACATTATAATTCTAATAGCATATTACTAATCCTTACCAACTTGTGGAGCAAGGTAGTTACTGTTATGGCACAAACCATTTCAAGCGTTCATACTGGTAAATCATACAGTGAATTTCTATACAACAGCTTACAAATTCTGTAAACCAAAATTACAATGTTAAATAACGGATTTTGATGAAACCGTATTTAAACATAGACATAATTATTAAACATACATTATAAATAATGTTCTTGTGTATAAAATAAAACATATCTCGGACAATACTTTAAATATGTACAGAAACGTAGTTCTCTATCTAGTACAACTTTGTTTATGTTTTCTATCTATAATCAATCAACAAAGTTATCGTGTACGGACTAATTCACACAAGTAATACACGACCTCAAAGTATCGATCGGAATGTGTGTAATTTCTAAACTGATTTACATATAACTCTAACGAATGACTACCAGTAATTTATATAATAAAATAAGTGTATAATATATGCATTCTATGTAGCAATAATACTTTTCGGGATCATAGAGAAAAACAACCATTCATACCGAAAATCATTCAATCTATGAAAATATATTAGAAATATTAATAAAGAAGTAAATAGGGAAAACTCACGTTAAAATGTCAAGTCTGTCATTTAATACAATTCTGACTGTTCAATATAAATTCTCAAACTATTCCAATGGCTACTGGACATAAACGTCTGTCCATTTCGAATCCATTAGTCCTTCTAACTCAAACAAAGAAACTCACTACTTAGCGCTAAAACTTCAAACCAACCAATCAGATTACTTGAAATCCAAATAATCATGAATATTCAACAATACGTCAATAATGTATGGAAACGTTTCAATGTAATCAAAATTTAGAAAAGACAATATGTTTTGTAGTTTTATTTAACATTTACATAATTATACATCTTTATTTTACAATTAAAATCTACACAAAATAAAGAGGCTATCACATCCATTCTACCTTCAGTTACACTGTCTCTGACGATATCAGATTACCTCCATCAAGATAAAACTTTAATGCACCAATAACAGTGATGAGTGGAAAGATCTAGTCCTTGCCCTATGTGCCTCCGGGCATAAAAAGGACTAGATAATGTAGGTAGGTAGCATCAATAACACTTTCGAATGTGTAACCGAGGTTTAAAATCAAAATTTGATAATAATACCAAATTACTGTTTAAGACTAAGTTTAGACTGCAGTAGTTTTAATGAACATTTACATAATAGAAATCAAACGTATAGTGCAAGCTCTTCAAGTGGCAGAATAGATAGCAGTAAACATTTCCTGCTTCAGTGTCAATAATAATAATCTTTTATTCAAAAGCAATACAGCTTATATAATTTACAGATACAAATATAATAATATAATAGCATCAGTGATTAATTACATATGTGTTTTACAGTTAAAAACAGTTTGAATCATTGAATCATCGGCGGAGAATGACAACATTTTTATTATATAAATAATGAAATATGATCATTATATTATGAATCACGAATTTTATCAGCTAAAATAAAATGAAGGTATTTACCTAGATTGTTAAGCTCTTTGATGCTATGATATGACAATAATTGTATAAATTTATAAAAAGATGGTTTTTTCCAATAAAATGGTTTTATGTATTTTTTTCATTATATCAAAATGTTTCTCACATACTAAAGTATAATGGTATTCTTCAATCAGACAGATGTTTATCAAACATATTACACAATTTTTTTTTCTCTTTCAATATTCAATTTTAATATTTAAATGTTAAGGCAGTGTGCAGACAATCTATATCTACAAATATATGGCTTATTAATATAGTTATCAAGTTTTTGTAGGTAAAATTGTAAAGTATCTGGATCATGTATATACTTATAAAATTGACATTTTGATGACTCATTGAAAAAAACATTCATTTCACTCACAAAACTACCTTTCATTCTATTAACAATTTCTTGCAAAAACAAATAAATATTAAGTCAACCATAACGAAATAATATGTTTCTTATTTCACATGCCTGTTATTCACATGATTGATACGTAAACAGTTGAAACTCTTCCGTTCCATTACAATATAAAATCACTGTAAGGCCTAAAATTGACTTCCTCTTCATCTCGGGTTTGAGAGGGACAGCCTTTAGCAAGTCCTTGAAACACATATCCGCCGCCAGTAGAAACTAGTAAGATATGATGATATCTTTTTAACTATTTGAATAGCAGTTATTTCCTTTTTTCTTATGACAGGGAGACGGATTAACATAGATAAGATAGATAAGATAAGATATTTTATTGGTTTAAAATCCAAAATTATAAGATTGTTACCAAGACATATACATAAACATACAAACATATATCTGACCACATTTATAAACATTGTATGTATATATTTGTATATCCCCTCCATTGTTAAAAGAAAGTATTGTTACAATAATAAATGTATATAATCTCTGCTGAGGAGGTGGTACCGCAAAGTTATTCAGTACTCAATAAATCATTTCTAGAATTGTACATGTCGCTTATGAATTTTACAATAATTCTAATTATATCAGTCTCACTGCACGTATACAAAAATTTAAATCTTGCTTCATTAGTCATATTTACAAAAGGGGGAACTATTTTACTAATTTTGGAAAATAATTGTTCTCTAATTGTATTTTAAGTTTTGTACATTTTATAGTGAAATGAAATTTATCTTCTACTTCTAAAAGACACAACGGAAAAATTCTTTCTTCTACAGGAGTTTTAGTGTGTCGACCTTGTTCAATTTTAAGAACACTATTACTTATGCGAGTTTTGGCAAAATGTCCTATTACTTTTCTATCAATATTTAACAATAAATAGGTTTCCAATTTGTAATTTTCTTTAAGCTGTCTATATGTTCTGAGCTTATTACCGTGCAATGATTTATCATCACAAAAAATATTTTCTTTCCAATAATTCAGATTTCTATCATTAAGTTTGGTATGAAGTGCATATAATATAATAAACGCCTTTTTGAAATAGTATCATGATTTTCCCAAACATGTGAAAAATTTAATGTAGCAAGTAAATGTTCAATCTTTTTTGCAAATCCATTGGTTAATTGCAGGTTTGAACTATAAACAATTATTACCAGATTTTATCACATGCAACCAGAAACCAATTGACAGTTTTAAAGCGTCTATAAAAACTGGATACATACCAAGAACATACTAACATAAGAACAATCTTATTTACGAATCCCTTTGTGTATTTAAAATAAAATAAGTTGATTCTAAATAATTTTAATGAAATTTTTGTCATCAAATTAACCTGAAATCTAAACTACCGTGAAAATCATTGGAGTACGAGTCAAACAAATCAAGCCAATCATTTCTATATCCTTTCAACTTGTTGTTACCAAAGTTTTGAATTTGACCAAATGGTTTTACAGTAAACGCGCAAGCGATTGTACAGTCAATAAAATACCCGAAATTGAGATGATGAATTCATTTGAATTTCTACCGGGACAAAGGCTTTTAAACTTTCAGAGAGGTAAGACTATATCAGAAAAGGAACATATGGAAATTCCGGTAGTAACGATTGATATTTCAATGTTTTATTTTGCATTTCTTGTTGCTGTTGTGTGATCGATTTGATCGATTTACTTGGAGCTCCACCATTCTAAGGAATGGGTGCATATGTTGTTTATATCATTTGATTGGTAAATATAAACATGTCGGAGCCCTCACTGTGACTTTGAGATGAAGAACAACAATAAAAGCGCTGACAGTCTCCCGAATGACAAAAAAAAAAAAAAAAAAAATCCGTGCAGTTCCGTTCCCACACTGTCAATAATGGACGAAAAAGCATTTCATACCAAACTAGATCTTGTATATATATATGTATATTGGATTTACAACTTAGTAGAACGGTATTGCTGTTTGTCTTGCCTGCCAAAGTAAATCAAGCCATTGAGTCATTGTGAATTGTTATTCTGTTGTATAGATAATCGACCCCGTCGTTATCAGTGTATAAGCAATTAATACGAAGTTTGTTTTACAACTGAAATAAAGTCATAAAATCTACACAGAATTTTATTGTCAACTAAAAGAAGACTCCTTATAATCAAACGAAAGCGAAGGAAAGTCACAAAATTGAAAGGAAAAACAGGACAAAAATCTCTATCAAATAGTTTACCAAAATGATTGTTTGAAAATATACGAGAAAATTCCTACATAACTTCTTTTAATAAAGAGTGCAATGTTAAATAAAAACAATAAAGAATACTAAGGATATGCATGCATATTTTGGCACCATGAATCAAGTTACATGTTATTGACAAACCTCGGACATTGAGTTTCAGTAACAAACAGTTAAATAAAAAGTACTAATAAAACTGAAAAATATAATCACAGATATATATATCAACAGGAAACAATCCTGACTACAAACATTAAATTTCACAGAAAAGAATAAACACAGAAGTTCAACAACAATCAGTTCAATGAAAATTCATATTTCAATGAAAAATATAGTCACATAAGTTGCAATTCAGTAACAAACAGTTAAAATGAGCAATTAAAACCCCCTAAAATGTAATATAAGAAACTGCGTTTCAGTAATATTCGATTTTAACGAATAAACTTAATTATCTAAGTAACACACATAAACAGCGAAACCAAACAATGTTTGTGACCTTTTTTTTTTTCGTATTTATAGTATATTTTCTTACATGTTTGTATACCGCATGTATAATCCAATGAATGCAACATGGGAATGAAAAAATTTGTTACAAACATGGGGGAACTTAGTGCAATAAACATATAGGTATTAATTTGCCAAGCTTTGATTATCGCAATGTAATCATACAATGTTTGCCATCTATACGACAGTGTATAAAATGTTGAACGCTGTCTTAGTTTCTTTGTATTCTCATACGTGTTCCACATGGTCAACAGCTGTCTTGTCGTTTTTATACGCCCGTTTACTGAACGTAGTATGGTATACCGTTGTCCGTCCGTCGTCAACATGTCGGAAAAAAACTCAAAAACACTTTAACCAATTTGCATGCAACTTTGGTGAATTGTTTATATCTAATGACGTGAGCTCCCTTTCGATTTTTATAAATTTTAGATTTAACGTTTACGAGTTATGGGGTTTTATTCATTAAAAAAGGGAGATTTTCCAGTTTTCGGACAAAAGCTAAAGATGCTTTGAGCGGTTTTCATGAAACCTTTGTGAATTGCTTATATTTATTAACGTAAGCTACCTTTCGATTTTTATAAATTTTAGACTTTACGTTTCCGAGTTATGAGATTTTATTCATTAAAAAGGGGAGATTTTCCAGTTTTATTCTTTGGAAAAGCGACGGGCGTATCATGCGCTCATGGCACAGCTCTTTATTATTCTCGCTTCGATGAAGTGGAAAAAGCGATACTTAGCCGTTCTGTTTCCAGAGTCGGAGTCGGCAGTGGCAGCGGCGTTTAAAATGTATTAGATTGTGATTAGGTCAGTTTATGGCGAATCACTAGTGGAAGGCCATTGATATTCGGTATGCAGTGGTATTAGCATTAGCACATTTCATTTCCATGGATATTATTAGGCCCACACCCTCAGTCATGTTCTATTGACTTTGAAACTTTTGCTTAGTTTACATGCAACACATATGTATATAATATTTGTTTTTCGCTAATTGTTTTATACATAAATAAAGCCGTTAGTTTTCTCTTTTGAATTATTTTACATTTGTCATTTCGGGACATTTAATAGCTGGCTATGCGGTATGGGTTTTGCTCATGGATGATAGCCGTATGGTGACCTATATAGTTGCTTACTTCTACGTCATTTGGTCTCTGGTGGAGAGTCGTTTTATTGGCCCATCGTCCTATTTTATATTAGTTTGTGATCATGTCAGAGTATGAGGAATTACTAGTGGTATACCAATGGCATTTGATATGCAATTGTATATATATGCATGTATTTCTATTTGCATCCATCTGATGAGTTAAGCCTTTTTCAATTAATTTTTACAGTTTGTTCTTATGTTGTACATCACTGTCCCAAGTTAGTGGGAGGGTTGGCGCCTTCAAACGAGTTTAACCCTGCCACATTCTGTATTTGCCTGTCCCAAGTCAGAAGCCTGTAATTCAGTGGTTGTCGTTTGTTGCTGTGTAACATATTTGTTTTTTGTTTATTATTTTGTACATATATTAGGCCGTTAGTTTTCTCGTTTCAATTGTTTGTTTTACATTTGTCATTTCGGGGCCGTTTATAACTGACTATGCGGTGTGGGCTTTGCTCATTGTTGAAGGACGTACGGTGACATATAGTTCTCTTGTGGAGGGTTGTCTCATTTGCAATCATACCACATCTTCTTATTTTTGTATTAGCATTTCCATGGAGATTCATTTGGCCCCGGCCTCTCATTAATGATCTATTGACTTTAAAACTTTTGCTAAGTTTACATATATTAGTTTGTGATTAGGTCAGTTTAAGGAGAACCATTAGGGATAAAGGTCAACGGTATTTGGTATGCAGATGTATTAGCATTGACACATCTCAATCCCATGGAGATTATTTAGCTCCTCCCCCGCAGTCATGGTCTATTGATTTTGAATATTTTGCATAGTTTACATGTAAAAGTTTGTGATTATATCAGTTCAAGATGAACCACTAATGTTCAGTCACTGATATTTGGTATGCATTGTTTAAGCCTTTGCAAGTCTCATTGCCATGTAGATTATATGGTCCGCCCATCATCATGGTTTATTGACTTTAAAACTTTTGCATTGCTTACAATTTTAATCAAAGTTTTTGTTAAGTTTAAATTAAGGGGAACCACTTATGATAAGTCTATGGGATTTGTTGTGCGGCTTTCAAATATTCGGCTTTGAGCGTTCCCGATGAAGGTAAATCCAAAAAATCGCTTCAGGCGCATGAAATTATTTAACGTGAGGGTACCCTAATTGCACCTATTTTGACAGCTTTTTCACCTACGTTTATTTATGATCCAGACTAAAGTTTCCATTTTGTGTTTATTTTGTAGATGTAGCTTTATTTACTTTATAGTTACACCAATTTAATTTTGAATCCATATTGAATCATAGAAAAATGGGTTTGAACCAACCTCCAAACGACCCATGAGTCAGTAATGAGGAATACCAAAATTGCATCCATGCTTAAATTCACACCCTTAAAAATCGAATAACAGATGTTTTGTTTTATTTCTTTAAAATATTTAGAACAGTTTGACATTAGTCCATGCTGACTATTCATTTTTAAAGAAATGGATGCTTGTAACATATTTTATTTGCCCATTTTTAAAAGATGACGTTCCGTAGATTTTACTTTTTCCAGTCAATACTTTATCTGTTGATATATGCTGTGAACGTTTTGTGTATATTTAAATATATATTTACCTATGTTGAAAGACGTGTATTATGTCAACTCATAAAAATACAAATTGTTTAGTCTCAAAGAAAACTTGTAAGATTCCCGCTGCTATTTTTGCTGAATATGTGCAATTTGGGTACTCGGTGCAATTTGGGTACTGTGACATTAGTAACGTGTTGTTTTCATATTTTTAATAAACATTGATATTTTTCATTCCCATGGAGGTTATTTGGCCCTGCACCTTCAGTCACGGTTCATTGACTGTGAATGTTTTGCATAGTTTACATGTTTACATATTGTCATTTTAATTTCAACATATGCATTATACTATCAAAATTACTAAAAGCGAAACATATCTCTGTTTCAACAGTTTATAATTCAAAATTAAATCAGCTTCTGTGCAAAACCTTTAAAAGAATGTAAACTTTAAAAGTTTTACACTATAATGCATTGGTGGTAAATACTTTCGCATGATCACGTATAGCAAACTCGAAATCGCACAGAGATAGATTTCTTGCAATAATAATAGTTGCACTAAAATTACTAATACGGTACTATAGCTAGTAAATGTAACCTTATAATACCTGTTTTAGCAAAAGTATTCAGCTCTTAAAGAAGGACACTTAAACAATTCTAAAATGATATTACTATATATAAGTATACGGTTTGCTACTGACACACTACGGATCCATAGAGGGTTAGTAAAATCCATAGGGGGTGAGGACAAAGGCCGAATCACCTATGGATTTTACTTACCCTCTATGGATCCGTAAGGGGTCAGAAGTGAACTGTATAACGAATTTATCGCACATGGGACTTTTCCTTCCAAGTTTTGTATAAAATAAATAATGAAATACAATAACTTATATAGATGACGTCACCATTAATAGAAAACGTGACGTCATGAACCCCCTATGAAATCTACTGACCCCATATATTCATAGGTCACACCGCGTGACGGCGTTAACCACTCATAACGTCACTAATTTACCCGAGATGCGATAAAAATATGTAGAAAACTCTGCTGTTTTAATTGACATTTCATGATAAGATAAGATAAGATATTTTATTGGTTTAAAATTCAAAATTATAGGATTGATACCAAATTTGACAATAAACATTGGCTATATATAGAGAATATTATATGGATTTTTCAATATCACATCCGTATCAACCCGAGACATATAGATTCTACCACTGCATCGAGTGCGATACGATATTTATCCACTCGAGACAGTTGAATTTTCAAATTTAAAACGCGAGGCTCGCCGAGCGTTTTAAATATTTAAAATTTAACTGTCGAGAGTGGATAAATATCGTATTACACGAGATTTGGTGGTGGAATCTGTTTCTCTAATGATTTTCAAACAATACGCAGGCAAATTTATTCCTTTTTTTCGAATGATCTGCAAAAAGATATGTTCTTTCTATGTGACGTCATCAAACATGGTCGCCTTTTTTCATGCCGTCACAATAGGAGATTCAGAGGAAAGGAAGAAAATTCGACGTCATAATCGGATTTTAACCAATGAAAAACTGAGATCAAACAAACCACACGTTGATTACATTTTTTTTATACAATGGGTGCAGAAAGGGATAAATTGACGAAGAATTAGAGAAACCAATATAATCCCAAGAGCTCTGCTCAAGGGACTATATTAGTTGAGGGTTGATACGGTGTGTGATATTGAAAAAGCCATATCATATAGACTTTATTATAAATCTCAAGTAGGTGTTTTTTCATGTGACGTGACGTCATACAGATTAGGGATTTGATAATTTAAAAAGCCTTTGCAAAGGTGACTGATATCGATGACGTAACGTCATACATATTAAGGGTGTGATAAAGCCTTTCCAGCCGTGACTGATATCGATATTATCACTGATGGCTGATACAGCACGATTGCCGTTGATCGTATTACACATACAATTTACATGTTTTTACTACTAAGTATATAATAAATGATTATGTAGATGCATGGTTATTGTGTTTTCTAACGTTGGCATTTTTTGGCATGCTTAGGGCGTCGAATCTGGTCAGCAGAAGCTCTGCATCTTTTAAGTCCGTGGACAATTGATCAGGAAGAATGTTATTGTTAGTGATAAGGGTATCCTTCTTTTATTGAATTAATCAAAGACTAGACAAGATCATGATCATACACATCAGGTTTCTGTATGTTGCTCAGTCGAGCCATTAATATGTACTGTTCGAGCTTACAAACATCTTGTGACTTTAATACCCGGTGATAAGGATGCTCCCGTTTTTGCTTTACCTGTCAATGACAGGTTATTGCCTTTATCTAGAGACGTTTTGTTCGACTGTTACAGAGAGTTGATTGTTCTTGTTGGTTCAGACCCTACAGTTTGTTTTTGTCATTCGTTGGTGCACGGCGGAGGTACGTTAGCCACAAAGGCTGGATTTCCTGAGATTTGAAAGAAACATGATGAAGACTGGCGATCTGACTGTTTTCAGACTTACATTGAACAAGCCAGTGTTGATATGTATCGAGTTACTAGTACTTCAGCCATGATTAATTTAGTCAGCAGTCGGTTTTAGGGTATGTGTACGTGTGTATGTTTTTGTATTATTTTTGTTTTTGTTTTTTCCCGGTTTGGCGACTTCGTTTAGGTTCAGGTATTTAATATTGACACTTTGCTCATTGTAGCTAGTTTATTGATACCATGTTTGGTATAACTATATTTGATTACATTATCATAATAAAGCACATTTCGCCAAACACTATGATTAGTTGTCAATTCCGTGAACTGTTTCTATTTGTATGTTTACTATAAACAAGATAGATGTCGTATGCTTTTAACCAAAACTAATAGTTGCTGAATGTTTTTAAGTGTTGTTACTTGTGGCTAATGTTTCGATTGCACCGTGACTTTTCTGTGTCCCCGATGAACCTGAAGCTAATGTTTCGATTGCACCGTGACTTTTCTGTGTCCCCGATGAACCTGAAGCTAATGTTTCGATTGCACCGTGACTTTTCTGTGTCTCCGATGAACATGTGCCTAATGTTTCGATAGCACCGTGACTTTTCGTTGTCTATTATGTATTTATTGATTCCACCTAAGTTTTGTGATTTGTCATCTTTCATCGTACATAAGATGCTCAATAATTCTCGGAAACGTATAAAGAGGGTACAATGCAGTTCATAAAGGTCAAAGATAAGAGATAACAAAAAGATAAGTTTGTTGTTTCCGTTACAATTAATCTGACATCAAAGATAGGTTTCCTCCAAGGAAATAATTTGATAGGAAGCTCAGTAGTATAAATATAATATCATTTTAGAATTAAAATCTTCTCCGCAAAAAATGGACTTAGCCAGTCCAGATGATACAGCCCAGAAAGGAATACTCGTGTGTCGCGGTATAACAAGTCTTCTTCTGACTATTGTTGCATGGATTCTGACGTTATCTGCTATAATTGGAATATCGGTTGATTATGGGAACATTTTGAATAGCGACCAAGGTTTGTATGGTTTTTTTTTTAGTATCAGTATGTCATGAAATATCATACTGAATCTTAATTATTTTGTATCTTTAAAATTACAGTTGAACTTCAAGTATGACACCCGCCGCAGGTTTTCCGAATAAAACCAAATTGTTCATTTCAGATGATTTCTTAAAACATTTGTGTTTTATTATCTTTATAAAAAAAAGTAGATATTGGATATTCATTAACGATAGACTACAGCAATTAAAAAAAAAACATGCACAAAAAAATGTTTTAGACAAGACGTCACGATTTATATAAAAACAGATACAGAAGCAATCAAAATCATACAAACAATACCACAAACAAAAGTCGACGAAGGACAACAATATCACAAACAAAAGTCGACGAAAGACAAACAATACCACAGACAAAAGTCGACGAAGGACAAATAATACAACAGACAAAAGTCGACGAAGGACAAACAATATTACAAACAAAAGTCGACGAAGGACAAACAGTACCACAAACAAAAGTCGACAAAGGATAAACAATATTACAAACAAAAGTCGACAAAGGACAAACAATACCACAGACAAAAGTCGACGAAGGACAAACAATACCACAAACAAAAGTCGACAAAGGACAAACAATACCACAGACAAAAGTCGACGAAGGACATATAATACAACAGACAAAGTCGACGAAGGACAAACAATACCACAAACAAAAGTCGACGAAGGATAAACAATATTACAAACAAAAGTCGACAAAGGACAAACAATACCACAGACAAAAGTCGACGAAGGACAAACAATACCACAAACAAAAGTCGACGAAGGACAAACAATATCACAAACAAAAGTCGACGAAAGACAAACAATACCACAGACAAAAGTCGACGAAGGACAAATAATACAACAGACAAAAGTCGACGAAGGACAAACAATACCACAAACAAAAGTCGACGAAGGACAAACAATACCACAAACAAAAGTCGACAAAGGATAAGCAATATTACAAACAAAAGTCGACAAAGGACAAACAATACCACAGACAAAAGTCGACGAAGGACAAACAATACCACAAACAAAAGTCGACGAAGGACAAACAATATCACAAACAATAGTCGACGAAAGACAAACAATACCACAGACAAAAGTCGACGAAGGACAAATAATACAACAGACAAAAGTCGACGAAGGACAAACAATACCACAAACAAAAGTCAACGAAGGACAAACAATACCACAGACAAAAGTCGACAAAGGATAAACAATATTACAAACAAAAGTCGACAAAGGACAAACAATACCGCAGACAAAAGTCGACGAAGGACAAACAATACCACAAACAAAAGTCGACGAAGGACAAACAATATCACAAACAAAAGTCGACAAAAGACAAACAATACCACAGACAAAAGTCGACGAAGGACAAATAATACAATAGACAAAAGTCGACGAAGGACAAACAATACCACAAACAAAAGTCGACAAAGGACAAATAATACAACAGACAAAAGTCTACGAAGGACAAACAATACCACAGACAAAAGTCGACGAAGGACAAATAATACAACAGACAAAAGTCGACGAAGGACAAACAATACCTCCAACAAAAGTCGACGAAGGACAAATAATACAACAGGCAAAAGTCGACGAAGGACAAACAATACCACAGACAAAAGTCGACGAAGGACAAACAATACCACAAAAAAAAGTCGACGAAGGACAAATAATACAATAGACAAAAGTCGACGAAGGACAAACAATACCACAGACAAAAGTCGACGAAGGACAAACAATACCACAGACAAAAGTCGACGAAGGACAAACAATATTACAAACAAAAGTCGACAAAGGACAAACAATACCACAGACAAAAGTCGACGAAGGACAAACAATACCACAAACAAAAGTCGACGAAGGACAAACAATATTACAAACAAAAGTCGACAAAGGACAAACAATACCACAGACAAAAGTCGACGAAGGGCAAACAATACCACAAACAAAAGTCGACGAAGGACAAACAATATCACAAACAAAAGTCGACGAAAGACAAACAATACCACAGACAAAAGTCGACGAAGGACAAATAATACAACAGACAAAAGTCGACGAAGGACAAACAGTACCACAAACAAAAGTCGACAAAGGACAAATAATACAACAGACAAAAGTCGACAAAGGACAAACAATACCACAGACAAAAGTCGACGAAGGACAAATAATACAACAGACAAAAGTCGACGAAGGACAAACAATACCTCCAACAAAAGTCGACGAAGGACAAATAATACAACAGGCAAAAGTCGACGAAGGACAAACAATACCACAGACAAAAGTCGACGAAGGACAAATAATACCACAAACAAAAGTCGACGAAGGACAAACAATATCACAAATAAAAGTCGACGAAGGACAAACAATACCACAATTAAAAGTCAACGAAGGACAAATAATACAATAGACAAAAGTCGACGAAGGACAAACAATACCACAGACAAAAGTCGACGAAGGACAAACAATACCACAGACAAAAGTCGACGAAGGACAAATAATATCACAAACAAAAGTCGACGAAGGACAAACAATACCACATACAAAAGTCGACGAAGGACAAATAATACAACAGACAAAAGTCGACGGAGGACAAACAATACCACAAAAAAAGTCGACGAAGGACAAATAATACAACAGACAAAAGTCGACGAAGGACAAACAATACCACAGACAAAAGTCGACGAAGGACAAACAATACCACAGACAAAAGTCGACGAAGGACAAATAATATCACAAACAAAAGTCGACGAAGGACAAACAATACCAAAAACAAAAGTCGACGAAGGACAAATAATACAACAGACAAAAGTCGACGAAGGACAAACAATACCACAGACAAAAGTCGACGAAGGACAAACAATATCGCAAACAAAAGTCGACGAAGGACAAACAATACCACAGACAAAAGTCGACAAAGGACAAACAATACCACAGACAAAAGTCGACAAAGGACAAACAATACCACAGACAAAAGTCGACAAAGGACAAACAATACCACAAACAAAAGTCGACGAAGGACAAACAATATCACATTACCACAAACAAAAGTCAAAAGACGAAAATAATAATAACAATTAATGATAATAATAATAATATTTAAAAACCAATTTCTCATTTTTTTAATTAGGTCTTTCCACTTTTCTGTGGAAAAACCTATTGGTTTTCTTCTTCTGATTATTATTATTTTTTTCTTCTTCCGCCACTTTTTTCTGACGGTGCTTTTTTGTTTCGCAAGATGTTGCTTAGATTTTTTGTATATGATATCAAACAGTTATTACGATTTTGAAACTGACCCTGTTAAGCCGAACACTTTTTATTGTAAGAGTTATCTCCCCAAACACTGTTTTTCTTGTGTACAAATCTCCTTCGCAACCGTTAAAGATTACGACAAAATTATTTCACCAATTTGCTTGTTATATCTTCAGGATCTTAAAAATAATTTTGACCGAAGCGGTCCGGAGACTACATATGGGAGTTATTTCCCCTTTTGTATTTTTAATAAGAAAAATGTAGTTGTAGCTTGTAAACCATAAGTGATAAAGACCTAGCGTCTTTTGATTTGAGATCCTTGGTCCAAAAAAAAGATAATAGGGTCAAGGTCAAAGGTCAAGGTCATTTCTAAATTTGGAATTTGGCTTATTTTCACCACTTTTCAAACACGATATAAGATATCGACAACATATTTTTACTTAATTGCAAGTTGCGACATGTCGTAACACATACATATTGGTTAAAAGGGTGCGCTTACATCAAATTAGCGTTTTCTTCCCTCTTTATTCAAAAATATGCATATGGTGATATAACTCATGAACCAAATATAATTTAGATCTAGGGTCTTTTGATTTGAGGTCCTTGGTTGATGACCTTGAAATTAAGCCCAAGGTCATAGATAAAATTGCCGTTCTAGATTTTGACCTTTGCTTTTACCTCATTTGTATACATGATAAAGCCATGGGACTTTTTGCATTTAGTTGCAAGCCATATGACCTTGAAAAAGGAACCGGAAGTGACCCTGTGTAAACCGGAAGTAGCTATTTTTTTGTACTTTTTGAATGTAAAAGTATTTAGAACCATATATTTTTGGAATCAGTGTCAATTAAACAGTTAATTAATACCGGAAGTAACCTTTTTCAAACCGGAAGTAATAAATTATTTCCCTTATTTAAAAAATATTGTATAGAAACCATATATTTTTGGAATCAGCGTATTATAAGCTATCATTTGACGCTGTTAATGACATTTTAAACCGAATTTTTACTATTTTCATATCAAAATACTTGTTTTTTTGTGGAAAGACCTTCAATTGTTCTCTGAACAATTGGTTTTTAATTATCATTATCATTATTATAATTTATTGTACATTGATGTAAAAGTATATAGAACCATATATTTTTGGAATCAGTGTCAAGTAACCTACCATATGATACCGGAAGTGACATTTTTTTCAAATCGGAATTAACAAATTATTTCCCTTATTTCAAACAAAAGAGTATATAAACCAAAAATATTTGGAATAAGCATACACTAAGGTATCATCTGACACCGTAAATGACTTTTAAACATTTCTAATATTTTAATATCAATATATATCGTTTGGGGTGGAAAGACCCTTAATTGTTCTATAAACTTTTACATTAAATAAGTACAAAAAATAGCTACTTCCGGTTTCCCCAAGGTCACTTCCGTTGACTTTTTCAAGGTCATATGGCTTGCAACCTAATGCAAAATGGTCCCATTGCTTTATCATGTAAAAATATGAAGTTAAAGCAAAGGTCAAAATCTAGATCGTCAAATTTAACTTTGACCTTGAACTCAATTTCAAGGTCATCAACGATATAACGAACAAATTGGTAAGATGTATAAGCCCATCTGGGAAGAAGAAGTACACACAAGAAAAACAGTGTTCGGCAAGATTACAAGGTAAAGTGTTCGATTAAAAGGTGTCAGTTTCAAAAGCGTATAAACTGTTCGATATCATTTACAAAATGTCTAAGCGACATCTTATGAAACAACCAAGCAGCGAAAGAAAAATATTAGGCGGAAGAAACAAAAATAATAATCAGAACAAAATCAATCTTTTCGACGGAAAAGTGGAAAGACTTAATTATAATAATATGAATACTATTACTACTACTACTACTAATAATAATTTTATGATAGTTGTTGTTGTTACTCATTAGATGTTATAATTTTTCTAGGATGTGGACTACAATCTGCCTTCGGATTATTTGTTTGTGCGGATAGTTGTATGCTTTTCCTGATTATTTGGGATGGAGTAAACCTAGTGATTGTATACTATTCGCAAGGTTGCTGTCATTGTGAATGCTATCACATGAATTTCATCTTTCAGATAGCTTCGTGTGAGTATTTGATAGTGTTAAAAGGTTCCATTGTGCATGATATTATATCGAAGTCTTAATTTTTATTAAAGTAGAACTCCGTTTTATAAGAAGACTAACATGTTTACATGTAACCCCGCCACATTCTGTAAGTACCTGTTTTCTCGTTTGTTGTTTTGAAAATAAATCAGGCCGACGGACTTTTTAAATTTGTTTAGAAATTGCGATATACACCACTATCCGACAACGTGTAACTAGAAGAAAAAAACCCTAATAACGTACAAAAATAGGTTTCAGTCCCTGTGAATTTTCAAAGGCTTGAATTTCTATGGTGTCTTATGCCAAAAATGCATAGCGGAAGCAACAGTAACCGAAAAGGTTGTGAGACAAAGAAACAAAATATTGTTAATATTCCATGCATATATGTTTATATTCTTATGATAAAGAAACATGAATTCGCTATAATGAAGTGTATAAACATGAATCTATTATTGTTTCTTTCAGTTGGAATGCTCCTAGTTGGAACCATCATTTACGGCTCTAAAGACCCTGATAAAATAGGTTGGGCCTTTTGGTTCTGTTTAACGTCGGCTCTCCTCTGTCTTATAGTTGGAATAATGTGGAAAGTGACTCAACAAATGAAAAGATTTATAAAGAAAAAAGCAGGTGGGGGTCTAGGTGGAATGAATGCTAGTGGCCTTGCTGGAATGCTATCATGACAACACTTTAAAACAGAATTAAATAAACTTCTAGATGTCAATCATAACTAATATCTTGTTTTACATATATGCAATACTTATAAAAAACTCCACACGAATAATCCGTCTATGGTTTGCAAACTTTTACATTGATACTGAGATTAGTATACTATAATACACAAGGTCATGTTTTTCTCTGACTGTTAATGACGTCTTTACACTAAATCTATTGGATGTTGGACGTGTATTGATTAATATTTAAGTCTTAGATACATGATTTTTTTATTAGTTGTTATTGGCTTTGAAATAGCTGTCAGTAACTGCGAGTACTCTCAGATCTGTACTTAGTGTCCTTTTTGTTTTTAGGGATGAGGGATGGATAAATACCCTGCTACGTCCGGTCTGTGTTTATGTTTGATGTTTTTCTGCTTTGTATCGATCTGATGAGTTCAGCCTTTTTCAACTGATTTTTATAGTTTGTATTTATGTTGTGCTGTTACACCACTGTCCCAGGTAAGGGGAGGGTTGAGCGCTCAAAAAAATGTTTAACGCCGCCACATTCTTTATGTGCCTGTTCCAAGTCACCAGCCTGTAGTTCAGTAGTTGTCGTTGGTTCATGTCTGTCATACTTGTTTTTCGTAAATTGTTTTGTTAGGCGCGAAACAAATTTTCTGGTCTCTTGTGGAGAGTTGTCTCATTGGCAATTATACCACATCTTCTTATTTTTATATTAACTAGATACATGTATTAAGAACGTGGATTTTATTATGAATATTTAAGGAAGTTACAAATATTTAATAAAAATGATTATAATAATATTATGAATTAAGTAATTTACTTTTTTATATGACAAAAACTCAAAAATTGCTCATTAAAAACATGATTAAATTTAATAGCTTAATTGATCATTTGATTGTCAGTGGGAGGGGGGTTGTTTGCTGATCGAATATTCATTTTACACCGGTTGATAGAACGACTTATCTATTTAGCAAATTATTTTCACTTTTTGTATACACAACTATTTCTTGCAAAGTCTGCATTTTGTAGGACAAAATATTAATGTTCATCATGTCTTAGACAAGATTATATTTTACAGTTAGTTCCAGTTCAAACTATTCATTTTCAAAATCACCTCATGGGTGTCTGGGGAATAGAAATATGATCACTTAGGTCTTTCTCCGATCGGCCGTAAAACCCTTGCCAAAGTAGGGCGTCCATTTGGCTGTGAGGGATGTACAGGTACTCAGCCTCGTCCGGTCAGAATGCGGACATTAAATCCGATGCCTCGTGTAGAGAGAGTGTCATGCTCTCTGCACGTTTAGAATCTTTGCAATAACTCTTTGAAGGATCCGTAGGTGGCCTGTTGCAAGGCAAAATTTCTGTCCCTATCCATATACTATCATTTTCCAATGGCAGTCCAAATTGCCCCGACTTTCATCTCGGATGACCTACTACATGATCTGCCTATTGTATTTATTGTGAATTTGTTTTCGCCCTGAATATGCATGAAATATTTGCCACTTGACATTAAGCAATCGACAATAAATAAATCAATCATTTTCAAAATCCTTTTTTCATCTATTGTTACTATGATTTAGCCTGTTTTAATACATAGAACGATTTTCTTAAGGTAGCGACCATTCATCTTCGTAGGAAAAACCATTTTTTTTATTACATTAATGAAGAAAAAAGAACCAACCAACTTTTTTTCAATAACATACAGGAACATTTTCTTAACTCAATGTTGAAACCACCAGCCCTTCATTTTCAATGGAATCAAACGATATTTTTATTACTTCCATTCTGAAACAAATATATTTTTTCTTTAAAAAAATTTAGTGTAAACAATGCATCTTCCCCCACGCCTCAAAAACAAATATTATTGTGTCGTCCGAGGTGACTTAAGATGGAAGTTGATTCAAATCCCTGATGGTCTTTGGTGTCAGCCTTTATTCTTTCTTGACAAAAGCGGCCTATACCTCTGGTCCGGCTGGTGTTGGGGATTAGATATTGTTGTCTGTCTATATCAATTAGCTCGTCCGTCCGGATATAGATACATAGTTTGTCCGGCTAGCTTCTCCTACAGTTTTTGAGCTACATCTTTGATATTTTGTTGGGTGTTTCTTATCTACGCATACTAGAGATGTGCATGTCCATAGGATGTTGATTTTTCAAATATTCTAAAAATGCTAGGTATTTGGACTTAGTCATTTGTGGTACTAGCTGCATAGATCATGGATTGTCCGGCTATCTCCACCAACAGTTTTTGAGCTACAGCTCTAATATTTTGTAGGTTGTTTGTACACATAATGGAAGTCCATATCTAGTTTTTTATTTATAAAGAAATGAAACCCAGTCCCTCACATGAGCGCTTCTGTCAGAGATGTGATCGTCATTTGCTTTCTTTTTTCTCGAATAAATCAAAAAAAAAAAACACAACCCAGAATTAAATACTTATTCAGATAATTTAAATAAAAATATGTATGTAGGGGACATTATATGAGGTCCAAAGTCATAAAGTTGAAATGTGCATAATGAAGATGTCGGTTTCAAAGTAGATGGCTCATAAAATATTCATCAAATTTCAATAATTATTATTCATGTATAATATGATATGATAATAATTTATTGTTACTTGTTTCTATTTATTATTCATATTTACAGATAATGTCAACTTTTTTTTGAAAAAAAAAAACAATTTGCAAATTTTAAAACATAAAGTACATTTGTCTCGCAGTTTAATAGTTGAATAAAAATGCAATACTATTCTTGAAATTATCTCAAATCTAAATTGTGAATTATTATCAAATGTTAAATGTAGCAAACTGTTTGAATATCTTTTCCTTGTTTGATTTATATTTAGTTTAAGATTCTGACACTCAAATATAAGTACTTAATATAATATTGTATTATAATAATATAATTGTTAAGCAAGATTTTATCAATTGGTCAACTGTCCATTAAATACTGAAAGACCCGGATGTAACAGATTTGAGCAATTAAGGTGTAAAACCACCAAACAATAGTACGTCACATCCGGTTTCATACGAAAAAGGGTCGATATAAATATTCCCTTGAATTTGACAGTTGTATGAAGTTAACTCTGCATTTCATTGCAGAAAAAATTTGTATGAGTCATAAACATATAGCTTGGGTGCTTCAAAGTACCATTCTGGTATTTGGTGTTTCTATAAAATATTTTGGAAACTTGAGGTTACATGGCTACTAAAGCTTGTACACAGGAAAAAAAAGGGGTGAGAATTTGATTGGTTAACTTCCAGTGATGGTTATTATTTTATATGCAATTAAATGTTATGTAAAATTTTGTCTGTAGTACTGGACAGGATAAGACTTTACTCATGCCAAGTATTTCTTTATTTGAAACAAACAATAATTCTGCACAATGTTTTGAAAAGTGCCAATTAAACAAAGACTAATAGGGGAAATTCAATGGTGGTATTAATCCTCAAACGAGAATCTTCTTGTTAAGAGTCGAATTTTGATTGTGATTCTATGATTCATAGAAGGGGCTAGAGCTAATTTCCTAATGCTTGTAGATTAAGACTTTGGTTGGCTTGCTTGCTTTGTTTGTATCAACGTTTGCTCAAGCATTGTAATTAAGATTGACATTTGCAAACAATATAAAATTGGCGGCGTTAACCTGTATACATTATACTTATATTTGATTGGATATTATCCTGTAGGTTTGGAACACCCAATTGTACATGTAAACATTACATGATAATGTTAGGAAGGATTAACTCCACCCAATATATAGTGTTTGCAGAGCGCATGCATGACTTATCAACTTTTAAAGAAGGTTTTTGTCATTTCAAGTAGAGCCAAAACTGGTTCAATTTAGTAATGGCTTCTATAAATACAATGTACCAGCATTACATACTGAATTAAACAATACCCTTTAGTAAACTATCCCTATTCATGAAGGGCGGTTCGGTGGCATTTAATCCCTTCAGTAATTCTATGACTATATGACTCATAGAATCACAATCAAACTTCGACTCTTACCAAGGAGAGTCTCGTTTAATTGTTTAATTCTAATACGTCATATCACTTCCGGAACTAAATGAGACTTTAAAGCCAATGACAAAAACCTTAATGTCAGCTTAAGTGTCTACTTTCAGTACTTCTTCAACTTCAGATTACTACAAAACTGCTGACACAAATACATCCTCTGTAACCACCTTCTTGTCATAACACTTAGAGAATGTTCTTTCGTTTGTCCATCCTACTTTGTCAAGGATTTCCTGAATAGGGACTGCCTTCAATTTTGCTCGGTATGTCGTTGCTGAACACACACTCTGAGCACCATAAATCTTAGTGTCTATGCCAGATCTAAGCAAAATAGTTTTTGTATCTTTAGTAACATATTGGTGTGGGTTTACATAACTAATTATTAACTTTGAATTATTCTGACGCAAATGTTTTGTCATACAAATATTCTTTTAACACAGTAAAAACACAAAGCCTCCTGTCTGGAGAATAAGCATTCAAGTGTTCCTGTGGGTTCCTATACCCAGGACTACTTTGTTTCAATAGGCCCTCTATTTCAACAACGCATTCAAGTGTTCCTGTGGGTTCCTATACCCAGGACTACTTGTTTCAATAGGCCCTCTATTTCAACAACGCATTCAAGTGTTCCTGTGGGTTCCTATACCCAGGACTACTTTGTTTCAATAGGCCCTCTATTTCAACAACGCATTCAAGTGTTCCTGTGGGTTCCTATACCCAGGACTACTTTGTTTCAATAGTCCCTCTATTTCAACGACGCATTCAAGTGTTCCTGTGGGTTCCTATACCCAGGACTACTTTGTTTCAATAGTCCCTCTATTTCAGAAACGCATTCAAGTGTTCCTGTGGGTTCCTATACCCAGGACTACTTTGTTTCAATAGGCCCTCTATTTCAACAACAAACTCGGAATTTTACTTATTTGCATTATTTACATTTAAAAGATGAATCGACTGGGTTCTGGTTGCATTAAATTTGCTCTTTCGAAGAAAATATGATCAATTTATCAGAATCTAAGACAAAAGACTAGACACAGATATATACCAAAAGACGACAGGATGCAAAGCAATACTGCATAATTTATGTTACGAAATGATTAAAGCGAATTACAATAAAACATTTAATTTTGGCAAATTATTACAATTTCATATGAAAAAAAAACAAAAATAGACGTTAAAATTAATTCAATCAATGTTCAGCATCATCTGTCAATAACACTTTGTCCACACGTCTTTATCCAGCCACACGTCTATATCCAGCGAGTGAAAACCAATCTAAAGTCCACACGTCTATATCCATTGCGAATGAATACGAATCTAAATTATCAGTGATAAACTATGACAATCCATCGTCTTCTGATCAGTAAACAATAACATTGTAAATACGTCTATCCACAGTATAAAATCAGCATGGAACATACGCTGATAAATAAAACTTCAACAGAAAATGAAACTGAAACTACTGAGAATAGATATTGGGAGGGATAAATAATGGAAGGGTTAGTTTTCGGCAATCAACGGCAGAATGAAAAACTTGCATTTCTGTAAATCACAAGTCGATAAAGGAACCAATCAAAAATCGTTGTTCAAATATAAAATTCATAACAAGTTGTATTATTAGATAAATGAAAAGAACCGAAATAATTCGAATAGTATAAAGTCTATTTCTAAAATCTCCAATTGCCAATTATAAATTTTTAATTAATTAAAAATAGCACGTTAATGCAATTAACAAAATTTAAATGTTTAATCCTTTAAACTGATAAATTTTACCGAAGACAGTTTCTCACATAGATTAAAACTTTGGAAACATCCCAAATGTGTGTATACCTTGGCAATCTAGGCCTTGAATTATATACTCCTTTCATGTTATAGTATCTAAATATTAACGGATGCGAACCTTCGCATTTAAGTCCTAATACTGACAGAGATCCTCTAGTAGTATTAAGAGAAATATATCCAAGTCCTGCTTCGTATAAACTGGTTTAACATTTCTCTACAGTTGGTTGAAATGAATTAATCTGTTTTTCACTACAGTAGTGAAACCATCTATTTGTGAATGTCTGATATTGTATTTCAGTACCAAGTTTCCATGACGACATGATAATATTGTCTGTTTGTTTAGAAAGCCCTCGTTTTCTATATTATCTAAACATAGGACAAGCAATCAGAACTAACGTTCTCTGAAGTGGATGTTCACTGTCTTGATGAGGAATTGTTAACAATTTTTGGTTTTTTGAATTATGAAGGGATTGTCTATTAACAGTTCCATCAAGCTGGTGAACCACGGTTGCGTGGGCCAGAGAGTTGCTATCAGTATTCCTTTGGCCTTTCCCATCCTTATTCTCTGTACACAAGTACCCAGTAGACTGAAAGGAGGAAAAATGAAGACAACTAAAATGTTTCCAATTAAAAGAAAATGCATCTATAAGTGACGCAATAGGATCTGGTTTCCATGCACAAAATCTTTTAATTTGAAAATCTAGCCTAGAGGCAAATAAATTTATATCAGTTTTCCCCCAATTTTGTGTTATTTTACCAAAAATGATATCCCTCAATTTCCATTCGGTTTGATCATTAAAAATACTTGATATTTTATCAGCCTCTGGATTCAATTTACCTGGAATATGGGTACATGACAACCAGATCCCATTTTCAATACACCACAACCACAACCTTCTACTTATTTCATTGCAATCTAATGATTTTGAACCTCCAATATTATTAATGTATGTGTTGTCTGTTAAAATGTTAACATGGTTATGTTTTATTTTTTCCTTGAAAGATTGCAAAGCAAATTTAATAGCTAGAATTTTTAAATAATTTATGTGTTTTACTCTTTCTTTTTTTGTCCATTGTCCACCTATCTTTTCTTTTTCTAACAAAGCGCCCCATCCTAATCCGCAGGCATCAGTCTCAATTATGAAACCAGGATTTCCTCATGAAATTTTCCTGTTTTGTGTAAATTTATTTGAGGACCACCAATTTAACTCATATTTCATTGACTGTGTTATAACCATATTAGAATCAAAATTTCCATTTGATTTTTTAAGAGCATTAGTTTTTTCCTTTTCTAAATTCCTGTAATATAATTTACCAATATCTACTCCAGAAAAACTTGAAAGTATCAACCCAATTACTTTAGCCACATTTCTAATTTTGTCTATATTTTTAAACATAATTTTTTGAATTCTTCTGCTATGCGTTCTTTTTTTTATCAAGTGGCAAAGTAACAATCATTTCGTCAGAATCAATAATATTTACCAAAGATATCATCTTTTTTGAAGGTTCAAATACTGATTTTTCAGGATGAATCATAAAACTTAAGTTTTCCATTAATGAAATTGTTTCTTGAACATTATCTTTACATTCTTTCTGTGTATCAGCACATAACAGGCTATCATCAACATAGCCAGCATTAGTAAAACCTAAATTTCTCAACCTGGAATAAACTGGTTTCATAATGTTTGTAAAATATGCTGAAACTAGCCCATTAGGTAAGCAGGTAAATTGAAATATTTTGTCGTCCCATGAAAATCTCAAGTATTATTGATGCTCTTGTGCTATAAGCACACTACATTATGCATGTCTCAAATCGACACTAGCCATGTACGTACTTTTATTCACTAGTCTTAGTGCAATTTCAAAAGTGTCCATTTTGAATGTTGGTATGAAACAAATTCATTAAATCTTTTCAAATTAAGTATCATTCTATATTACCCATTAGGTTTTGGTCTTTAAAATATAGGTGACAAAAACTGTTCCTTCTGATGAGGAACTTCTGCAAGTACTTAAATGTCTAATAGTTTTTGTATTTCTTTCTGTATAATTAAAGTTTCTTTTGCATTGAAATTGCACTGATACTTAGTCGGATTTTCAAATAAAATTCGTCGTTATCCAGTTCTACATGGCAATTTTCTACAAGATCTAAATTTTTTTCATCACACGTCAACTTTTTCCACTCATGAATAAAACATTTCAACCTATCTGCTTCAAACTTATCCAATGTACTAACCTCATCTTTATCTTGGTTATTTACATCTTTTTGAACCCTCTTAAACCCCCTCTCCTGGGAAAGTTTTTTGCTCCAGTGTCATTACTGGTACTGGCAAAATCTTGACGTGATGGCTTTCATAAGAACCTCTATCTCTTCCACGGCCATGTCTGCCTCTACCACCTATACCAAATCGTCTTCTATATCTTGAACTTCTACGTCCAAAGTGAATACGATTTTCTATCTTAGAGCAGTCTTCTATATCTTTGACTTCTATAGATACATCATCCCTATAGAGAAAGGTGGTAGGTTGTGACTGTGCACACAGATGAGTGTATTCATTATTCAACTCATATTTGATGAAATCTCTTCTTGCTAGATTGATTTGTCTATTTTTATGACCAAGTATTGCCAACACATCATTGCATTCATCAATTACTTTTTTATTGTCTGTTTTTGCAACTTTATTCACCGTCTTACTAAGCAAGACTGCAACTTTCACTACCGATCTTTCTATCTTTTGCATTTTCTGATCGCATGGCTGAGCAAAAGGGGAGATCAAATCTTATATCAGCTGATTTGTCCTCACAATAACCAGCCCATCACATTTACCTGGTCTAGGGTTCAACTCATCTTCGATCATATCATTATATTGGCTCTCATCCATGCCATTTCTAAACAAGTCAGTAATGTTTTCCCCAGTTAATTCTTTATGATGACGACCTACTTGTTTTCAACTGACTGTTCTGAATCTTTTATTGTGCCTTGCATGTCATTATTGTTGTCATCTGACTTCGCTTTTTTAGGAGGCGGCTTTAAGACTAAATCATCATTTTCCTCGACATAGTCATCATATTCATTCTCATACAATTCATTGACCTTATCATTCAAATAATCTAATTTCTCGTCTTGCTTTTTCTGGTTATCTTGTATGGAATTCAACATATCCATAAATATGTAACTGTCAATACCAGAAATGCTTTTTTCTAGAGATTTGGGGTCTGAGCTACCACACGTGACATCAGACGTTTTACTTGTACTTGGTGTTGGCTTCACAGTTGACAAACTCCTTTTACTCTTTTTCTTACTAGAAGAAATTTCCAACTCTTCATCTTTTAGACTGAGAACATCGTCCTCACAATTATTTTTCTTGAGAGAACATCGTCCTCTTGTAAATTTCTCTTTACAATTCTTTCTGTCATTTTTTTTCTCGGGCTGCCGTAAATCGGCAAACTAGCCCAGCTCTGGCAGTTGTCGTAAAATTTATTAAAAATAATACCAACAACGTTGATATATGTTTTTGTAGTCACTTACTGTCAACTTCGTTGACAAAAATAATTTTAGCTAAATAAATTATTTTATTTATCAGGATAAACTATGCCTGTCCTCGTCGAACTACGCAAACACATTGATTAGTCATTCATGCGCAAACACTATTTCATCTAATTCCAGAAGTGATATGACGTAATAGAATCTACACATTTGAAACCTTTTACAGCCTTCCACATATTTAGGCAAAACTTGTCATTGGAACAATTTGCTCCTCTCCATTTTAAAAATTCTGGCTGAGTAACTGTTCTGATCATAGTACGGCATCAACAATGAGTAAAATTCATTCCGCTTAGTAAGTTATAAAAGGCCCTTGGATAAAATATGTGAACGTCGTCAAAATAGAAAAGTAACAGCCTGAACTAAGTATATGTAATAGAATGATAACCCCTTTCTTCATGATTAAGTACAAGCGTTAGCGAATACTTATCATGATAAAAGGGATTATGTATAGGTTAGATAATACTTAGTCATGTTTTATGAATATTTAAAGCCCGAGGCGTAGCCGAGGGTTTTAAGTATATTGTAAAGTGCTCAAGGCTCAAATGGTGTCTTGATTGGTTGTATTCAAGAATTAGTTTCATTGTCAGTGTAAATTAAATGTTTATAATTGATGCATGACTTCATCTTTCAGCATTTCATTTATGGGTTAGTTTTAGTGATGTAAGGACTTCCTTATAATTTGGGAAATATTTAAAAAAAAAATGCGTTATAGACATTAGGTGACACAACAGTACAAAGAAAAGGTAGGAATTGTATATGTTTCCTGATTTTGAGTATGAATGTAAATCATGTAATATTTTATTGAGGAATTATGCTTTTTTTTACAGTTTAAATCAATAAATGTATTTGAGTTGCAACTAATTTTATTTCACAGCCAATATTTAGGTCTGGCTTTTCAAATCAATACTATTTCATTATGTCAGGAAAATGTTCTAATAAAATGCCTTTAAAAGGTTTAAATATATTAAAAACTTAAATCACATTCCTGTTTTTTTTATTTTATCGGAATATTGGAAATAACTATTCTTCCAAACCGCTGGTTCAGTAATCAGAGTTTCGGAAAGTTAAAGATTTAGGTTATTTTTATTTTAAAACTTTTTTTCTTTTTTTTAGCATTGCTGTGATATCGTTTATTTTTTTTTTAGTAATTTGAAGTAATACTAATATTTTCATAATAACATTAAAGGTACAAATTTTACTGCACCAGTAAACTTCAACTTATTTTGATTCTTTTGTTTGTTTCACAATTCAACTTTTAGTCAGTTTCAATCACAAATTCTTTCAATCTGATAAATGTGCTTCGGGGTAGTTGTAACTCATTTATAGAAAATCTTTGTTTTGAAATGTAAATAGACCCAAATAATAGGATAATCCCTTACTAAGAACATGATTAAAATTCATTCCTCACAATTAAGATACACCAAATCCTACAATTTCATTGGTCGAGAGCACTTTGCTATATTCTAAACGTTCATAAATAAAGGCAACAGTAGTATACCGCTGTTCGAAACTCATAAATAGATAGAGATAAAAACAAATCCGGGTTACAAACTAAAACTGAGGGAAACGCATCAAATATAAGAGGAGAACAACTACACAACAAAAACACAACTTTAAAATGTAACACACACAGAAACGAACTATAATATAACAATGGCCATTTTCCTGACTTGGTACAGGACATTTTAAGAAAAATATGGTGGGTTGAACCTGGTTTTGTGGCATGCCAAACCTCCCGCTTTTATGGCAACGTCAAACACAACACCAAAACGACAACATCACATGACAGGACCACAATACAAATAAATGGGAGAACATATAGGACAAAGAAACACACGAATAATAGCTAACAAAAGGTACTAGGCTTAAAATTCAATACGCCAGACGTGCGTCTCGTCCACACAAGACCAACCAGTGACGCTCAGATGAAAAAAGTTTGAAAGCCAAAACAAGTACAAGCATTACCAAAACATTATCAAGTATTGTCTGACCAATTTAAAACATATTCACACCTTCAAGGTGACATTACAAAATTAGCCTCTCCCATTGTAATAATCAGTCCTTAATATTAGCTCACTCTAAACTTGCGTTAACATGGTTAGTAAAAGGGATCAATGTAAATTCTATTTAATGGTCGTTTCAACAGATGGAATGAAATAGCAATGAGATACTTTTGTGAAAACAAATAAAGGATAAATTATTAAAAATGGAGATTTCTTCTGATTCAGGCACAATCTAATAACTATATACCTTAAATTTCTTCATTTCAAAAAGCACACAAAATTATATAAATCATTTTTTCAAAAACTGTATAATTTTTAATGACAAAACTTCATCAATGAATTATAAAATTGCGATCGTTTAAACATCATTTGCTCACTTGTTTATTCGTGAATGTATTGTTTTTTTTTTCAAAAACTTCCTTTGCTTTTTATATCTAGTCATTGTTTCTTTAAAAATACATTAATTTTAAGGTCTCGTATAAAAATAAGATTAAATATTATTTTACCTACACTTTTGCCCCCTTTTCAATTCTTTTTCCCTATTAAAGAACCATAATATAACGTTTAAAATATTGAAATCTCAACTAAGAATGCGTTTAAAGTATTAGTTTTTTCTTCTGTTTTCATTTATAATAATTAGACAAACAACAGTACTCATGATTTTTTTCTTTTACTCTTTTCCTATTAAAATTGCCTCGGGGGATTGTACACTTAGTCAGTGCAGAGGATTGTACAGTTAGTCAGTGCAGAAGATTGTACACTTAGTCAGTGCAGATTTTAAGAGTTCACTTTCATAATTAATCTACAATGAAAAGTCATTCATGTATAGCATTTTATAGTGCATGGAAAGCCATATACTATGAAAAATAAAAGGGGAAAAACTGATTTTCCATTGAATGAGAATGGGTGAGTTTGTTCTAACATTCTATCTCAAACTTAGAATATTGTAAAGTGTTCAAGGCTCAAATGATCTCTTGATTGGTTTTATTCAAGAATTTGTTTCATTGTCAGTGAAATGTTTATAATTAATGGATGACTTCCCTTTTAGGCATTTAATTTATGTATTTGTCTTAGTGATGTAAGGACTAACTTTTAATTTGAGAAATTTTAATGTGTTTTCGACATTAGATGACACAACGTTACAATGAAATGGTAGAAATTGTATAAGTTTCCTAATTGTGAAAATAAGTGTAAATTATGTAATATTTTAGTGAGGAATTATCTTTTTGTTTAGAATCATGTGCAAAACAGTGTAGACGAGATCATTGATTGGCGCGCTAAAATATCCCATTGACTGGGTCAGATTAGGTGAACGTTCGTCTGTAACGCCCACAACTCACGACGTATTTATTATAAACATTTAAACTGTGGGGTTGCCAAAGGGTCTCAGTATATATACGAACTACAGTGCACAGTATATTATATACATATTTTATTTGCGATCATAAAAGTACGAAGTCGTCCATTACTATATAAATTGGGTCGATTAAAAAAAAAGCTGAATATGTTTCTGTTGCCAAGGGTTTTTCACCAGTATAGTAGTTAGCAGAAAAGTTCACCAAACTATACATTTTACCTATTCAAAAACGCAAATGCAAATTCCACAAGGCTTGATCCAAATAGCCTTTTTATTGTCTAATAACTTGCAAGTACGAAAAAGACAGGACAGAAGTATATTTTGTCTACATGTTTTGTGTACGCACACTTTTTAAAGTTGATCATGCATTCGTTCTAAAATAAAATTTTGACCAGATAAAAGTTAAAAGATGACATAATTGGACAACCGCAATTGTTAAATCGCTTTGACGTCCGAAAAAAAAAGATAATAATCAACACATGCATTGTAACTTTTAAAGCCAGTTAAATCCTTTTTTTTTGCTGAAAGAACGTGCGATATCATAAAAATTGATTATCAAAACATAACGAAAACACAAGTAAAGAACATTTAAGTATTCATTATAAATCAAAACACAAAGGTTATTCCTGGTTAGTTTTTCGAATTATTTTATTTAGGCGTTGAGACCCTATGGTGACCCCACAGTTTAAATGTCTATAACAAATAAGTCGTAAGTTGTGGGCGTTACAGACGAACGTTCACCTAATCTGACCCAGTCAATGGGATATTTTAGCGCGCCAATCAATGGTCTCGGCTACACTGTTTTGCACATGATTCTATTTACAGTTGAATTCATTCAATTTAAAATCAAATTGTATTCCACAGCTTATTCTAGCTCCTTACATCATATACTACTTAATTAACTTAAATTTAAATGTTCAAAGAAAATGCTTTTCTATAGGAAATTCAAAAGTAAATTCAATTTATTTAATCTTAAAAGTTGTTTTTTTCTTCTTTTTTTTTTCTCTTTAGCATTGCTTTGATATTCACATGATAACACAAACGGTATCAATTGTGCTGCACTAGTAAACTTCAAACTTATTTGATTTTTGTTTTGTTTGTTTAAATATTCCAATTTCAATCAACAATCCTAATAAACGTGCTTCGGGCAGTTGTAACTCATTTATAGAAATTATTTGTATTGAACTAGTAAATAGGCTCAAACAATAGAATAATCCCTTACTAAGAACATGATTTACATTCATTCTTCACAATTAAGGAACACCAAATTCTTCACTTTCATTGGTCGATAGCACTTTGCTATATTCTAAGATAATAAATATTAAACGAAAATTGAATGACATAAGACAACCAACGACAATCACTTAGCTATAGACTCTTGGTTATGGCCATAAAGAATAGAGCAGGATAAATATAAAGGTTTTAGAATGCTCAATCCTGCATTTATGAAAACAAATGGTGTAACAGCACAACATTAGACAAAAAAATGATAATCAGTTGAATAGGGCTACACTCGTCAGTGGGTACTAAGCACAAAAACAGCTAATAACATGGCAAAGACACAAAATACCGAGAGTACTCACAATAACTGAAAGCTAATTCAAACCACAATTTCAACTAATAAATAAAACTGTTTTTTTTTCAGTTGAAGACACTAATACATCAATCCGCACACCTTCGCGACGAAATCAGCTTAAAGACATATAAAGTAGTATAGGAAGTGAATGACATATAGCAATAAAAAAATCTAAGTATCGGACAGGATGTATGACCATTATTGTAAAATGTAAGTATCGGACAGGATGTATGACCATTATTGTAAAATGTAAGTATCGACAGGATGTATGACCATTATTGTAAAATGTAAGTATCGACAGGATGTATGACCGTTATTGTAATATCTAAGTATCGACAGGATGTATGACCATTATTGTAAAATGTAAGTATCAGCAGGATGTATGACCGTTATTGTAAAATCTAAGTATCGACAGGATGTATGACCATTATTGTAAAATGTAAGTATCGACAGGATGTATGACCATTATTGTAAAATGTAAGTATCGACAGGATGTATGACCATTATTGTAAAAACCTAAGTATCGGACAGGATGTATGACCATTATTGTAAAATCTAAGTATCGACAGGATGTATGACCATTATTGTAAAATGTAAGTATCGACAGGATGTATGACCGTTATTGTAAAATGTAAGTATCGACAGGATGTATGACCGTTATTGTAATATGTAAGTATCGACAGGATGTATGACCATTATTGTAAAACCTAAGTATCGGACAGGATGTAAGACCATTATTGTAAAATGTAAGTATCGACAGGATGTATGATCATTATTGTAAAACCTAAGTATCGCACAGGATGTATGACCATTATTGTAAAACCTAAGTATCGACAGGATGTATGACCATTATTGTAATATGTAAGTATCGACAGGATGTATGACCATTATTGTAATATGTAAGTATCGACAGGATGTATGACCATTATTGTAAAATGTAAGTATCGACAGGATGTATGACCATTATTGTAAAACCTAAGTATCGGACAGTATGTATGACCATTATTGTAAAATCTAAGTATCGACAGGATGTATGACCATTATTGTAAAATGTAAGTATCGACAGGATGTATGACCGTTATTGTAATATCTAAGTATCGGCAGGATGTATGACCGTTATTGTAAAATCTAAGTATCGACAGGATGTATGACCATTATTGTAAAATGTAAGTATCGACAGGATGTATGACCATTATTGTAAAATGTAAGTATCGACAGGATGTATGACCATTATTGTAAAATGTAAGTATCGACAGGATGTATGACCATTATTGTAAAATGTAAGTATCGACAGGATGTATGACCGTTATTGTAATATCTAAGTATCGACAGGATGTATGACCATTATTGTAAAATGTCAGTATCGGCAGGATGTATGACCATTATTGTAAAATCTAAGTATCGACAGGATGTTTGACCATTATTGTAAAATGCAAGTATCGACAGGATGTATGACCATTATTGTAAAACCTAAGTATTGGACAGGATGTATGACCATTATTGTAAAATGTAAGTATCGACAGGATGTATGACCATTATTGTAAAATGTAAGTATCGACAGGATGTATGACCATTATTGTAAAATGTAAGTATCGGCCGGATGTATGACCATTATTGTAAAATGTAAGTATCGACAGGATGTATGACCATTATTGTAAAACCTAAGTATTGGACAGGATGTAAGACCATTATTATAATATGTAAGTATCGACAGGATGTATGACCATTATTGTAAAATGTAAGTATCGACAGGATGTATGACCATTATTGTAAAACCTAAGTATCGGACAGTATGTATGACCATTATTGTAAAATCTAAGTATCGACAGGATGTATGACCATTATTGTAAAACGTAAGTATCGACAGGATGTATGACCGTTATTGTAATATCTAAGTATCGGCAGGATGTATGACCGTTATTGTAAAATGTAAGTATCGACAGGATGTATGACCATTATTGTAAAATGTAAGTATCGACAGGATGTATGACCATTATTGTAAAATGTAAGTATCGACAGGATGTATGACCATTATTGTAAAATGTAAGTATCGACAGGATGTATGACCATTATTGTAAAATGTAAGTATCGACAGGATGTATGACCGTTATTGTAATATCTAAGTATCGACAGGATGTATGACCATTATTGTAAAATGTAAGTATCGGCAGGATGTATGACCATTATTGTAAAATCTAAGTATCGACAGGATGTATGACCATTATTGTAAAATGTAAGTATCGACAGGATGTATGACCATTATTGTAAAACCTAAGTATTGGACAGGATGTATGACCATTATTGTAAAATGTAAGTATCGACAGGATGTATGACCATTATTGTGAAATGTAAGTATCGACAGGATGTATGACCATTATTGTAAAATGTAAGTATCGACAGGATGTATGACCATTATTGTAAAACCTAAGTATCGGACAGGATGTATGACCATTATTATAAAATCTAAGTATCGACAGGATGTATGACCATTATTGTAAAATGTAAGTATCTGCAGGATGTATGACCGTTACTGTAAAATGTAAGTATCGACAGGATGTATGACCGTTATTGTAATATGTAAGTATCGACAGGATGTATGACCATTATTGTAAAACCTAAGTATCGGACAGGATGTATGACCATTATTGTAAAATGTAAGTATCGACAGGATGTATGATCATTATTGTAAAACCTAAGTATCGCACAGGATGTATGACCATTATTGTAAAACCTTAGTATCGACAGGATGTATGACCATTATTGTAATATGTAAGTATCGACAGGATGTATGACCATTATTGTAAAATGTAAGTATCGACAGGATGTATGACCATTATTGTAAAACCTAAGTATCGGACAGGATGTATGACCATTATTTTAAAATCTAAGTATCGACAGGATGTATGACCATTATTGTAAAATGTAAGTATCGACAGGATGTATGACCGTTATTGTAATATCTAAGTATCGGCAGGATGTATGACCGTTATTGGAAAATCTAAGTATCGACAGGATGTATGACCATTATTGTAAAATGTAAGTATCGACAGGATGTATGACCATTATTGTAAAATGTAAGTATCGACAGGATGTATGACCATTATTGTAAAATCTAAGTATCGACAGGATGTATGACCATTATTGTAAAATGTAAGTATCGACAGGATGTATGACCATTATTGTAAAATGTAAGTATCGACAGGATGTATGACCATTATTGTAATATCTAAGTATCGACAGGATGTATGACCATTATTGTAAAATGTAAGTATCGACAGGATGTATGACCATTATTGTAATAACATACTAGCAATATATCAAATATGTTTTAAAGTGTTTTAAAAGCAGAATCAATGTAAGATCTTTTAAAAATATTCAAAGATCTTTCAACAAGGTTAAATTGATAACCTTTATGAATAGATTAAATCAAAGCACCAAAATGAATCCGATCGTACCTTAATTTACAATCTCAGTCTATGAAATATTTTACATTATTTTAAGGAACTTTTTCATCCGAATACTTTTATAGTAAACAACACGAAATATAGGAGATCTCATTGGTGATTTTAATAGTTCTCATGTGTGATTTTAATAGATCTCATGTGTGATTTTAATAGATCTCATGTGTGATTTTAATACGAGACAGCAGTAGTTTAATAACTAAGTTCGAATCTTGAAATTCATTTTATAAGTACTAATCAAGTAAAGTAAAAAAAAAACATGATGAAGGATTTGTTTGAACTACAAGGGAGCGAGACCGGATGCGTCGACCGTGTTTGTACTTACATGAGCAACACTATGGGTGCAGTTGATACGGTAGTATTTTCTGCCATAAAGGGATAATGATAGCCTTTTATGAACTTTCACCACTTTCTAACACTGTCCAAAAACCTACATGTACAGTTAACGAAAGTACTTTAGTTATAATATTCAGAAATAAATCTGAATATGTATGACGACCGTTTACTTTTTCTGCTATCTTTATAAACCTAAAGCCACTAGTGCTTTTATGTCTTTTATGATGCAGTAAATACAAAATTAAAACAAAGTTCTCAAAAATTCATTTTCATCTGTATGTAAAATTATTTCATTTTTTTCTACACCCGATTCATCCCTCAGCTAAGGAAAGTATGTTCAGTAGATACTGTATTTTTTGTCCAATCACAGTTTTCAGATACATTGACTTAAGTAAGTACACAAAAGAGCAACCTACATTCCGAAATGTAAATACTACCGTGCCACCTGAAACATGTGGAGCAGGATACTAGTATGCTAACCCTTCCGGAGCACCTGTGATCAACCCCGGTTTTTAGTGGGGTTCATGTTGTTAAGTATTTAGTTTTATATGTTCTGTTTTGTTTACTTTTGTTTGTCTTTTGGCCTTTTTTTTTTATGCCTATGGGTTGTCGGTTTATTTTTGACTCATGAGTTTGATTTGCCTTTTTGGTTTCTTTCGCCTCTCCCTTCGACATGGTTAGCGTCTTTTGCTATACTGACAATTCCCGTCGTGTGATTCTATACTCAGTCGAAATGTCCCTGTAGGTCTCTACCGATAAGTTTACATATCAGTCGAAATGTCGCTGTAGGTCTCTACCGATAAGTTTACATATCAGTCGAAATGTCGCTGTAGGTCTCTACCGATAAGTTTACATATCAGTCGAAATGTCGCTGTAGGTCTCTACCGATAAGTTTACATATCAGTCGAAATGTCGCTGTAGGTCTCTACCGATAAGTTTACATATCAGTCGAAATGTCGCTGTAGGTCTCTACCGATAAGTTTACATATCAGTCGAAATGTCGCTGTAGGTCTCTACCGATAACTTTACATATCAGTCGAAATGTCGCTGTAGGTCTCTACCGATAAGTTTACATATCAGTCGAAATGTCGCTGTAGGTCTCTACCGATAAGTTTACATATCAGTCGAAATGTCGCTGTAGGTCTCTACCGATAAGTTTACATATCAGTCGAAATGTCGCTGTAGGTCTCTACCGATAAGTTTACATATCAGTCGAAATGTCGCTGTAGGTCTCTACCGATAAGTTTACATATCAGTCGAAATGTCGCTGTAGGTCTCTACCGATAAGTTTACATATCAGTCGAAATGTCGCTGTAGGTCTCTACCGATAAGTTTACATATCAGTCGAAATGTCGCTGTAGGTCTCTACCGATAAGTTTACATATCAGTCGAAATGTCGCTGTAGGTCTCTACCGATAAGTTTACATATCAGTCGAAATGTCGCTGTAGGTCTCTACCGATAAGTTTACATATCAGTCGAAATGTCGCTGTAGGTCTCTACCGATAAGTTTACATATCAGTCGAAATGTCGCTGTAGGTCTCTACCGATAAGTTTACATATCAGTCGAAATGTCGCTGTAGGTCTCTACCGATAAGTTTACATATCAGTCGAAATGTCGCTGTAGGTCACTACCGATAAGTTTACATATCAGTCGAAATGTCGCTGTAGGTCTCTACCGATAAGTTTACATATCAGTCGAAATGTCGCTGTAGGTCTCTACCGATAAGTTTACATATCAGTCGAAATGTCGCTGTAGGTCTCTACCGATAAGTTTACATATCAGTCGAAATGTCGCTGTAGGTCTCTACCGATAAGTTTACATATCAGTCGAAATGTCGCTGTAGGTCTCTACCGATAAGTTTACATATCAGTCGAAATGTCGCTGTAGGTCTCTACCGATAAGTTTACATATCAGTCGAAATGTCGCTGTAGGTCTCTACCGATAAGTTTACATATCAGTCGAAATGTCGCTGTAGGTCTCTACCGATAAGTTTACATATCAGTCGAAATGTCGCTGTAGGTCTCTACCGATAGGTTTACATATCAGTCGAAATGTCGCTGTAGGTCTCTACCGATAAGTTTACATATCAGTCGAAATGTCCCTGTAAGTCTCTACCGATAAGTTCGAAATGTCCCTGTAGGTCTCTACCGATAAGTTTACATATCAGTCGAAATGTCGCTGTAGGTCTCTACCGATAAGTTTACATATCAGTCGAAATGTCGCTGTAGGTCTCTACCGATAAGTTTACATATCAGTCGAAATGTCGCTGTAGGTCTCTACCGATAAGTTTACATATCAGTCGAAATGTCGCTGTAGGTCTCTACCGATAAGTTTACATATCAGTCGAAATGTCGCTGTAGGTCTCTACCGATAAGTTTACATATCAGTCGAAATGTCGCTGTAGGTCTCTACTGATAAGTTTACATATCAGTCGAAATGTCGCTGTAGGTCTCTACCGATAAGTTTACATATCAGTCGAAATGTCCCTGTAAGTCTCTACCGATAAGTTCGAAATGTCCCTGTAGGTCTCTACCGATAAGTTTACATATCAGTCGAAATGTCGCTGTAGGTCTCTACCGATAAGTTTACATATCAGTCGAAATGTCGCTGTAGGTCTCTACCGATAAGTTTACATATCAGTCGAAATGTCGCTGTAGGTCTCTACCGATAAGTTTACATATCAGTCGAAATGTCGCTGTAGGTCTCTACTGATAAGTTTAAAGAGTAGACGACTATTTTTGTATATTTTAAAACATTTAAGACCATCACAACTGGAAAGTTTAAATTGTCACGTTTGTCATAGATATTAAATGAGAGTCGTCCATCTGTGTCAATTTCAAGAAAAAGATCCAGAAATAAAGAAAAGGTCTAGTTCAGTAGTAATCTTTATGTTAAAATTTGCTGGATACAAAATTTGAGTGAGAGGACATCATCAAAAAAAACATATGATCAGTTTCTTTAATCCCGTTAAATTATTATTTTAACGAGATTAAAGAAACTGATCAAATGTTTTTTCTCTTATGATATTTGTAAGGTTTCTGCTTCAAATGAAATGAAATGAAAAACAAGCCCAACAGTTGTGGTGCACATTTAGCACCCATTGAAATATCAACTTTTTTTATGTAAAAGACTGAACATTTTATTAAAAACAGCTTTCTGACGTGCTTAGTTGAACCACAAAAAAAAAAAAAATCTCAACAACATGGTGTTTTTCATAAAAATACTTTCGAAGTTTTAAATATGTCTTACTTTATATGACACACCAACACTGACAGTAAATGGCAAAACACAATAAAGATAAGTTATTAGCTGATGAATGTGATTTATTTCGAAAGAAAAATAAACGAGTTGTAGAATTTACAACAAAATCTAAAGTTAAAAAAATGCATATACTAGTAGATTAAAACAAATAGTCCTTATTGGTCTTTGTTTAATCAGATAAATATAGACTTGTCAAGTCTTGGGGTGATACTATGGTCTGTATAAAAACGAGCATGATATAAGATATATCCATGTTAGTTTTTGTTATAACTTCATTTTGTCTTGTTCAAATCTATAATCTGAAGTATCATATAACCGATTATTATGTATTACATTTTTTTCATTACTGAAATTTAAGAGCGCCAACTGTATGACCAGTTATACGTTGGTGTCCCTGTATTTCCATTTTGTCTACTAGTCCAAACTCTTCTAGTGTTCATATTTCTACCCGTGTTCCTATTCCAACTTTGTGGACTTCTATTGTTATTGTTTCCTGATGTCCAGCTCCAAATGACTCTACCATTACCTTTATTCTCTCTAGTGGTAGTTATGCGCCTGTTTTGATTAGGTTTGTTTCTTTGATTTTCATTTACAATGTTCCAGGGACTAAATTTCCAATCTGTTCTCCCAGACAATTTATCATTAACGTTGCTTCTGCCGTTTATATTTGTTGCTGTATTCGGGACATTAGAAGTTCGTCCTACTGTAGTGTGATCTACAATATAGAAATAAACCAATTACAAGCTGGTATTATTTGACTAGAACATATTACCGGCATATCGATCATATCGTTATTAAGTAATGGTTATATGATAATTAAAAAAAAACTTATTACAACTTTTTGATCAAATAGTTGAATAAATTTATCCTTCTATTTTTCTTTTTATTTTGTCTTCGAAAGTATCTGAATAATTGAATGGTATATCTCAAGAAACCTAATGGTATATCTCAAGAAACCAAATGGTATATCTCAAGAAACCAAATGGTACATCTTAAAAAACCAAAAGGTATATCTAAAAAAAAACCAAACAAATGATGCATCGCAAGAAACCAAAGGGTACATCTCAAGAAACAAAATGATAAATCTCAAAAACCAAATGGTAAATCTCAAGAAACCAAATGGTACATAACAAGAAACCAAGTAGTACATAACAAGAAACCAAATAGTAAATTTCAAACAACCAAATGGTACATAACAAGAAAACAAATGGTACATCTCAAGAAAACAAAAGGTAAATCTAAAAAAAAAAAACAAATGATACGTCGCAAGAAACCAAAGGGTACATCTCAAGAAACCGAATGGTAAATCTCAAGAAACCAAATGGTAAATTTCAAGAAACCAAAAGGTTAATCTCAAGAAACCAAATGGTATATCTCAAGAAACCAAAAGTTAAAGCTCAAGAAACCAAATGGTTCATCTCAAAAACCAAATGATACATCGCAAGAAACCAAAGGGTACATCTCAAGAAGCCAAATGGTACATCTCAAGAAACCAAATGGTACATCTCAAGAAACCAAATGGTACATAACAAGAAACCAAATGGTGGTATCTCAAGAAACCAAATGGTAAATCTCAAGAAACCAAATGGTAAATCTCAAGAAACCAAATGGTATATCTCAAGAAACCAACCAAAAGGTAAATCTCAAGAAACCAAATGTTACATAATAAGAAACCAAATGGTAAATCTCAAGAAACCAACCAAAAGGATAAAAAATTTTGTCCTGCATTTTTTTTAGTTGTAATCTCTGTTCTGCCTATTTATTTTTCACTCTATTCGGTCCTGCCTTTTTTTTTTTTTATCCCGACTTTTTTTACATAAATTGTCATCCTGCCTTTTGTTTTTGCCAAGTTGCTCATCCTGCCTATTGTTTACTCAAAACTCCTGTCCTGCCTTTTTTTCAAATTTCATCCTAGCCTCCCCCCATAAAAATCAAATGGTAGCTCCCTAATATGCAGTAGGCAAGTGTCTATACAACAGTCAAACTTTATATCAACACGAGTATAGAAAGAATAATACTTCTATTAACTGTAAATGTTGTTCACTTAAATTTAGTCTTGAAAATTTAAAACAAGTTATCAAAAACTTTAAAATACCTGAGCAAAGACCTGCATCACACATCTGTCCTGATCGACATTTAGAACATGCTTGTCCTCTTACATATGGCTCCCTATTGTTGAAATTTCCTCTGCAAACATGTAAAACAAGCTTATAGCTAAACAACATCACATTATGTACATTTTCAACAATATTTACAGATATTTATTTTCTCTGTAAATAATTGCATTATCTAAATATGCCATCGAAGAGTGTTCATTTTGAATTTCATTATGCCTACTCTACACCAATCGTTGATTTTTCGTGCATTATGATATATATAGTTCTTACCGAAATTTTCACATCAGAATTAGTGACACACATGACGATTTTTAATTCTTAATGTAAATTTTCCATAATGTTTATGTTCCATCGCATAATATATTTTTCTGAAATGATCACTATGTCTCTAAATGAAATCTACTCGAAAGTGAAGTCACTGATATCCGAGTGTACTACGGCATGATATCGCCATGAACTTGCTTTCAATAACTGATTACAGCGTTCATTCATTTTGAAAAGGGTCTATTTTTTTTATAATTTTTCAAATTATGTATTGTTTTTGTTGTCAATACTATCAATACTTAAAGAGATTATAGACTGATAGTTACCGTTGTTCTACTGATCAAAAGAAAAACAAGGATATCTTGAGAACTCCACAAACTAGTTTAACCCCGGCACATATTAATGTCCCTGTCCCAAGTATGTTGTGTTGACTTTCGATCATTAGAGGTCAGAAAAAGTCCCACTAACCTCTATTTGCAATTTATGTTTTTATTGTTATTGTGTTTAAAGATGGCTGTCGTATTACCACACACCCTGCATTTCTCTTAATTCAAAGATATTTCCTTAAATAGTGGGTCAACTGGGGTTTAATCCTCGTTCAAGCTTGTGGAATGCAAGCTGAATCAACATACTAATACAATGAAAGTCCCAACTATGTACTGATTTTTCTACCCTATATACCACTTTGCCTCATATTCTTATTAAGAAAAAATTCACACACCTAATTAAATAGGCATTTAAAAAGTCGGAATGCGAATACATATGTTCAAACTCTTTTAGGTCATTTTTTAGTAGCAACAAACAAAAGAGCTATGTCAATTGGACATGCTTTGATACTATATCTGCCCTTGAATTTTTACTTGATAACATTTTTGTTCGCTTTGGAGATTCCGTATATCGTCAAGTTATCGGAATTCCAATGGGGACTAACTGTGCACCACTTATTGTGGACCTGTTTTTGTATTGTTATGAGTTACACTTTATGACTAAAATCAGCAAAGACCCATCGAAACAACATCTGATACAAAAATGTAACAATACTTTTGGATATTTGGATGATATATTGGCTCTCAGTAATGACGACTTCAGTATGTATACTAAAGAAATTTATCCTGTTGAACTTACTTTAAATAAAGCTAATACTAACAATGACCACTGTCCTTTACTCGATCTTGATATCTATATCATTAACGGGAAGCTTAATACAAAAATTTATGATAAAAGAGATGATTTTTCATTTCCTATCGTTAATTATCCATTTTTAGATGGTGACGTTCCCTTGTCACCATCTTATGGTGTTTATATATCTCAACTTGTACGATTCGCTCGTGTATGTAACAACGTATTAGATTTTAGCGAGAGGAATTTATGTATTACTGAAAAATTATTACACAAGGGTTTTCGATATCATAAACTAGTCAAAACATTTACTAAATTTTATCATCGGTATAAGGACATCATTCGTAAATATAACTCAACATGCAGACATCTTATACGTTCGGGTATTTCACATCCAATCTTTTATGGTAATATTCTTTACAAAGCACAAAAATGTCAGTATTCACCTCAAAAGCTAACAAAACCTTTAAACAGACTTATTAAGAAGGGATATAGTTACGATACTGTTGTCAGGTCATTAAAGATTGCATATTTTGGCTTTAATATTGATTCACTTATAGGGTCTTTGCATCGGAATTAAACATATTTATTCTAAAACCAGTTGTTGGCATGACACGGGTTATGATCTTCTCATATATTTAATGATGGTATAATACTAAACCCCTAACAGGAGGGATTGTGCCTGATATTCATATGATGAAGACATAATCTTTCAATCAGTTTAATTGAGGTCTGGAGCTGGCATGTCAGTAACTGCTAGTAGTCTGTTGTTATTCATGTATTATTGTCATTTTGTTTATTTTCTTGTGTTTCCTATTCTGACATCGGACTCGGACTTCTCTTAAACTGAGTTTTACTGTGCGTACTGTTGTACGTTTGTTTTTTCTACATTGGCTAGAGGTATAGGGGGAAGGTTGAGATCTCAAAAAACATGTTTAACCCCGCCGGAATTTTGCGCCTGTCCCAAGTCAGGAGCCTCTGGCCTTTGTTAGTCTTGTATCATTTTTAATTTTAGTTTCTTGTGTATAATTTGGAGTTTAGTATGACGTCCATTATCACTGAACTAGTATACATATTTGTTTAGGGGCCAGCTGAAGGACGCCTCCGGGTGCGGGAGTTTCTCGCTGAATTGAAGACCCATTGGTGGCCTTCGGCTGTTGTCTGCTCTATGGTCGGGTTGTTGTCTCTTTGACACATTCCCCATTTCCATTCTCAATTTTATATTGATTTATAAAAAGACAAATAAAAAAGAGAGTTGAGCATTTTTGTCAAATTCAAAGGGAGCAAAGTAATCGAGACTGAGATGAACTTTTGAGCTGCTCCATGCTGCCAAAATAACATCAACACTAACTGATTTGGAATTATGCTTGTCAGATTGACGAAAAAATAATCATTTCAGAGTCAACAGTAACTTTACCCAAACACTTTAGAGTCAACAGTAACTTTACCCAAACACTTTAGAGTCAACAGTAACTTTACCCAAACACATCAGAGTCAACAGTAAATTTACCCAAACACATCAGATGATCAGCTTTCAACATTTTTTATAACACCCTTTTTTTGTTTTTTTTTTAGCTACATCGGTTTTTTTTTTTGGCTTCCCAATCGCTTGAAGGAAGCACGTGGCATTGTAATAACTTACTCTACTTGCTGTAAGTGCTTGTCTATATCAACACGATATTGTCCTCATATGTGATAATACATTTTAGTTGATTGTTTCAATTTCAGAGCAGTATATTTTAGTAGTAATTTATACTGAATTCTAAAGTCATAATTTATGATTTATCAGTTCTTCTGTTAATACTAGTATTTACAGGTCACAGTGATTTTTTTTCAAAGTAAGATCAAATTTTTGCCTTGCTTCTCTCAAACTTTTTAATGTAATGTCATTTTCATAAAATACACTACTAAATATGACACGAGAAACAAGCTAAGTAAGATACATTGATACTTACGGTGGGTCATAAAAACACACTAAATACATGTATTTCATAGGGAATTTTGAATTCGGGTTACATATCTGTACACCACAACCCAATTGCTTACTGTCCGCCCACACTAACTACAATGTCAAAAAATGACAATAATAAGTTCAGTGTTTTTAAAATCATCTTTTAAGTATAGTTATATAAGTGATTCAAACCTGGTCCACATAATTTTGTCTCATTAATATTAATATTCGTTTCCTCTGAGACATAATAAATGAACTCCTAGTCTAAATATAATCAAGACGTAAGCAATGTACACTTGAACTGACCTTAAGTGCAATAAGAATTCAATTCATCATCCAAAATTTACATGACAGGAAGTAATAAAAAACATCAAAGCCAGCAATCATATACTTAGCATATATATTGTCAAAAAAAAAATCAAAATTAATTCCTACAAATTAAGAATTCTTTTAAAGAAAACCGGTAGGAATTATCTGTTTCCTTTAAAACAAATTGATGAATTTCATGCGTCCGAAGCGTTTTACTGGATTTATCAGGAATACTAAAAGCCGAATTTTGAATGCCAAGGATGTATAAGAATCGAAACAGTTGAAGAGCTATATGATCAAAAAGGACATAAACAAATAGCTAAATCCATGTGAGGTCGAAAGTTGTGAATTCCCTTCAAAATTACAAAAAGGACAAATCTAATCCAAAATGGGCAAATTACACTGGAATACCTTTATTTTTTGATTAACGTTTAGACGAAGAGATCAGAGAGGATAGATCCTGATCTTGATGCAGTGAAACAAACACCAGAGTAAACAGAAAAGGTTCAAACAAGTTAATCCGAATAAAAACGCGGCAATCTTAATGAGCGGAATAAAACGAACGTATTAATTGGGTTAGGGTTCTGCTGACTAATGGCCAACCTCCATGCCATGCATGTTTGTGTCTCGACGCAACGTTCCAAAATAACTTACCTTATTTATTTAGTCGATCACTATTCAGTATTCTAATGATGCAGTTTTTCTATTCAATCTTTAACACTTGCAAAATACTTAAAAAATCCTAAAAAAAAACATGAAATCACCAAATTCGCGCAAATTGAACGCACCCGATTCTGAAATGTTTTGCATGTTTTCTAGAGCAATTGACTCAATAAGGGTGCATATACAGGACCAGAGATACATACTATGTCACATTACTTTTCATATTCACAATTACCTGCGTATAATGTCCTGTAGACATACTAAAACCCCCTCCAGGGGCATAGTTTCTCTTCTCATCAAACCACATTTTAATACCTCTCCTTATCAATACATTTATATCTTCACCAACACTTTGCATTGCAAGATTTTCTCCTCTACCATTCTGTTGATGGCTGTTAGAACATTTTGCAGCCCATGCAGTAGCCTCTTGTTCAAGAGTTTGACTCCAGACCTAGTATAAGTCAGATAAACAAGATCAAATGAAGATAAGAAAATATAAACATATAGGTCGTTAGATTGAAGAAGAGAAAGCAGTAAATGAGATACTATAGTCATGGGCATATGAGCAGGGCGCAAAGGCAGCAACTGCCACCCCCACTTTTTGGAATTTTTTTTTAATTGAAAATAAAAAAACTGAAAATGAAAGAGGACACTTACTTCTAGACTATAAGACTAAAGAACAGTTTTTTAGTGTCACTTTCAGAAATGTGTTCCCAATTGATAGTCTACTCCTATGCCACTTATAGTAAAATATGCCTTATTTGACTAATAACATATATTAGCTAGTTATACTAAAATAATGGTGAATTCTGTAGAACTGATTGGTGTCACTATTGGAGCAGGAGTTGAACGGTTGACTATTCCTAAACATAAATCCATACAAATCGTAGCTAGAAGGCGTTTTATCTTGTTGTATGGCTTGAGTTACTCCTTCAAGATCTTCAAGTAAATGTCAAGACGAGAAACAGTAATATAGCCGAGAATTCTTTGATACGCTAGTTATTTGTGAGTATTTTTTCATTCGTTTTATCACAACTTTTCTTATATAACAGGATATAAGTGTAACAAGCACATCCAAACATCATTTGAATCAATGGCTACACTTAGAAGGAAGCGATCCTTATGTGATGGCGAGGGAACACTATAAGTATCAATAGAGACATTGAAATTAATCATCTCTGTAGACGACAAATTATAAATCGGGCATTAATTCTGTTTATGTATATTTGGTAAAAACTCCCAAAACCATAAGTCCTTAACCAGAGATGCTTAACCTTTGTATAAGCTCTATTTGATATTTGCTACATTCTTTTGCCAGTCTGGTTTTAGTTTCACGTTCGTTGTACATTTGTTTTGCCAATTAGAAGTAATAGACAGAGTTACTTACCAATTTCTGCATGTTGGCGGCATTTTCCCCTTTTCTATATCGATTATGTTCATTAATGAGCAATGAGCTATATTTGGAACCTAAACATGTTCCAAACACTGACAACAGAACCACGAGCAACGATAATTCAACCATTATCTGAAAAAGAAGGCTATCAAAATCATCATTGTTCGAAGAATATTTGATTGGAAAATCGCACACTTATTCTAACAAGTGCATCAAAGAATATTGTTGTTAGGTGTCATTTTAGTGCTATGAAATAACACTTTTTAAAAATCTTTGTTTCACCTGTATCAATGAAATATATGAACGATAAAGTTGTGATCAATGAAATATCCGAATGGAAAAGCTATTAACAATGAAATATATGCATCGAAAAGCTATTAACAATGAAATATATGGATCGAAAAGCTATTAACAATGAAATAAATGCATAAAAAACTAGCAACAATGAAATACATGCATCGAAAAACTATTAACAATGAAATGTATGAATCGAAAAACTATTAACAATGAAATATATGCATCGAAAATCTATTTACAATGAAATGTATGCATCGAAAATATATTAACAATGAAATATATGCATCGAAAAACTATTAACAATGAAATATATGCATCGAAAAACTATTAACAATGAAATGTATGCATCGAAAAGCCATTAACAATATGTATCGAAGAACTATTAACAATAAAATATATGCATCGAAAAGCTATTAACAATGAAATATGTACATCGAAAAGGTATACGTATTAACAATGAAATGTATGCCAACGAAAATCTATCAACAATGAAATGTATGCATCGAAAAGCCATTAACAATGAAATATATGCATCGAAAATCTATTAACAATGAAATATATGCATCGAAAAGCTATGATGAAATGAAGCTATGAATGAAAAAGAGAGGCGAAAGATACAAAAGTGACATTCAAACTCATAAGTCGAAAATAAACTGACAACGCCATGGCTAAAAAAGAAAAATACCAACAGACAAACAACAGTACGCAAAACACAACATAGAAAACTAAAGACTGAGCAATATGAACCCCACCAAAAACTGGGCGTGATCTCTGGTGCTCCGGAAGGGTGAGCAGATCCTGCTCCACAAGTGGTACCCGACGTGTTGCTCATGTTAGTACAAACCCGGTGATAAGCATAGAATGACGTCAATTTTCACTGAACTAGTACACATTTTCATTTAGGGGCCAGCTGAGGCCCACCTCCGGGTGCGGGATTTTCTCGCTGCGTTGAAGACCCATTGGTGGCCTTCGGTTGTTATCTGGTCTTTGGTCGGGTTTTTGTCTCTTTGACATATTCCACATTTCCATTCTCAATTTTATTGTAAAGGTGTGACCAGTAACGTTTATGCGTGGAAAAGCTGTTATTATTTAAATCTATCCTATGATGCACAGAAAAGATGTTATCAATGAAATGCTAGTGTTATAAAAGGAAACGCTGGGTTCAATGAAATATATGCATGGAAAAGCTGCAATAGAGGAAATGTTTGTATGGAAAAGGTGTAATTAATGAAATATATGCACGGAAGAGCTGCGATAAAGGACATGTGTGCATGGAAAAGATGTAATCAATGAAATATATCTATATAAGCAAAGTTCGTTATCATTTTTATTCATTAAATTGACCTACATGTATATTCTTCACGTCTTTACGAGCCTTCCTGAATATTTGTTGTTACCTATTGTTTGTACGTCTTTAAATAAAAATTACGTACTTATATATATACCTAGTCCACGACCCATTACACAAAAAAATAGATTGGGCAATACGTGTATTGTTCGTACTTGTATCGTGCATGTGGTCAATAATAATATGGGGTATATATGCATGTAAAATATGTTATCAATGAAATACTATAGCATATTAAAAGGATAAGCTTTGATCTATGAAATATATGAATGGAAATGAAATAAATGCATAAAAGCATAGAAAAGTTGCGATAAATGACAGATATGCACGGAAAAGATGTAATTATTGAAATATATGAATGGAAAATGCATGATCAATGAAATATATGCATTTCCTGTTCTTCTAATTCCACCCACCTCTCCAAATTTTGTTCCGATAAGATTTGAAAATAAGTATACTCGCCTAAATAAAAAGAATTTCTGTATAATTCCTGTATAGAAAAACAGTTACTGAAATATTTATAGGAATTTCAGTTTCTCCTACACATTATCAATCAAAACCAATTACATCATTTGTCACTGAAAATATAAAGAGTTTACAAAACACTTGTTCCTTTTATCCTCAAAACACTGCTAATTTTAGAAGTATATAACAGCGTAATACCAAGTCCAAAGAGACAAAAAACAGTCTTCTATCAAAATCCAGGGAGTGACGCACAAATGAACTAAATCTAATAATTAATACACAATTAAATTAAGACGCTTTGGTCTGTCATGTTTATTGTTTTTTTTAAACTTTGATGTGACACCTGTATCCAGTCAACAAGAGCTATTATTCATTTTTTTCCAGAAAGGTTAATGTACTGAGGCGCTCCGGTTCAATGTTTTTAGCGTGAAGACGTAGCGAAGAGTTTTCCTATTGATGCTTATATAAGACAGTTCATATTTTTAAGGTTTTCGTTTCGATTTCTTCTTATTATAACATCCAAAGGTTCTGCCGTTCTCGTGTAAATGTATGTTGAAATGACAGTTTTCAGTATACTATACATCACACTTTGTGTGTTTTTATTAAAAGGAACAAGATTGAACAAGACAGATTTGAACACGTGTTTTGTATAACTATATCATTAACAAGGAAGTTACATCATTATACATGTTCAAGACGGGTGGTATTTGTTAGTTTGCATTTAGAACAAAATAAAAATAAAATATTGCCTACAGAACATATTCTACATAGATTTACAGAAATGATGTATTGGCAAATCAAATGGGACATGCATTTTCCCGAATACGTTCGCAGGAGGATATTTGTTTCGCGAGACGATGAGACGTTATAAATAAGTCATCATAGGTTACCCGGATTTGAATTGACAATCACCATACAATGAAATTTGAAATTTTGTCATATTAAATTAATGAATGCTGGCATCAAACACTTCAAAGTGCGTCACTAAGATTAATCGATAATGTAGTTCTGAAGAAAAGATTTATTCAATATTCTCAATGAGTGAAATAGATCTATATAATGTCTAAATTAAGGCGACAGTAGTAACCAATATTAAAATATCTCCAATCGATAGGAAGAGAAAAATCAGGGTATCAATCAGAAAACGAGGGAATCGTAGTAGTATTCAAAAGGTGCGTCGACAGAGCTTGCTATGCACACATCACCAGCCATGCAAATTCACACTCGGTCAAAATGTCGCAATCGTGAATCGGACACACTCGGTAAAATTCTGTAAAGATTAGATGACAATACTGGTATCTAAGACCCTGAAAACATGTCGCTAGTGTGTTGAGACACCGACCCATCGTTTCGGTCAATTAAATCTTGATGGTGATAGTAAAACTTATGTAGTGTCGATTTCAGTCGTTCTTCCTCGTAACTCTGTAGGAGCGGTTAATGTGTAAGTAACACTCTCTTGTTAATGAAATCCGCACGTAACGTATCAACTGAGATATGTGAACGGCATACATAGATTCTATTTTGAAGTCGTCCATCTGTGTCAATATCGAGGACAGATCAAGATTTGAAGCTGACTTTTCTACTTTATATAAGTATATACTCGTTTGGTTATTAACGGGCCGGACCATATCAGTATTTATACCATATAGGTGTTTTTTTCGAATAAATTCAAACTCCCTTAACAGACACAGCTCGTTCTCTGAACCAAAATCGGCATATATGTAATTAACTGAAATCCTTTATTTTTGTTGCATATTGTCTAAATCTTGGTGTTACACGCAAAATTGTCCTTGAATACTTTGGCTACATAAAACAACCAAAACTGTATTAAAGTCAGACAAATTACAATTATTTATCAATCCGTGGTACAAGTGTATAACATATAAAAAACAAAACATGTGAATGCATCTACAAGCAACTGAGAAACTGAAAAGTGTGGGAAGTCCCTAAATTTATATTAAGTTAAATGACAAATGAAATGTAAACTATTCGCTTATCCTGCAGAATATACAGCTTCACCGGAACAGGGATTGGTCTTCTATCAACAAAAGTTATATAAATTAATGTATTCTGTCACTGCATATAAAAGTTAGCATCACTGTAGGTTACATTCCAATTATAAAGTTCAACTGTTTCTGTAATGATCGGAAAGTTCTGTCAATGGCTATGGTAAAGCTCAATTATAAAACTATAAATCAGACGTGATTGTCAGTAAAGTTCGTTCACTTCATAAATAGTTCTGCAGGTATTAATTAACTCTTATCTTATAGAAATAAATAAAATCACTAAAGTAAAATATTGTCAAATTTTCAGTCCTAACACCTTCCTACACAAGTTAAAAATTTAACTTTTTATAGTTGAAATTTTAACCAGTTCATTATAAAATTACACTGAAATTGAAACTTGATAGATTAATATTAAATCCACTGAAACATTTCTCATTTGAAATCACACAATTTGCACTGACTTTTTTTTTCTATTTTAAACACCATTATGAATAACTTTCATAATTATTGCTTAATTTTCACAAATTATTGACTTTGATTTTCAATTAATTCCACATAATTTGATATAACAGACATTATATATTTCACTATGAAAATAAAAACACTAATATTGAAATATTTCCTTTCAAAATTATTCCACTCTGAATAATATAAGAACATGTATGACGTGTAAATCCCAACATCATAGTTATACAGAAATCCAGAAACTTGACATCTCCGCAAGTTTCTTCTGATATTAACAACATGTTCAATGACAGATTTATTAACTGATCTCTCTCCAGTTGTAAAATCCTTCTCAAGTTCTGTAGGCCCTCGCACAGGCCAACTATACAAAAGCTCAAACGGAGCAAAACATGTCTCTTCATAGGGTACCACCCAAAATGCAAAGAGTACATAAAGTAATAAAATGTTATCTTTCGACGACCATTTCCGGTGTAAAATATTTCTTCTAATTAAATCCTTTTACACACTCTGGAGTTTTGATCCTCTCTCGTCTCATTTACCTCCTGTAAATCCTATGTTGTATCCTCGGGTTCCTCACCTAACCACTTCTGAGGGACAACTCCACACTCGTCCATTAACTTGACGAATTGCACTTATTTGCATAATGTCCCCACTGTTTACATTTAAAACACTGAATTGTATCATTTGAGATTGCTTTCGGTTTCTCTTGTGACATATTGTTGTGGTTGTTATCATGATCAAATGTAGGTTCCTTCTGGCTTTCGTTATATTTCTGATTTGTTGGAGTTGAAATGTAATCCTCTGCTGCTTCAACTATAGATTTTTTTCCTTTATTTCGTCTGATCCACTGTGCTTGTGAAGATGGCAAAGCTTTCAAGAAAAACTCATGTTGAAACACTCAATCGGATCCCTATCCATAACACAACGTTTTAAATTGATATTAACTCTGGACATAAGTGCTCTATATGTTTCATTGTTCTCTTTTCTAATGTTGACTAAATCCAAAAAGTATTCATGCGGTCGTTTCCCGTACCTGTCAATCAAAGCTTTTCGAAGTTCATTATAAGAAGTTGAGGCGTGTGATGATACATGTCTCGCATCACCATTAAGTAATGTTCTTAGTTGAAGTAGTCTCAAATTTGAATTCCATTTTGCTTGATCCGCAACTGCATTGAACTCTGATAAAAATATCATAACATCATCATGTTTTGGGTCGAAAGGTTGTAGTTTAACTTTAAATGGTAGTGTATCATTTTCTGCTTGCATGTTCCTTTCATGTTGAGTTCTTTGTAGTATAATTTTCTCCTTTTCGACGGCTAATTTTTCCAATTCAAATGCAAGTTTCTCCCTTTCAAGTTGAATTTTCTCTCGTTCAAATTCCATGTCTTCCTTTGTAGAATCTTTCTTTCTAGACCGTTTTGGTGGTAAAGTTTTAGGAGCGGGAAAGATCTCCTCTTCCTCCGACTCTTGCTGATTTTCATCTTCTGCAAGTTGTATTAATTTTGCTGGTATAGTTCTTCTCGGTCTACTCTTAGCTATTGAGTCCTCTACTTGTAATCCTGATGCTTCACTAATAATCCCCACGGTATCCATTTAGAAATATTACGACGATTAGTCCTAACTGTACTTATATCATAACCAATATAACTGTACGACTGTCAGAATTAAATGTAAATTTTCTAATTATAAAAATCCCATGTACGCTGCCACCAGATATGTTACACGCAAAATTGTCCTTTAATACTTTGGCTACATGAAACCACCAAAACTGTATTAATGTCAGACAAATTATAATTTATTAATCAATCCGTGGTACAAGTGTATAACATATAAAAACAAAACATGTGAACGCATCCTCACGCAACTGAGAAACTGAAAAGTGTGGGAAGTCCCTAAATTTATATTAAATTAAATGACAAATGAAATGTAAAATATTCGCTTATCCTGCAGAATATACAGCTTCACCGGAACAGGGTTTGGTCTTCTATCAACAAAAGTTCTATAAATTAATGTATTCTGTCACTGCATATATAAGTTAGCATCACTGGAGGTTACATTCCAATTATAAAGTTCAATTGTTTCTGTAATGATAACACCGGAAAGTTCTGTCAATGGCTATGGTAAAGCTATGGTAAAGCTCAAGTATAAAACTATAAATCAGACGTAATAGTCACTAAAGTTCGTTCACTTCATAAACAGTTCTGCAGGTTTTAGTTAACCCTTATCTTATAGGGCGTTACAATCAACAGTAAGATCACATGGGGTCCACATATCAGTAACATCACGAAAAAGGCAAACAATACCTTGGGATTCTTGAGAAGAAACATAAGCAGCTGCCAAAAAACATCAAAGAAACAAGCTGCAAGATCCTAGTCCGCCCACATATTGAATATGCGTCTACTGTCTGGGACCATTCAACCAAACAACATACCACAGCCATCGAAATATACAACGATGTGCAGCCAGATTCATCACGAGTGACTACAGGAGAGATAGCAGTGTAATATCAATGCTCCAACAACTACATCTAGAAAGCCTGCAGTCACGAACATATAAGGCCCGCTGCACCATGATATTTCGAGTCATCAACCAACTGATTGAAATACTATCACTATCGCTACAGCCGGTTCACCTAGCTACCAGGGGACACACACAGAAATTTCAGCAAGTAGCTTGCTCCACCAGAAGCTACCATGACTCATTCTTCCCCGCTGGTATAGTCCTTTGGAACTCCCTGCCACAGACCATGGTCGCGTCTGATTCTCTCGACTTCTTCAAGGAGAGAATCAGCACGTACAACTTCTAAGGACCAATTTGTTTTTATCCTGTTTTTAACCTGTCTCACACGACTCCGATTTTAACTGTAAATAGTCCGATTGTGCGATAATGCTCCAAAGGAGCCAGGCACAGTATAGAAAGAAAAAGAAGAAGAAGAAGAATTGTAAATCGTATAAAGACGAGCATGAACAATTTTTGAATAACTAAAAATAATGTGAAATGTTTAAGAAATTTTAATTTACAAAAAACAAATTGAAACACACAAAAAAAAAAGAATAAGGAGTGTTCAATGCTCCAATTGCTAATGTGTAAAATTGTTAACTGCTTGCTTTATAGTTCATTTTCGGAGTCGACATACTGTGATTCGTAAAAACAAATTAATAATGACCATGCAAAAATGCTTGTGAGTAAAATTCATTTGATTATATTAATCACGCTACAATGATTACCAAATTATTATCTAAGTCAAACTTTCACTTTTAGAAACTCTTAATTTATTATACCATTGAGGGTTATGCCTTACGCAATTACTGTTCAACGTTCATCGTATGTATTATTTACCCGGACCATGTATATGTAAGAGAATGATAATGCCTTTCTTCATGATTAAGTACGAGCGTTTATATATATCTTTATTCTGACAAACCTTCGTCAATACAATGGTATACAGAAGTTACATGTAATAAATAGTACAGTTATAAATTAAAATAAACATAATATGTACACTATTTACAAATCTAAGTTGAATTTAGCCAGGAGAACACACACATGAATTAATATGCCTTATAAATGTACATAGCTTTTTTAAATATGATTGTTTTGTCATATTCATTACTTCCTTAAATTTAATTATATTTGGATAATTAATATACATGTACTTTTTATCAATATACTTTTGTCTTTCTATAGCCATAAATTTACACTTCATTACATAGTGGAATTCATCTCCAAGATATTTTAAGTCACATAGTTCGCATATACTTTTATCTCTCTGAATTGTTTTCCATCTACCACTTTCTATCGGTAATCTGTGGTTAATTAGTCTAAATTGACATAAAGTGTAAATATCACGGGGTTCCAAAATATCTAAATACTTTTCGAATCCGAAAAGTTCCTTAAAAAGGCGGTAACTTAATGTTTTTGAGTTCGTTTGAATATCTGAGTACCATGTTTGTTTAAATTGATCTTGGAGAGATGTTCTAACAACAGTCTTTAACCAAATTTCATTTATACAAGTTTGAATTAACCATACATAAGATAAACCAGTATCATTTAGAATAGATTCTATACATTTCATCCAATAAAATTTATCATTGTTTCCATGAGATAAACTAAACATTAATTTGTATGCTATTGTTGATAATTTACTGGGTTTGCTAATAATCAACTTTGCACAGTATGAAATCATGCGAACTTTGATATCTAAAGTATGGAAAGCCGCAGTGAACCCCCCGAATTATTTTTATTTTTCCCATTAGAAATGCATAAAAATAATGATTTTACAGAGAATAAATGGGAAGAATTGAGATTAAAAATTAACTAGTTTGATGGGTTCTTGTCCAGCTTTATGCGCATACCCTATAACAGGAACCATATCTTTATAAATGTTGTTTCTTTAATATTGAAAATTGGGCATTAAAGAATGACTTTTAAGTTGTTTTTGTTACATTTTAATTCACTACTGTCATACAGGTCTGTATGTGCACACTGCAGACAATTTAAAGCTTGGAATTTTGTTAACATGATAAGGCCAAATAAAATATATGTGTGGTTCCAGTTACCCTACCTACCCTACTTTTTAGTCTTAATAATAGCCTTCCCTACAGACTTTTTTTGTCATTTTTCACTAAGCACTGTTAAAGTCAGAATGTTGCTCCCATAGACTCAATATGGAAAAACAACATAAAATTTAAAAAATCCCTACCTACATGTACCTATCCTAATTTTTTTTTTAACTGGAACCCCACATACTGCATGTATTTTATTTTACTTTATATAAGACACCTGTTTTAGATGTAACTGGAACCCCACATACTGCATGTATTTTATTTTACCTTATATAAGACACCTGTCAATATATGTCTCTGGAGTAGTTATAAGGGACCCCTGTACATCCCATCAAATATAAGAAACATATTATGTACATGCACTATAAACAGACAGACAGACAGACAGACAGATTGCAAACCTAAAGTCCCCTCCACAAAGTAGGTAGGGGACTGTATCACTATTATGAATAAATGGGGAGGGAAGTGTGTAGTTTGGAGTTTCTAAGCGGGAAAAAGGGACCCCTGTCCTTTCCATCCCAACAAATATAAGATACATAAGTCATATTATTTACATGCATTAAATACCACAGAAAGTACCTTGGAGATTAATTGTTAACTTCAATCAGGGACCGTCTATGTAGTATAGAAAGTCCCTGCTTCAATAGGATAGAACATAATATATTTTCTGTACACTCCCATGACTAGGTTATTCCTCACAGTGGCGTATCCAGCACTTTTCATAAGGGGGTCCTGCTGACTGACGTAAAATAGTAGGGGGGGGGGGGGGGGGCTCCAGTCATGCTTCAGTGATTCCCAATATAATCAACCAAATTTCTCCCACAAAAAAGGGGGCGTGTCCCCCCCCCCCCCCCGCCCCCATTGCCCACTCCCTTGATCTGCCTTAACTCTAGTCCGCGATTACTTTAACGTACAACGGCTGTTTTGCCAGACAAGCTGTCACAGTGTCCGTGGGACAATAGCTGTTTTGCCAGACAAGCTGGGGCCGTGGGACACACGACCTCAGCTTATCTGGTAAAACAGCCGTTATACGTCAGAATAATCTCGGACTTACTTAAACTCTTCCCCTTTTCTCCGTTTTTCAAATTATATTCATAGTTTTAGCATTAATACCTTCGCAAAATATAGTGTACAATATATTTTAACATCTTTCTCTAAATACTGAAAGCTACATTACAATAATATATACCTGAGAGTGACCAGTGGCTGAGAGGTGGAAGGTCGATCTGCAATGCCTGCCATGATTGATAGCTATGGTCTGAAGTAAATCCAATGTGCCAATCCTTTTCTATTGAGCTCCGTTCCGCCTCTGCATTCTAAGTTGATTTGATATTAATTATACTGCACTTTTAGTTTGAGTTCAGCATTAAATAATGTACAGCATCAAAAGCCGCTTTATTGCAGATGTCTATTCTTTTGGTTAGAGGCTTCCCGTCCGAAGATTTTTTGTTGAGAATTGATAAAATCTTCAAAATTGTCGGCCCACCTCAAGCTTTTGGTTTAGAGGATTCCCGACAAATTATTTTTGATTGGCTAGTAATTATCTTTCGGCCTTGCTTTTGGTTTAGAGGATTCCCGCCCGATTTTTTTTGATTGGCTAGAAATAATAATTTCGGCCTTGTGTAAAAAAAAGCGGGGTTTGTGTAATAACAATCTGCCGGCCTTGTGTAAAAAAGCGGGGTTTGAGTTGAAATAATCTTTCGGCATTGTGTAAAAAGGCGGGGTTCGTGTCATTATAATCTGTCGGCCTTGTGAAAAAAAAAATCTGCGGCCGCCGCAATAAGAATCGAGAAATATGAATCTGAGGGCGGGAATAATAATAATTTGCGGGCGGGAATGATAATAATGTGCGGGCGGGATTGATAAAAATCTTCGGGCGGGAATAATGATAATTTGCGGGCGGGAATTTGAAGGCCGCCGAATAATTATTTTTATGCATTTCTTATGGGAAAAATAAAAATAATTCGGGGGGTTCACTGCGGCTTTCCATACTAAAGCTAATAAGACAACGTCCTAATTCTCCATATATAACACAATTCGGGGTGGAAGATTTTAGATGGAGTAGAAGTTTACGAGTACTTATCATGAAGTAAGGGATTATCATTCTCTTACAAACTTAGAATATTGTAAAGTGCTCAAGGCTCAAATGATCTCTTAACTGGTTGTATATAAGAATTAATTTCATTGTCAGTGCAATGTTTATAATTAAAGCATGACTTCTTTTTTAGGCATTTCATTTATGGATTAGTTTTAGTGATGTAAGGACTTTCTTATCATTTGGGAAATATTTAAAAAAAAATCGTTATACATATTATGTGACACAACAGAACAAAGAAAATGAAGGAATTGTATATGTTTTCTGATTGTGAGTATGAATGTAAATTATGTAATATTTTAGTGAGGAATTATCCTTTTTTTTAATTTACAGTTTAAATCAATTGATACATTTGAGTTACAACTAAATTTTATTTAGCAGCCAATATTTTGGTCCGTCTTTTTCAGTACATCAAATACTATTTCATTATGTCAGGGAAATGTTCAAATAAAATGCCTTTAAAAGTTTTTAATATGTTCAAGACTTAAATTAAATTCCTGTTTTTTTTCATCGGAATATTGGAAATAACTATTCTTCCAAACCGCTGATCCAGTGATCAAAGTTTTTGAAAGCTATAAAGATTAAGGTATTTTGTTTATTTTAAAGCTTTTTTTTTCTTGTTTTGCAAAAGCTTTGATATTGTTTAATTATTTAGTAATTTGAAGTTATTAATATTTTCATAACAACATTCACGGTACCAATTTTACTGCACAGTAAACTTCAACTTATTTTGAGTTTGTTTCACAATTCAACTTTTAGTCAGTTTCAATCACTGTGTGATAAATCCTTTCAATCGGATAAATGTGCTTCGGGGTAGTTGTAACTCATTTATAGAAACTCGTTGTTTTGAACTGTAAATAGACCCTAATAATAGGATAATCCCTTACTAAGAACATGATTTACATTCATACTTCACAATTAAGAGGCATCAAATCCTACAATTTCATTAGTCGAGAGCACTTTGCTGTATTCTAAATGAGTATATACGCATATGGTCATGACCATACGCGCATGGTCCAAGTACTCGTATGGTCCGGAACATATATAAAGTGAAATTAAAAAACTTTGCAAAATGTTTAAAAAGGCATTATAGATATTTTAATTAAACTCTAAAAATGATTTGCAAGAACTAAAGGGTTGATATGACATTTAATTGTAAATCAAACATGTCGCTATTTGCTTTTTGCTAAATGCTACGTGCAATTAAATTCAGTTGTTTCCGAATTATGTGTATTTCATAACAATCTGATTAAAATAAGATTTTTCACTTTGATAGGTTGTACTTGTTTTATAAACACTAAAAGGGATTTATAATTAACGTTGATTATGGAATATGAAGGATCGTAAGTATTTTATCCATCTTACCTTGCTACATGCATATGTGACAAATTGACACCTACATATTGAATACCTACTATATGCCCTTGGTGACCCGACAACACAGATAGCATGGAAAATTAAATACGTGAAATTAAATACAGTTCTTTCCGAATTATGTTGATTTCATAACAATCTGATTTAAATAAGATTTTTCACTTTGATAGGTTGTTTTTTAGCGGCAAGTAAGATACGAAGATATCCCATAAGTAGTCATATGTAGATGACCTTTTAAGCATTCTATAATCAACTAATTATTTCGAGTGATACGCTGATGCTTTGATTTTAAATACTTCCCCGCAAACACAGATTTACATAACTGAATTAAAATGTCAACGTTCTGTTGGTTAAATGTCATATCAACCCTCGATTCGTAACATAAAAAAAAAAAATAAAACAATGAAACTTTTCTGTTTACAATCATGTTGGTGCATATTATTTCAGGACTATAATCGGAAATATTTTGCAGCTTTTCAGACAATATTTTTTATCGCCAATAGTAAAAATATCGAAATTTTAAATGCTAAGATTTGATTGGATAAAATCCGATACAAACAAATCTAACGGGGCAAAGTGAAAAATCTGATTTTAATCAGATTGTTTCATTCTTGACATTTTTGATTATACATTTGAAATGAAAAATAATGGTAAATCAAAAATCATACGCGAAATAAGTCAGACACCGCTGTTGTGAAAGTAAAAAATACAGGAAGAAAATGACAACAAAATCTCGATCATTACATTCAGGATTCACGAACCATATGATAAAAGAGAGGCAAAAGATACCACAGGGATATTCAAACGCATAAATCGAAAACAAATTGACAATTCCATGATAAAAAGCTAAAAACGAAGCAATGCACAAAACACAACATTGGATCTAAAACTGAGCAACACGAACCCCATAAAAACAGGGGTGATTTCAGGTGCTTCAGAAGGGTAAGCAAATGCTGTTCCACATGTCGCTCCCACCGTGTAGCTCATGTAACAATAAACCCGGTGATCTACATGTATAATAAACTAGAAGTGTGAACTCAGGAGCTTGGGAAGTGCAAGCAATTCCTCCTCAATCATTGACACATGTCTTGTTGCTAATGAAAAGCACAAATCTTGTGATCAATTCCTGCACCATCAGTGACACACGTCTTGTTGGTCAATCTGGTGATCAATTCCTGCTCCATCAGTGACACATTTCTTGTTGCTCAATCTGGTGATCAATTCCTGCTCCATCAGTGACACATGTCTTGTTGCTCAATATTGTGATCAATTCCTGCTCCATCAGTGACACACGTCTTGTTGCTCAATCTGGTGATCAACTCCTGCTCCATCAGTGACACACGTCTTGTTGCTCATGACAAGTACAAATCTGGTGATCAATTCCTGATTTATCAGTGACACACGTCTTGTTACTCAATCTGGTGATCAATTTCTGCTCCATCAGCAACACACGTCTTGTTGCTCATAACAAATACAATTCTGCTGATCAATTCCTGCTCCATCAGTGATACACGTCTTGTTGCTCAAGAGAAGTACAAATCTAGTGATCAATTCCTGTACCATCAGTGACACACGTCTTGTTACTTAATCTGGTGATCAATTCCTGCTCCATCAGCGACACACGTCTTGTTGCTCATAACAAATACAAATCTGGTGATCAATTCCTGCTCCATCAGTGATACACGTCTTGTTGCTCAATCATTCATCAATCATCAATCAAACCTGCACAATCGGCTGAATAACAATATGCTTAGCTTTCAGCATTATGCTTTGTTCATGTATCCCTTTAAGTTACTTATTATATATCTATGTAAATATCGAATAAAAACAAGTTATGTATCATGAATATAAGTAAACATAAAATAATTCACAATTGTAGACGTCATACTTTTTCGGAATAAAATATAAATGTTCACAACTTTCGTTACGATGATAATGAACTTATGTTTACTTTACACAGTATATGTGTATCTTTGGTATTTAACGTTTTTGCAACTGTATTTAATCTTTATCTTTCTTCAATTCAGTGTTTTTTCTTAGAGGTGAGAACGAAAAATGCATACACGTATTTTAATACTGTCAGACGGTGGAACACTTTTGAGTATTTGATTTTGAAATATGCAGAATTCATTAAAGGGTTGATGCATATTTAAAAAAAAAGGATAGTCTTAGATGCATGATTTTTGTATAAGTTGTTATTGACTTTGAACTAGCGGTCAGTAACTGCGAGTACTCTCAGATCTGTACTAAGTGTCTTTTTTATTGTGGGGGTGTATAAGTACCGTGCAACGTTTCTGCTTTGTATCGATCTGATGAGTTAAGCCCTTTTCAACTGATTTTTATAGTTTGTTCTTATGTTGTACTGTTACACCACTGTCCAAGGTTAGGGAAGGATTGGCGCCTTCAAACTATTTTAACCCCGCCACATTCTGTATGTGCCTGTCCCAAGCCAGGAGCCTGTAATTCAGTGATGGTCGTTTGTTGCTATATATCATATTTGTCTTTCGTTCATTATTTTGTACGTAAATCAGGCTATTAGTTTTCTCGTCTGAATTGTTTTACATTTGTCATTTCGGGGCCTTTAATAGCTGACTATGCAGTATGGGTTTTGCTGATTGTTCAAGGCCGTACGGTGACCTTTAGTTGTTAATTTCTATGTCATTTGGTCTCTTGTGGAAAGTTGTCTCATTGGCAATCATACCACATCTTCCTATTTTTATATAGCTTGCACCTTACATTTGAGCATGCGCTATGCAGATTTATTCATAATAATAAAGGAAAACACCCTGATCAGATTACTGTTGAATTCGAAAACAGAACATGTTATTAAGAATGTTCGCTCCTCTTGTTTTTGAATTTTTGCAGATATTCGGAATCCTCTGGTTTTATCCATGTAGTGCTATTAATACATTTTGCCTACAAAGCCCTACTTTTCTTTTAATATTTTAATAATGTATAGTTTTAAAAGCAATTTTTGAAAATCTTTAAAAATCCTTGTTTTTTTTTAGTGTTTGAAAGAGAAAAGGTGCAAATGTTAAATGTATGAAAAATCTAGAGAGAATCACTTCCCGCCAAATTTTTAATGGCTTATATCTTGAAAACAAGCACACGGACCCTTCATTTTTTTCTGCTTTGTTAATTCCTTTTTTCATATACTTTCAATTTATAACAGTTTTTTTTAAAAAGCTTGTTATTTTGAAACAGAGTAGCGAACATCCCTAAGCTATATATATAATAACACCCCTTAAATGTTTATATAGGTTGTCAGATATCAGCATTTATATTATTGAAATTGTTTGATTGTATTGTCTTAGACTCTATTGAGTTTCAACTTGTTTTATGATCAACTGGAAAAAGTGTCAAAAAATGGACAAAGTTTTTTTTTTGTTATGGCATAACAGTTTGTACGTCACACGCGCGTTTCGTCTACAAAAGGCTCATCAGTGACGCTCGAAACAGAACAGTTTAAAAAAGGGCAATTAAAGTTCGAAGTTGAACAGCATTGAGGACCCAAAATTTCGAAATGTTTGCCAAAAACAGTTAAGGTAATCTACTTATTGTCCGTTATTACAGCGGGTTATTATCCAGTATGTTTTGAGTAATTCTATATATTTTATCTATCTTGTACAAAACAATCCTTAAATTGTAATTGTAGCCTGCAATTATAATCAATGTAAATGTGATTTTAGGTAAATTTTCCATGAACTGATATGTAAAATATCAATGTCGACATATCTTTGACGACATAGTGACAACACAACTGATATTCTTGCATTGACGTGTCTAGAATATATGATACTATTAATTGATAAGCAATATTCATTTATAAGTAGTGAATGAAGACTTGAAGTCATTTTGTATTCTATTCCTGAACCACCCAGCAGCCGGCATCAGGGGCGGATCAAGCAATTTGTCTGGGGGAGGTCACCTTACGAAAGCTTGTAAAAAATCAGTTTTGTTTTATTGAAATTAATGTCATGAAAATAGTAACAACTATAAAGCACATGGTTAAACAGGACTTATAAAATTGATTCCAATTTCATTTTTCGTGGATCCTGCGTGCAAATGTGTCAACGATCACATCAAGTTCTAAAAGCAAATTATAAAGCACGTGCATCAGTGCATCAATAAAAGTTTGTATATTGACTGTCTTTTTCTCAACATTGTCAAGGAAAAGCAGTGCATTGGCTCTTGCCTCAGCGTTGCTCTATTTACAAGGTTTGTTATCCCGGCCGAAATGTTTGTTTAGTCTAGTTCAAGCATGTGCAATATTAGTAAATGGTTTGTGTGCTAAGGATCCCAAATTGTCAACCCAAACAGAGCACAGTATTTACAAATAAGCTCCTTCTTTTGAAGGAGAGTACACAAGCCCGTCATATCGAATCAGTCAATTTCTCAGTAAAATCAAGAGTTTGTTAATAAGACTCAAAACGAATAAAAAATATTTGAATTTTGGCATCACTGTAGATTTCATGTACCATTAAAAGTCGAGGAAAGTTGTAATACAAAAAACCATCTAAGATTGAGGAATGTCCCTTCATTTTCACACCAACACATCAAAGGAATCGAAGAAGTAATTAACGATCGCTGATTACATGTTCTTCGTAAAAACATACATGTCAAGGTACATGTAAATCGCTTAAAGGTAAGTAATGAACCTTGATTACCAGTGATAGACCGATTGATATTTCAATCAAAATTTTGTACATGGTGCACCATTTTTTGCCAACCACAGAAGGGGGGGGGGGATGATTACGTGCACCGGGTGACCACCCCCTGGATTCGCCTCTGGGCATTATTTTGATCCTTTTAATCATTTTTTTACAGATAAGATAAGATTTATTTATTTTATTAGATAAGATAAGATAAGATTTATTTTATTAAAGTGTCAACATCCATTACAGTATCTATATATATACACATAAAGTCATAAGAACCTAACATTTAGTAAAAGGATGCCAGCCGAAAACGACTTATGAGACACTATCATTAAAACAAACATCTAATACATACTTAAAAGGACAACTTTGTTACATTTAAAAAGTATTTCGTAAATTAAAAAAAAAAAAAAAATAAAAAACATATATAATTTCTAGATGACATGTTTACGTCGGTAAAAGATATAATAAAGGGAACTAGCTAAAAGCAAAAATTAAGTAATATTTGTACTAACAGAAAGTCACTTTGAACAACGTGACATTTACTTGAACCAAAAATCTATTTGCTGTTTCCCACGCTCACAAATTGAACATGAAAGTTTGACTTTTAAAGTATATAGCAGTTAAACAATAATTGCCTTTTAAATATTTTTCACAGAAAACTATATGAAATCAAATAAACTGCATTTTTCTATTACAATAATCGCTCTCCCTATGAAAAGGAGATTGTTCCACCAATCTAAATTTACTAACACCAAGAAATAACCAACAATAGTAAAACAATATTTTTTTTGTCTTGTTTCTATTTTTTTTCATATATGATACAATAAAATACACAATGAAAAATAAAACATATATAGTACAATTAAATATATATATATATATAACGATTTTCCCTTTCATGACGAAACAAGGGACATAATTTTCCTCAATGAACGGAGGTAGTGGGTCATACCACATTAAATTTCTTGTATAATTTATACATGTATCACAATGGCATCGAGCTATTACATTTAATTTGTGCTCGTGCAAGTCTTTTGCGTTTATACGCGCACTTGAATCTATGGTAGGCAATTTGTGGATTATCTAATAATGAAGGGGAGTCTACCTTGAATGGCCCAATCGTTTGCAATATTGTAAAAAAAATTTAATTTAATAAACGATGAATTAATGTTAAATATAATTCAGCATTATAAATTGACAGAATTTCCATATTTAACGAAAGTAGCTATTTATTTGTCTAAGATATGATCTTTGTAATTTTTCAAAATAATCGATATATAAAGTAACAAATGGGGGTAAATCGTTTGGAATATCTAATTCTTGATTTATTTACAATAGTATTTAAACAGGAAGATTGAAGACTTGAATAGTTAAATGGAACAAAACCGTAAGATATTAAAGAATCAGTGGCTTCTAAATAATCTATGTCGTCATGGTTGTTTAGTAATTTATACCAGATTTGGGACGGCGAAAAGGTGTTTATGTCCTTTAGTTCTGGAAAATCTGAGGAAATAGAAAAGAAAAATATTAGTATAAGGTAGAAGGGTATACATCCATTACACTATCTATATATATATACACATAAAGTCATAAGAACCTAACATTTAGTAAAAGGATGCCAGCCGAAAACGACTTATGAGACACTATCATTAAAACAAACATCTAATACATACTTAAAAGGACAACTTTGTTACATTTAAAAAGTATTTCGTAAATAAAAAAAAAAAAAAAAAATAAAAAACATATATAATTTCTAGATGACATGTTTACGTCGGTAAAAGATATAATAAAGGGAACTAGCTAAAAGAGGAACCATATTCTCATTACACATCAGATAACAAAGTTTTTTCAATATCGCATAAATACTCAAAATCAACATTTAAAAGACAGGCTTTGGCATATAATTCATGTCTGATATCAGAGTAAAAACAACAATTAAAAAGAAAGTGTTTTTCATCTTCAATTTGGCCACTATCACAAAAAATAAATAAACGGTCTTGTAGAGGTTCTGGTGGTCTAGCATATTGACCTGTTTCAACTTTAAGTTGTAACGAACCAGCTCTGAAAAGTGACAAAATACAAAATTATTAACTACCTTTACATAAGGCTCCGTACCAATACAAGTTTTAAACAATCTATAAAATCTTAATTTATTACCATTGACATTATTTTTATCATTCCATACTTCATGATGCCAAGATTCTTTTTCAAAAGTTTGTATAGGATCCCATACATTACTCATATTAATTTCATCTTCTACATTTTGAATCAAACTATATTTAAGAGCTAACTGTAAAACTCTATAATTCCATGACGATTTTCCTCTAATCGCCCAGGTATGAACCTTTTTACATATATTACTGATATTGTCACATTTAAGACGATTCTATAGTTTAAAAACGTCAACTTTTAGTAGTGCATCACCTGATAAAAAACCCATATCACCTCTAGCAGCTAGATTGCTGCTTCTCTTGCTTAAGCCTAAGAAAAATTTACAAGCATTGTTTTGCAAACTATTTATACAATTATGTATATTAATGCCCCATACACCGGAAGCATATGTAAAAATGGGTTTGACCAAAGTGTCATATAATTTAGTAAATACATCAAAATTCATACCACCATCTTACAAAGAGCCAAAATCTAACGCAAGAGAACGCGTTTTATCTAATTTGTACAAAGCAATCCTAAAACTGTAATTGTAGCAATTACAACTAATACAGACGTTATCCAAAACAATACAAAATCAAATGATGAAATAACATCACCCCACGTCATCCCTTGTTCACTTTCTGTTTCATTTTGATGCTTTGATGTAATTTTCTTTACATTCCGGAATTTCATTAGCTTGATTATGTTCTTTGGAACACCGTCTTTACGATGATGAAATCGAAGTTCTATAGTCGTACAGCACACAACAAAAGTTCCCATACCTAGCTGGAACATTAAATAATATCCCAATATTGATCCAGATGTTTTGGGAAGCTCGGAATTGACAATTGTAAGGAAAACGGCAAACGAAAGAAACACCGTTATGCAATACCCCATTTTCGCAGAACTGTCAGCTGGAAGTGCAAAAGTAAACACATTCAATACACTCAGTAAAATGATTGGAATGATGATATTCCACAAATAATAAGTCGGATTTCTTTTCAAGTTGAGTGTAAATATAACCCTAGATTCGAATGACATAACGTCCTCTCGTGCGGCTGTTGATACTACTGACCATTCTGCATTATTCTCAAAGCTATCTAGAACGATTCCATTATTCCACAGAGTAACAATCACATCTGTAACGCTACTTGACCACACAACAAAAATTATGTCGCATGATTGTCGGTCATAGGGAAAATATGTAATATCTATTTTACATTTTGATTCAAAAACTTCAAACGGCATCCACGCTACTTGTCCGTTACTTTCAACCTTGGCTTTTATAAAACTGCTTCCAAGTTCCTGCAATTTTGTAAATCCATTTTGTAATGTTATATCAGGTATCCAAATATCTGCTTGTGGAACGTAAAAATAATATAATCCACCAAAGTCTGCAGATGTCCAATTCAAATACTCATCTATCCATCCAATATTTAAATACCCGGTTGTTATCAATCTCTGTTTTAGTTCGTCCAATTCATTTATTCCAACAAGATGAAAATCTAAATCTAAATTCATAGGGTGATGCTGATCCCGATTTGGTCGGACTTGCTTTTTATAATCATTTGTTGTAAATAATTGTTTGATTAGATTTTTAACATCCTCCCCACTCTGTCCTTCGATATTTACAAACAATATTAGGAAAACGAAATACCACAAGCTACACATTTTACCACTCTACATTTAGATCCACATTTTTAAATGAATATTCGTCGACTTGCATCTTAATGTCAATACATTAAATAAGATATAGTTGTAATCAAACACGTACTTGTTGCATGTATATCCAATGTACATGTACCACTAATCGCTAACAAAATTTAAAATGTCTGCGTATTTATTACATAATAATTGTTTGGAACTTTTTTATTTCAAATACATTTAATTAGAAATGGTTGTAATCAAACACGTATTTGCTGCATTTGATGATGTATATCTAATGTATATGTACCACTAATTGCTCACAAAACTTAAAATGCCTGCGTATTTATTACATAATAATTGTTTATTTTTTTTTTTAATTTCAAATACACTTAACTATAAAGTCAAAACAATGACAATAAAAAGAAATGCATATAAAGTATTAGTTTTGTAGATCCATTTTTTGCAAACAGTCTATAATGTAAACTTTAATATTTCTATGTTAACAAACCCAAAGCGCATTGTGCCATCGCTGTAAATGAAGATGTCTGATGATTTGCATGATCGATTGTGAATGGAAGAGTTAAAATATTAAAATAGATATATTGTGTTGTATTTTGTGTTGATATTATGGTATGTAAAACCCGACAATTGTAATGCCCTTTTGGCACAATCTAGGGAGAGGCTCATGGTAGGAGGCCGGAACAACAACGGAAAAGAAAACCAAACTAAAATATCAAGAAACTCGCTATTAATGTTATAGCGGATTGATTGCTTTATATACTAATTTCTGCGTGTCATAGTGAGCCTTATCTATTTTTCTTAATCTGTAATTTCTAACCAAATTAAATAAGAATGCCTAAATATAGTTGACCATTTTGACCATTGTCCATAGTCTATGACATGATTTGTCAACTTTTATCAAACAAAAATTAAGTAATATTTGTACTAACAGAAAGTCACTTTGAACAACGTGACATTTACTTGAACCAAAAATCTATTTGCTGTTTCCCACGCTCACAAATTGAACATGAAAGTTTGACTTTTAAAGTATATAGCAGTTAAACAATAATTGCCTTTTAAATATTTTTCACAGAAGACTTTACATGTATTGATTAGTAAACTATATGAAATCAAATAAACTGCATTTTTCTATTACAATAATCGCTCTCCCTATGAAAAGGAGATTGTTCCACCAATCTAAATTTACTAACACCAAGAAATAACCAACAATAGTAAAACAATATTTTTTTTGTCTTGCTTCTATTTTTTTTCATATATGATACAATAAAATACAAAATGAAAAAAAAATATATATAGTACAACTAAATTTATATATATATATAACGATTTTCCCTTTCATGACGAAACAAGGGACATAATTTTCCTCAATGAACGGAGGTAGTGGGTCATACCACATTAAATTTCTTGTATAATTTATACATGTATCACAATGGCATCGAGCTATTACATTTAATTTGTGCTCGTGCAAGTCTTTCGCGTTTATACGCGCACTTGAATCTATGGTAGGCAATTTGTTGATTATCTAATAATGAAGGAGGAGTCTACCTTGAATGGCCCAATCTTTTGCAATATTGTAAAAAAAAATTAATTTAATAAACGATGAATAAATGGTAAATATAATTCAGCATTATAAATTGACAGAATTTCCATATTTAACGAAAGTAGCTATTTATTTGTCTAAGATATGATCTTTGTAATTTTTCAAAATAATCGATATATAAAGTAATAAATGGGGGTAAATCGTTTGGAATATCTAATTCTTGAGTTTTTTACAATATTATTTAAACAGGAAGATTGAAGACTTGAATATTTAAATGGATCAAAACCGTAAGATATTAAAGAATCAGTGGCTTCTAAATAATCTATGTCGTCATGGTTCTTTAGTAATTTATACCAGATTTGGGACGGCGAAAAGGTGTTTATGTCCTTTAGTTCTGGAAAATCTGAGGAAATAGAAAAGAAAAATATTAGTATAAGGTAGAAGGGTATACAATAGTTTTGCGGTTGTTTGTTTGACCTGGGGTATCAATATTTGTCGCTAATATATTGTCATTATCAATTGGACATTTAATGTTATGATGAAGAAATATGACATAAACAGAGAAAGGGTTTTTAAGTAAGAAAAATGTTCAGATCGATAATTTCAGGTACGTAAATGGATTGGGAAGTATTTTTATTTCGAACTGTAAAATTTGGATATGAAATGTGTAATTTAGGCCTGAAGTAATTTACAACAGTTAAATTATTAATAATGTTTGGATATTGAACATCCCAGTATGTTGGACATAAAGGCATTGCAAAAATTGGAATACAAACACAATCGCAACCTGTTGTTATTTCTAAGCATACTTTAGTATTCATATTTGTTCTTTTGAAGGATTTAACTACCAAAATAATGGTCATTAAAAAGAAAATAAAAGCTAATGCAAAAAAAGCATGATCCCAAGTTATATTGGAATTTAATACATTGATCCATGTAGTAGGTGCTTGAGTTGTGGAAGGTTCAAATTTAAAATTTGGTAGTGTAGTAGCAGATATTTGGACAGGTTGATATATAGCTATTGCGATAATTTTGAATTTATAAAATAACCAGATAAGAACAATTGTGTTTAGAGAAGTAATAATAATTGCAACCAATGATAATATATCATTCGTCGTAGGCCATTTTTCGACGTTTAGATCAATTTGCCAATTTACCATAGAATCAGCTAAAGTGGAATATATAATATTATGTGTCTTGACTCTTGTGACCAATTTTTTTAAATTGAGGTGATATTTTTCATCTTTAGCAAAAATATGATTCATTTTATGTTGTATATCGTGAAATTTGGTAAGGAAATAGAAACTGGATCAGTGAAAGTCGTGGTAGCAAGGATGTTTTCAATTTTTGTATCATCAAAGAAGCGTTGTAAAATTGCTAAATTGACTGGATGGAGTTTCGTAAAATCATGTGTTCCATTTTCACAAAGTGATAATTTTGTTGCAAAGTGTGAAATTTTAGAAAGTAAAATACAGTGACAAGGGATCTTGAAAATACAAAAAGAACAACCTGATACCGTTATATTTTTATCATTACACATTAAATGTAAATTATTATATTGATAAATTAGAACTGAATTGTCTGATATTTGCTCAATACATGTATGTGGTGAAATGGAATTAGGCAAAAATTTTAAATCACAAAAGTTTTTAATTTTCTGTTTGTCATTATTGAAAATATGAAAAGCACATTCTATAGTATTCGATGATTGAAATAAAGGATTAAAATTACAATGCTTTGGGTTATACCTTGGCACAAATTCATTTGTTCAAAGGTAAGAGTTGTGAAAAATTTACGATCATGCGTGATCAGCATATATTTAGGTACATTAAAAAGTTGAGTTGCATGGGAAGTATTAGTAGTAATTTGAACAGGAAAAAAATTTATTTTATATACTTCAAATAGTTTGCCATGAGTTGTTAAAGGAAATTGAACAGCTTAATACAATTTTGCATTGTTTTGTAGAACAATATATTTAGCGTAATTATAATAATAATGTGGATTTGAAGTTAAAATTTTGTATCCAGTGTAGTTAGCATTTAAAATGTTTTGAATATCCAATACAGTTTGTTGAATTACTTTTGGTTTTAGAAGAAGAGGAGATAATTTTCCTTCTACTAAATTAAAAATGGCTGCTTTCAAATCCATTATATAATTCTGAAGAGTATTAGCATCTTGAGTTTGATCTGTTAGAATTTGAAAATAGTCTGTATAATGGTCTTCTAGGTTTTTATAATCTCTCTGAATAAGGGCATTTAAAAAGGATAAAGCCTGATAATTTCTTTCAATACCTTGCATTGAATTGTCAAGTCTTTTCTCTGTTTGTGAAAAAAAAGACGTTAAACAACCTCCATATTGTTTTAAAGCATTTGAAATTTTATTGTTTTCAGATGTTAAGGTATTTATATGGGTAACTATTTTTTTCATGGATTTTTCGGTTACAAAACCGAACAATTCCCCCACAATGCTTCCTACGAATGGAATTATTGCTCTCTTTGATTTGCCAAGATAAGTGATATTTAATCTCTGTACCAATTTGTCTATTAATGACTTTGTGTCTTGAATTTGTGCATTCATATATTCTTTCATATAATTTAATTGTGAAACAATTTTGTTATACGATTGACATTGACGACCTGCTTGTTTTGGGCATTTAGTGACCAATTTATGTTGTATATTCAAATACATTGGGATTTCATAAATATGTGTCCAGTAATCTGTAGCGAAGTCAATATTAGGTTGACTTTGATGTATAATTCCAAAATTAATTCTCTGTACATCTGCGTTTGACGTTGACAAAAGTAAGGCAAAAAGCAAAATTGGCAAAGTCACCAATCCAAATCTTGACATGCCTACAATATAAAAAAAAAGGGAATTAGTTTGATTTCTGGTGATCAAAAGATTGGGGATAAATTTTTCCAGTGGTCTAAATAAAGGACAATTTAGATATAGGTAGCCAAGTGGATTAATGTGATTGTCAATTGCATTCTACTTTTGTGAAATAGTTAAATATTTATTAACGTCTTCTTTTTAATCTTTTGCGAGCTTTTTCTGAATGAAATGCTATCTTTAAAGGTTCACTAACATTTTCTTGCGGTTCCCATGTTGGGTTTGAATTATCTTTCCATTGAACTAAATAATATTTCTTTCCTGATATCCATTTTAATTTTAATAATTTAATAGCCTCATACCATTCATTATTTTTGTTTTGACTTTGATTTGATGTTGATTCGTCAACATCACTTTGAGAGTTGTATTCTTGATTTTCTGTTTGATTTAAATCTCCATTTACATTATCAGGATTTGGTTAATTTATATTACCAGGCTCATTATTTAAAGCGTCGTTATCTTTTAAAAAATTTGGAGGTGGCCTGAAATCATTTGGATCTTTATAAGCTTTAAGTATGTTTGCATGAATGAATGATTTAACTGGCCTAAGGGTTTTTAAATTAAGTGGCTTGTAAATTAAATCATGTCGATTTTCTAGTATAGAAAATGGTCCAGTCCACTTAGGTTCTAATTTCTTTTTCTTTCCTATTTGTACTTTTTCTTGTTTAAGTAAAACATGATCACCTACCTTAAAATTTGGTATTTTAGTAGCTTTATCATAATATGTTTTGCTTTTAAGTTTAGCATCTTCCAAATTTGTTCAAGCAAGATCATGAATAATTTTAACTCTATTGATTAATTGATCTATATATTTTTCTGGAGATTGAGTAATTAATTCTTCAGGAATTAAGGCTGTATCTATCGGTAAAGGCATTTCTCTTCCAAATATCATATAGTAAGGTGAAAAGCATGTAGATTGAGTACAAGGACTCATTCTAAATGCCATCATAATACTCGGTAAAACTTGCGGCCAATTTGTTTGTTGTTCAGAGCAATACGCTCTTAAAGATTGAGCTAAAGTAGAATTTGTTCTTTCGCATGCTACATTACTTTGCGGATGGTATGAACTAGTGAAATGTTGTGTAACATTAAACATTTTGCATAAAAGACCGACAAGCTTGCTTAAATTACTTGCATGTCTGTCAGATACCAAATATCGACATACTCTATATCTAGTAAAAATTTCAGAATATAAAATGTTTGCAATTTCTTCAGCTTCTTTAGTTTTCATTGGAAAACTTTCGCACCAATGCGAGAAAGAATCTGTCAGTAACAAAATATATTTGTATTTTTCTTTTGAAGTTGGTAATCCGCCTAAAACATCCATGTGAAGACGAACAAAAGGTCCTTGGATTGGCAATGATTTTAAAGGTGCTTTTTTAGCAGTACTGTCTTTTTCACAGTTTGGAAAATTTGACAACTAGTGACATAATCATAAACATTTTGATACATTTTTGGCCAAAAGTATCTTTGTTTAATAGCTTCATAAGTTCTTTGAACACCTAAATGTGAACCACCTGCTTTTTGATCATGAAATGATAATAAAATATCATTGCGTAATGGTTGTGGAATCGCTACTTGTTTTATCAATTGATGTTTTGGTGTCCTTGTTTTCGTTCTGGGTTAAAAGAAATGATACAAAGAATCATTTAGAAGTTCATATTGACTAGTTTCATATGGTATAGCTTGTGCTCTTTTCTTATCATCTGGTAAAGTACCGTTTTGTAAGAAGGTGATTATTGGTCCAAAATATGGGCATTGTTTTTGTAAAGATGAAATATCTTGTAAGGAAAAGATTGGAACTTCTTTTACAGAATTTGTAATTTGTTCTAGAGTTTCCCCTGGATAAATGAAAGTAACTTCGGTTAAAACTTTGGTTTGTTCCGACTGTTTTTCATAATTGCGTCTGGAAAGCGCATCGCAGTGTTGATTTCGAGATCCCAAACGATGTATAACGTCAAATTTGTATTCTTGTAGTTTTAACCCCCACCTTATTAATCTTGAATTTGTGTGTTTAATAGTTTGTTACCATGTCAAAGCTTTATGGTCTGTGTAAAAAGTAAATTTGTTAGTAGCAAGATACACGCGAAAATACGCGACTGCTGATACTAATGATAACATTTCTTGTTCTGTAACCGTGTATTTTTTTTCTGCCGGCGTTAAAGCTCTACCACCGTAACCGTAACCACTTGTGATAAAATATAACTTATTGCGGAACCAGAAGCGTCACAAGATACAATAAATGGTTTATTGAAATTTGGGAAATTTAAAACTGGAGTTGATGTTAAGGCTTCCTTTAATGTATCAAAAGCGTTTTGACAATCTGTGGGCCATTTAAAAGGAGTATCTTTAGTAAGAAGTCTATTCAGAGGTTATGCAATTTTGGCATAACCCTTAACAAATTTTCTATAATAATTGCATAGACCTAAAAAACTGCGGACATCATGTTGACTGTTTGGAATAGGAAAAGTGTCAACAGCTTTTGTTTTAGAAGTGTCGACTTTAATACCTTCTTTAGAAATGATGTGTCCTAAGTAAAGAATTTCTGATTGAGCAAAATCACATTTGTTAGGTCTTAATTTTAAATTTGCCTGTTTTAACCTTTGAAAAATCAAATCTAAATGTTGTAAATGAGATTCAAAATCTTTAGATCAAATAATAACATCGTCAACGTACACTCAACAATGTTTCCATGTTAAACCTCTTAAAACTTGTGTCATTAAAGACTGAAAACTTTGACAAGCGTTGTTCAACCCATAAGGCATTCTCTTAAATTGATATAAATTATCACGAGTTTTAAAGGCTGTTTTATGCTTTGAGTGTTCGTCCATTGGCATTTGATAGAAGGCAAATGTCAAATCAAGTCGTGAATAAATTTTGAAATTTGATTGGCCTATAGCAGCAAATACATCGTCTAAACGAGGCAGAGGATGTTGCTGAAGAATTGACTGTTTGTTAAGTGAACGAAAATCAATGCATAGTCTCCAAGTGTTATCTTTTTTCTTAACAAGCACAATTGGGGAACTATATTCGCTAGTTGATGGTTCTATTATATCATATTTAAGAAGTTCTTCAACTTGCCTTTGAATTTCTTGTTTAGCAGCTGGTGATGTCCTATAAGGACGAGATTGTACGGGCGGGGCATTTCCTGTATTAATTTTATTGACATCAGTTTTCCCTAATTCTTTTAAATTGGTTGCAAAGACATTCCTATTTTGGTTTAAAAATGTTTTTAATTGTTGTTTTTGTAGATTTGTTAAATCAGCTTTTGATAAATCAAATTGAATATCTGTTTGATTTGATTTAGTTTGTACCGAATTTATATATTTACCTGTTGATTTATTTGTAGACTTGTCATCGTCTAAAGTAAATACATTACTTTTATCTACATCATTAAGAGTAGCTAAAATCAAACCTGACTTTAAAGTAATGACCTCATTTGTGGGATTTAAAATTTGTAGGTAACATTTGTTGTACGAGTTTTGATTAGACATCTAGCTGTTAGAAAACTGTACTTTTTATAAATTTTTGAGTGGTTCTAATAAGTAATTTTGATGCGGCAATGCCTGAGACAATCTAACACAAACGTTCATAATTGTATTTGGAGGGATGGTTGATTTCCTATAAACCCTAGCAAAACCTGGTGTTACTCTTACTACATTGATTATAACTGAATCTTTAATTAAGGAAAACTTATTAGTGTTCCAGTTTAAACAAACACTTTTTGCTTTGCAAAAATCTGTTCCTAAGATCATATAATGACTTAAAGCTGGTGTAATATAAAAATTTTGAGAAAGGACTACTCCGCTTTTTCAAAATTTAACTCAATTTGACCTTTTACTGGGTAAGTAGCTCCACCTGCTCCAACTATTTGCTTAATGTCTGAATGTAATAAACGATTGCTTGCAAATTTTGTTTTCAAGAATGTTTTTTCATTGATAGCAGATATTGTTGAACCAGTGTCCAAAAGTGCTTTAATATAAATACCGTCAAAATTTACCAGGATAAGACATTGATGCATATCCGTAAGAAATTGTTTTGTCTGCGTTTTTGAATTTTCACGATTAGAACAATTGTTTTTAACCTTGTTAAACTTTGTATGCCTGTCCAAAGTAGAAATTCGAACAGGCCTGTATTGCTATTGTGTTTGCATCCTTCTAGTCGATAGACAAGCTTTTTTTATTTTTACAAAGATGGCAAATGACACCGCTGGCGGGACATTGGGCCCTATAATGAGAAAACCCATTGCAGTATGAACATCTACGAGATGATGTTTGCGATTGATTTTGATATCTAATTGGTTGTCGAAAATTTTGATTAAATTGATAGCAAGTAGGCATCCTATTGGAATTTTGACGTGGATATTGATTTTGTGGTGCTCTATACCTATTTGATGGATTTTGATGATATGGTGCTCTTGGGGTATGATAAACTGGCTGTTGTACATAAACAGGATATTAAGAAGGTTGATAAGACTGATGTTGGATAGTATCTGGAACTGTACTATTCACATTAATAGATTGGATATGTTCCTTTAACGAATGAATTTCATTTAAAACAGTTTGATTCATGGAATTTACAGAATTTACATTCGAATCAATAGCTTTTTCTGCCAAACTTACAGCATGCCTAAATTCTTCAATATTTTTAGGTTCTTTTGTCATGACTATTGTTTTTAAATCGGCCTTTAAACCATTCATTGCTACGGCTAGCAATATATTATCAGATATATTTCTGTTAGTAGCTAATTTTAATAACCTAGATAAGAAATCTAGTACAGACTCATTTCTTCCTTGATGTGTTTGTAAAATTGTAATGTCCAAAATATGTTGTTTATCTTTAAAACGATCTTTGAAAGCAGCGATCAAAAAATCAAAATGATGTTTCTTTGAATCAGCTACAGTGTCATACCAAATTTTGGCATGACCTTCTAAATGAAAAGGAAATGACTCTGCACTCTTATTCTTTGACAAATCGTAAAAACTACAATATTGGTTAAAATTAGTTAACCAAGTTTCCGGATTTTTTAGTAATATTACTTTTAAATGTTTCAATTTT